>NC_085140.1:65868844-66195665 GCF_024139115.2 Armigeres subalbatus
TGGAAGATTTTAAATGTGTATAGAACTATGATTCCAATGTTTTGAATTGATGCAATGAGGCGCGCTTTGCCGAAAATTCTGAAAATCAGAACAACTTCCAAGGAAATTCAGAACAATTTCCCAAGGAAATTCAGAATATTTTCCCAAGGAAATTCAGAAAAAAATCCTAAAGAAATTTAGAAGAATTTCCCAAGAAAATCCAAAAGAATTTCCTAAGGACACTCAGAAAAATTTCCCCAGGAAATTCAGAAGAATTTCCCACGGTAATTCAGAATAACATCCCAAGAAAATTATCAAAAGGAGAAACAGAAGAATTTCTCACGGAAATTTGGAAGAATTTTCCATGAAGATTCAGAAGAATATCCCACGGAAATTCTCTAGAGTTTTCGATAGAAAAACTCAAAAAATTTCCCAAGGAAATTCGAAAGAATTTCCCAAGGAAATTCGAAAGAATTTCCCAAGGAATTTCGAAAGAATTTCCCAACGAAATTCGAAAGGATTTTCCAATGAAATTCGAAAGATATTCCCAAGTAAAATCGGAAGAATTTCCCAAGGAAATTTAAAAGAATTTCCCAAGGAAATTCGAAAGAATTTCCCAAGGAAATTCGAAAGAAATTCTCAAGGAAACTCGAAAGAATTTCCCAAGGAAATTCGAAAGAATTTCCCAAGGAATTCGAAAGAATTTCCCAAGGAAATTCGAAAGAATTTCCCAAGGAAATTGAAAGAATTTCCCAAGCAACCTCGAAACAATTTCCCAAGAAAATTCGAAACAGTTCCCCAAGCAACCTCGAAAAAATTTCCCAAGGAAATTCGAAACAATTTCCCAAGGAAATTCGAAACAATTAGCCAAGGAAATTCGAAACAATTTCCCAAGGAATTTCGAAGGAATTTCCCAAGGAATTCGAAAAGAATTTCCCAAGGAAATTCGAAAAAATTTCCCACGGAAATTCGAAAGAATTTCCCAAGGAAATTTGAAAGAATTTCCCAATGAAATTCGAAAGCATTTCCCAAGGAAATTCGAAAGAATTTCCCAAGGAAATTCGAAAGAATTTCCCAAGGAAATTCGAAAGAATTTCCCAAGGAAATTCGAAAGAATTTCCCAAGGAAATTCGAAAGAATTTCCCAAGGAAATTCGAAAGAATTTCCCAAGGAAATTCGAAAGAAATTCTCAAGGAAACTCGAAAGAATTTCCCAAGGAAATTCGAAAGAATTTCCCAAGGAATTCGAAAGAATTTCCCAAGGAAATTCGAAAGAATTTCCCAAGGAAATTCGAAAGAATTTCCCAAGGAAATTCGAAAGAATTTCCCAAGGAAATTCGAAAGAATTTCCCAAGGAATTTCGAAAGAATTTCTCAAGGAAACTCGAAAGAATTTCCCAAGGAAATTCGAAAGAATTTCCCAAGGAAATTCGAAAGAATTTCCCAAGGAAATTCGAAAGAATTTCCCAAGGAAATTCGAAAGAATTTCCCAAGGAAATTCGAAATAATTTCCCAAGGAAATTCGAAAGAATTTCCCAAGGAAGTTCGAAAGAATTTCCCAAGGAAATTCGAAAGAATTTCCCAAGGAAATTCGAAAGAATTTCCCAAGGAAATTCGAAAGAATTTCCCAAGGAAATTCGAAAGAATTTCCCAAGGAAATTCGAAAGAATTTCCCAAGGAAGTTCGAAAGAATTTCCCGAGGAAATCCGAAAGAGTTTCGAGAGGAAGAGAGGAAATTCGAAAGAATTTTCTAAGGAAATTCGAGAAAGCTGATATAAGACGAACTTTTTTCATAGATCAAAGCATAGGTAATTGTTTGGTTTCGTTAGCGGAATCATAGCATTACTTTCGGTCCGAGCGCGCGTCAGAAGGAGAAGCTGCAAATATGTATTCGCATGGATGGAAATAAAACCTTAAGCAAGTAGCAGGCTACCTACTAGAATTATAATCTTGATGGGAAATTTCACTTGACTGTTACTGCTATCCACGCGAATAATTATCGACAGCGTCTTTTTATAACGCGCGCTTGTGATTCTGCTACCGATGGAAAACAATCTGCCATCACCAAGCAATTAAGTTTTACTTTGAACAAAATTCATCTCGCCTCAAGTTGTGACTTGAGAGCTACTTTCTCTGATGGTAGCCAATCATTAGTACTTCAGACAAGAAAATTTAATCTGAGCGCGAAATTTCGAAATTTCCCAAGAAAATTCGAAAGAATTTCCCAAGGAAATTGGAAAGAATTTCCCAAGGAAATTGGAAAGAATTTCCCAAGAAAAGTTGAAAGAATTTCTCAAGGAAATTCGAAAGAATTTCCCAAGGAAATTCGAAAGAATTTCCCAAGGAAATTCGAAAGAATTTCCCAAGGAAATTCGAAAGAATTTCCCAAGGAAGTTCGAAAGAATTTCCCAAGGAAATTCGAAAGAATTTCCCAAGGAAATTCGAAAGAATTTCCCAAGGAAATTCGAAAGAATTTCCCAAGGAAGTTCGAAAGAATTTCCCAAGGAAGTTCGAAAGAATTTCCCGAGGAAATCCGAAAGAGTTTCGAGAGGAAGAGAGGAAATTCGAAAGAATTTTCTAAGGAAATTCGAGAAAGCTGATATAAGACGAACTTTTTTCATAGAACAAAGCATAATTGTTTGGTTTCGTTAGCGGAATCATAGCATTACTTTCGGTCCGAGCGCGCGTCAGAAGGAGAAGCTGCAAATATGTATTCGCATGGATGGAAATAAAACCTTAAGCAAGTAGCAGGCTACCTACTAGAATTATAATCTTGATGGGAAATTTCACTTGACTGTTACTGCTATCCACGCGAATAATTATCGACAGCGTCTTTTTATAACGCGCGCTTGTGATTCTGCTACCGATGGAAAACAATCTGCCATCACCAAGCAATTAAGTTTTACTTTGAACAAAATTCATCTCGCCTCAAGTTGTGACTTGAGAGCTACTTTCTCTGATGGTAGCCAATCATTAGTACTTCAGACAAGAAAATTTAATCTGAGCGCGAAATTTCGAAATTTCCCAAGAAAATTCGAAAGAATTTCCCAAGGAAATTGGAAAGAATTTCCCAAGGAAATTGGAAAGAATTTCCCAAAAAATTCGAAAGAATTTCTCAAGGAAATTCGGAAGAATTTCTCAAGGAAATTCGAAAGAATTTCCCAAGGAAATCCGAAAGAATTTTCCAAGGAAATTTGAGAGTATTTCCCAAGGAAATTCGAATGAAAAGGAAATTCGAAAGAATTTCCCAAGGAAATTCGGAAGAATTTTCCAAGGAAATTCGAAAGAATTTTCCAAGGAAATTCGAAAGAAATTAAAAGTTTCCCTCGAAAATTCAGAAGTATTTACTCCGAAAATTCGGAAGACTGTCTCACGGAAATTCGGAAGAATTTTTAAATGGAAAATTGGAAGAGAAAAAAATCGGGAATCTGAGAATCTGAGAAAAATCGGGAATCGAAATTCCCTGAGGAAGAAAACGATTTCTTGTCAACCGATTGAAAATGTAATTACTGCTTCAACAGCATCATACTTTCGTTATACCAGAGCACAATAACAAATTTGTTTTGATTTCGCTTATGAATGGAACACACTTGGGGAAATATAATACTAGGGGCGCTCGCGAGCACCAAGCATTCATTCAATCAGTACCTATACCAAAACCATTTACATTATTTCAGAATACGGAATAGTTCTACTTTTCGATCTGTAGATTAAAAAACACTCAAATAAAGTTTCACTTAGGCTGCACCCCTTATTCTGGTCCCGACTTTACTACACAGTCGCATTCCATCTCAATGTCAATGATTTTTTGTACACCACTGAAGAGACCTACAGATACTAACCATGTACTAAAAACCACACAATTCGGATGGAATGCTGCCCTATAATAAACGATTGGGACGGGATCAGCAGTGCTGCCCAAATAGATCGTCTCCCTGTACATAGTTCCCTCCGTGTTTGTATCGCGCCTTAGCTGTGGTGGCAGACGCACAGACAGCCATACGGACGGCACTTTTCAAGGCCAAATTTTACGTCGTTCATTAACAGCTGACGACAGAAAGGCAAATGTGTGGCGTACGGTCGTCACGATGGAACTACATAGAGCTACCGGAATGCATAGTTTGGCGAATGTGCGTTTGAGTTACATTTATGTGACTCAAGTTTCTAATGCAAATAAGATGTCACAAAGCTAAATCGCAAATTTAAGCTTTCCTATGCAGGAGCATATTGAAACAAAGTCAGATCGTTCGCCAGTCTATAGATTCCACCAACTATAATAGAAACCTACTTCTACGGACCAGCCAAGCTCAATACGCTGGCTGAGGAAAATACGCGAAAGGAACAGCGACCGACTCGCAATAAAGTCGCATGAAACGGCGATGATAAAGATTGACTGACGGTCGGTAGGGGCAACGGGATCCTCCGTGTTGTTTGCGCGTTGTTGTTTCGCAGGGAATAAACAGTATGGGCGGTGATGTGGTTTCCCGGTATGATGTTTGCTTTATGACGACGGCAGACTCCGGTAGTTTTGACGACAGAATTCACGATGCCGGGTATGCAGATCTGAAATCAGCGTTTAATAAAGTTAATCACGACATACTGCTGGAAAAATTGGAAGAAAAAAACAGATGCTGTTCAAAGCTCTGTAAGTGGCTTCGTTCCTACCTAGTGCAACGCCAAGTTACCGGCAATCTAGGAAACCACTACTCATCTCGTTGTTTCTCAAACAGCTCTGGATTTCCTTATAGACGCACGTTGGGACCATTGCCGTTTTCATTATGTTAACCTACAGTCGTCACTTATCAACTACTATTGATAATGCGAATCATCAGCAAGGATTTATCTTCACAATTTCCAGGGATTTATGTAGAGCTTTCTGCTTCAAACCACTTCATAGCTCGTTATTGCGGTCTCATTTAGAATTTGCTTCTGTTGTTTGGAATCCTTATCAAGCCATATGAAAGCTATTCTGTTCAGTATAAGTTTGTCCGTTACGCACTGCGTCATCTCGCTTGAGGGACCCGCTCAATTTGCCATCATGCGCTGATCGCTGTCACTTACTGGGACTGGATACCCTTAGCTAACGGAGTACGACGCAGCTGATTTACTACCCATGATTCAACTTCACGCACCATCTCGGACAATTTGGCCCAAACTACGCTACTAACAGTTGCTTAGTCGCCATGATTCACCATTTTGGCAAAGTTTTTTTTTTTAACTAAGCCAGATAACAAAAATATGCAAATTAATGAATGAAACAACGGGCTTGATAGTCATATGGCTACCACTTCTGCCTCATATGCAGGAGGTTGTGGGTTTAATCCCAGGCCCATTCCATTCTTCTTACTTTGTTTCTTTCCACTTATTTATCATGTTCTAGCAATCACTAGAACTGGAAATGGGCTTCATACCGTTTTCAACTTCTAGTGTACACCAGGAAATCGAATCAAGTACGAGACACTGAAGACGAACTTACAGTAGAAGTCGAAATCTTCTTCTTCTTCTATTGGCATTACATCCCCACACTGGGACAGAGCCGCCTCGCAGCTTAGTGTTCATTAAGCACTTCCACAGTTATTAACTGCGAGGTTTCTAAGCCAGGTTACCATTTTTGCATTCGTAGGGGAAGGGGGGGCAATATGCCCTAGCTAAGCAAACACTGCTCTACTGTCTTATTTGTAACGCTATTCATGGGTATTTTTACATTATGCATCAGTTAAACAAGAGAGCTAGTTGATGCCATTTAAAAATTGTCAAAAATCTCAATCATATTGATAATATTCACATTTCAAAAAAGTGGTGACATTTTGTTGCCGGAAAACTCATGAGGCAAAACGCCTTTCAGCTGGCGGCTCCTACACAGATAGAAAAATCCACTGAAATTTACGCTAAAAATCATGCACATAAATGGAACACCATTATTAGCGTAATTCCACACGGGATATAGCCTAAATGTATACAATGTTTGACGTGAATCGTCGATATTGCATACAAGTTGTAAGCAATCTTGTTAGGAAGAGGACCATTTCAGCGTAGAATAGTGTAAAATTCCGCATGTTAAGTTTTACGCGCTGTTTACTTTTCATTATTTTGTTCTGTGTAGGGTATAAGTACCACGCGTCGGCGAATCAGCATTCTAGTATGGATAGTCCGTGGAGACGCAAGTACTTTGTAGGTTATTGCCACTAGGGCGTTTTGCCTCGCCAAAATGTTAGATGTTTCTTCAAAATGTGGAAATTTTCGGTTTTTCCGACCTTCCCATGCACTATTTTGAAACTTTCTTCGCCTATCCTACATAATTTTAGATCTAGTTTTGTTACGGACATATTAATGACGGTAAATTTGAGGGAAACCACAAAAGGCGTTTTGCATCGGGGGGGGGGCGTTTTGGGGCCTCTTCCCCTATATCATGAGGCTAACACGATGATACTCTTATGCACAGGGAAGTCGAGACAATTTCCAATCCAAAAATTGCCTAGACCGACACCGGGAATCGAACCCAGCCACCCTCAGCATGGTCTTGCTTTGTAGCCGCGCGTCTTACCGCACGGCTAAGGAGGGAGGGAGGAAAGTCGAAATACGTATATGGAAAAGTATTACGAGGTGCTGGAATTAAATGGAGTTGTTCAAAACACGTCTTATGACAGTGAGACCTTAATTTAGTTCACTTGAACGAGAAGAAAGTTGAACATGTTCAATTTTTGGCAAGTCAATTGAATTCAACTGAGTTGTTCAATTCACTTGCCCTGTCAAAACGAAACATGACGCAGGAAGCAGATGTCGTGTGCAAGAGACCTGGGTGAGATCACGTAGTAGACGAACTGAGGGATGCGCACTGCCCTCACAATGCAAGCTGGGTGAAGTGTAGTTGACGATCCAGCTGATGAAAGCAAACGATATTATACAAGTACCATTACGATTACCTGCAGATGCTGCCAACAAAATGGTGGAGGTCAAAGTCCGATGGTCGGTGTGTCCGTTGAGACTCACCCTGCGAGTCACCAAACAGATAGAGCGATGCTTCAAATGCATGGCGTTTAGCCACCAAGCACAAAACTGCTAAGGTTTCGGACAGATCCGGTCTATGTAGAAAATGTGTCGAAGAAGGACACATTAGTAGGAACATTACGAAACAACCGAGATGTCTGCTCTGCAAACCGGAGGACGGAAACAACCATACGACGGGTGGCTTCCAATATGCCTTGCATACAAGAAGACGATGCGATGGCGGGCAATTTTCAGACAACGGCATCTGGGTGGTGAATTCTTCGGGGATTGCTGCTATTCAACTGGTGGATAAATTCCATATCCTATCCAAGAAGTGGTAGACATCTTAAGTGAAAGTTTCGTAATCTGCCAGAATTAATGGGATCTTCGTGCGTGGCTGTTGAAGCAATAAAACCGGATGCTGGAGGCACTCACAAAGAAGCTGATCGACCGAAAACCCGTAATCATTGGAGGCGACATAATCACTTGGGCAGTGGAATGGGGTGGAATCGGTGGCGAAGCTGAAACGTGCTGAAACTATGGGAAACGAGTACCGTTAGTACATTTCATAAAACCGTTAGCGAGTCCATCATCACATCACTTTCTGCAGTCTGTCACCGATGAGGAACATGAACTGGAGAGTTTGTGAGGACTATACCCATATCGATCATCATGCGATCCGATGCATAACAACAGTTCGCTAACCGAGCGCTTCTTAATTGGACTGCTTTTTAACTGGGTGTTAACTACCCAAGTACCCTAGCAGCACACATATTTCGCATAGGTTACTGCAACTTATATGTGACCAGATACAGTCACAATCAAGTTGCTGCAATCGTTTTTGCCTAACTTGTGCTGCTTGGGTAGCACACGCAACATATTCCAATCCAAAAAGCACCTTGTTTCTATTCAGTTTCATTAAAGGCATTGGAAAAACATCAAAGCACGAAAAAGTTGCATCAAGATGTCAAAAACGTTCGAGTTGTGATCAATGTTTCATTACCATTGCAATGCAGTACGTGTTTGACATTTGGAAACAAACAACCAAAGAATACTGCACTTTATGTTGCAAACACGAAACAAAATCATCGTGTTGCATATTTTTTACCATGTAACTTCAATGCGTCTCTCAAAATTTATTTGTTTGTTTAAATTAAGTTGCAGATAAGTCGTGTGTGTCTTCATGTTTAATTTAGTATTGTTCAGCGTTTTGACAACTCACATTTTTTTCCGGTGATGCACAATGGTCGGATTCGTCAAATTTCACGACATAAATCGATAACTCGAAAACCATCAGTGCTAGAGTTTTGATCTATTTTTGGTGTAAGTTGTCATTAGGGTGGCCCTTCGGTGAAAACTTTTTGGAAATGTATTTTTTTACCCTTTTGAGTTAGGAGTTCATATAATTCTACAAAATTGTAGAAAATTTAATTCTGAGCATTTTTGCTTAATAAACATTTATTTTATCTCATATAGGTGATGTTTTATGACAAAATTACTAAATTTAGATAGGGTGGTCCCGAAAAAAAAGTTTTTAGCTTCCACTTTCATCAATTCAGAATATTTTCAAAAACTGTCTTAGCATCGCTTCACGGTCTTTGAATGGCGCATCTTTTGGTTACATAAGATGGTTGACAGCTTCATTTTCAAGCATATTATAAGCGTTTTTTTTATGAAAAAGTGATATTTTTCTGAGCATTCTACTGCAGCTAGTAGCAAATATTAGCAAAAATTTGAATAGTAATCTGAAAGTATACATGCAGGCCCATCAAATCCATGGTATTTCATTTGTCCATCTTTGTCCACTTTTGTTTGATGATAGTATTATTTTTGTACGAAAAATTAGGGTGAATAAAAGACAGAGAATAAGTAGAATAAAAGACAGTAGAATAGAAGGCAAGAACACCGTCTTCGACCAGGGGTCGTACAGACTGAACACTTAACACCTAGACAACTGACAGGACACATAATACCCAGTGGACCGGTGGAGAATTTTTCGATCACGAAAAATTTCCTTCTTACCGAGGCGGAAATCGAGCCCATGCTCCATAGTCCATGCCTCTAGACTATTGACGGCGCTAACTGCACGACCACAAAGCCCACAAAGAATCGTTCTTTATCTAAAATATTTAAATCAATTCGTGTAAAAAAGAAGTCGAAAAAATCATTTTGACATTTTAACTACTGGAACGATTTTCAAGGTGTTCTCATGAAATAAATGCTCAAGAGCGCTACTTTTGGAGCGAAATACAAAATCATAAAATTCAAGTTGGTTTTTCATGGCTAATTCGCAGAATAATTTCATTTTCTCAGTTTCTAAGTGAGGGTCGCAAATGACTACATGAGATTCCATGAACATTGATATTTGTTCCAGTAGTTCAAAAATTTTGTTTTGAAAAAATATTTTTTCAAAAATGTTGATTTTTTCGACCACCCTGGATCGA
Organism: Armigeres subalbatus; assembly: GCF_024139115.2. NCBI lineage: Eukaryota > Metazoa > Arthropoda > Insecta > Diptera > Culicidae > Armigeres > Armigeres subalbatus. Next base: position 65,878,253 of record NC_085140.1, read on the forward strand.
AATCGGACAAAATTAAAAAGTGAGTTTATTTATTTTCGAAAAGGAATGATTCTTCCAAATATTGCAAAAATCTGAGATATGGTATATGTGTTTCCCATCGAATAGCTGATTTTTCATACAAAAACTAATATGATTATCAAACAAAAGTGGACAAACATGGACAAATGAAATACCATGGATTTGATGGTCCTGCATGTATACTTTCAGATAACGATTGAAATTTTTGCTAATATTTGCTACTAGCTGCAGTAGAATGCTCAGAAAAATATCACTTTTTCATGAAAAAACGCTTATAATATGCTTGAAAATGAAACTATCAACCATCTTATGTAACCAAAAGATGCGCCATCCAAAGACCGTGAAGCGATGCTAAGACAGTTTTTGAAAATATTCTGAATTGATGAAAGTGGAAGCTAAGAACTATTTTTTTCGGGACTACCCTATCTAAATTTAGTAATTCTGTCATAAAACATCACCTATATAAGATAAAATAAATGTTTATTAAACAAAAATGCTCAGAATTAAATTTTCTACAACTTTGTAGAATTATATGAACTCCTAACTCAAAACAAAACAAAAAAATACAATTCCAAAATTTTTCACCGAAGGGCCACCCTAATGACAACTTACACCAAAAATAGATCTCTTCTTGTAGATCATTTCTTCTGAAGACGTCAAAACTCTAGCACTGATGGTTTTCGAGTTATCGATTTATGTCGAGAAATTTGACGAATCCGACCATTGTGTGATGGTGCAATCAAGTAACAGAAAGTTCGAGTACAAAACTTCATAATCGTATGGTTTTTATGGTGAGTCAACATGCAGTCCCTGGCAACGGCAGCTGCATCGGTCCAAACTCTAGCATCGTCAGCACCATCCACCAGCATGGCCTCCTCCTGGGTTCCGTCGGCAGTCGGAGAACGAAGCCGTCCCACCGGAAGAATCTGCTCCGCTGTACACTCCGGAGCAACTGATGCCGATCTTCGCGCAGCTCGCCACTCGGCTACGCGGCTGCAAAACCCACTTCTACCAGGTCTTGACTCTTGGCATGCTCATCATTGAAAATGGCTGCTAGGGTGGGCCTGGTCAACTGGAACGCTTGCTCGCTAAAGAGCAAAACAATTGAGCTAAAGGTTTTCTTTGAGGAGAAGGAAATAGACGTGGCGTTCATCACCGAAACGCACCTGAACCCGGAGGTGAACGTCAATATCCCGGACTTCCGCATCGTGCCGACTCGACTCGACCGGCCGACCACGGGAGGCGGTGTGACCACCGCTCTTCGCTACAACATCAACTGCCGTCTGCTGCCAAGCTTCCAGCTGAACATCATCGAGGCCATCGGTGTCAAAGTGACTACTTCCGTCGGCACAATCACGCTCATCTCAGCGTACTGCCCAACTCCAGCTAAAGCCGGCGATGGTTCACCGGCCGCCCTTCGGAGGGACATCGTCAAGCTAACGCGGAGACAAGAGCAGTACATCATTGCCGGCGACCTGAATGCCAAACATCAAGCCTGGGGCAACAGTCGCGGCAATCGTAACGGCACCAGCAGCGAAATGGAGGAAGGACACTACACGATCTTGAGCCCTTTTATGAGGTGAACCGGTCTAGGGCCGAAAACCTCGTTAATAAAGACAATAAAAAAAACGAACAGTGGGTAATGTCTGTGACATAACCGCTAAGTGGACGTAGGACTTGACTTGACCATGCCTTTAAGATACATAATATGTCCAAATTTTTCAAATCAACTATTTTGGATAAATAATCGGCGTTGCATACCATTCCTTGGCAAAATCTTCTCATCAAACCAACACAGAAATCAAATCTACCTCGAACAAGAATCATCAAAAAAAAAATTCAGGAAGTATCTGTCCGGTCCAGGGAATCAATATTCGAGCAACGCCTAACAATATACTCTTTGTCATCAACAGAGTTTGTTACTGACAAACGCACCTAACGACAAACCTTTATCAGAACCCGAACACAACATGACAAGAATCATTTTCCTTGCATGCTCTGATATTTCCGAAAATACGATGCTAATTTTGTAATCATTGTTCGATTCTCGAATATTTCCATAACAGCAGAAACTATGATAGCATAAAACCGAAATTTGCTCTAGAAATAATGCAAAATAACGGGATGAAAAGTTAGCAACAAGATTGTCTTCGTTTTTGTTGCTGACAAAATTTTTCGGATCTTTGTCATTATTATCTCCGACAAAAACAAAGCTTTGTCGTTGGTGTTCTTTTGTTGCTTGTTTCGCATGCGCATTCCAAAAAAATTGATTCCCTGGTCCGGTCACGAAATATAAGCCTCGACAGTGGCAACCTTCCCACTAAAGGACTGCCTGAAATAAACCACAAGTTGGCTCAGGAGGGGATGTAGACTGTATCTCAGCCCTTCCACTGAAGAGCCTTCTAATCAGTGCGATAGCGACTGAAGGAGAACATTATTTTTAACTCTTAGAGCTTTGAAAAAGGCTGTTTGCTTCGGCTAAGTGCAAAAAGTAAGAAAACGATCTTTTCAAATAACCGCGAATTTCTAGTGATGGTATAAAAAAGACTAAATGCTCTGCGAGCGAATGCACTTTTCTTTTATACCTTATTTTGAATCTTCTCTGCTTCCCAATTGGTGGGCCAATCAGCTAGTGTCTTGTATCCCGCTTCTTTGTCAGCCAAAGCGTCATCATTACCAACGCGTTCGAGAAGGGTTTCTTCTTTTTTACGCTTGTTGCTCGCTGCTGGCGTCTATTTCCTAACGGGACTTTTCGCTAGATACAAGCGAGCTTAGAATTGCAGTTCAGGTGGGAAGTACGTGTTCTTTTCTGAGACAACATTATTAGTAGTAGAAGGAAGGAAACACCCGGACATGGGATTTCGGGTGATAAGATTTAGAATTGGTAACATGGGATGATCATTCAGGTACGTTCGCTTTGTGTGCGGTCAGTATCAAACAATGTTTATCTACTTTTTTTTTATCAATGCCAAAAAATCCAACATTTGATGAAAAATCGATTGATAGTTTATTAATGTTGGAGCTGTTGGCGGTGTTTTTGGATCCAAATAAGATTATTTGAGAGATTTGGACATCTTATGAATCTTTAAAGGCATGGTCAAGCGAAGTCCTTCGTTCACTTCGCGGTTAAATCAGAAAAATTATCCACTGTTAGTTTTGACGCTATTTATGAAATCACGCATAAAATTTTATCTCTAGAATATTGGATTTGGCACCCAAGTACAATTTCTACCCCGAAGGGTATTGAAAGCATTGATATTGATCTCTATTATTGGCTCTCTGAAGAACCGTTTGTTTTTTGGACATACATGCTGCATCATGTGGCTTTTCTTCAGCCTGTCTCGGCTCAGCACCGATGCCGGCCGGTCTCGGCTCGACTCTACTGCTGCTGCCGGTATCTGCTGATGATGGTGGCTTGATGACTTCATTCCCTGCCTTTTGGTGAGTGCTGTTCAATCGATGATGCGGTTGCTTCGCTTGTCCCGGTCAGAATGAAAGGAAAAAATCGCGTTGCGCTATTTTATGGCTTCTCGGCAGACCCAGCGGCTGCTCATTCGCTGGTGTCTGCACCAATCAGAACGTGGTAATGGAATGATGCAAGAATTATGCGGTACCCATATTTATAGGTTCCCTTTATCTCAATGTTTTTCATTGAAAACAGTTTCATGCCTATTGAAACAAGTTTTTCGGGTCTTATCAAGCATGGACATGGAAGGCATACTTGAAATCTGTCGATTGAGGGGCTTACCGCAGAAATTCGTCCACTCAGACGAACGCTATTAACGTTTAAAATCTTTCAACACAGCGTAACGCGGTCGATTTGAATATTTTAAAATGACATCCGGTATAGTAAAGAGAGACGTAAGTCCTACGTCAAAATATGATGATGATAATATCCCGTTGAAAGTTCTGAAGAGAATGAGAAGGAAAAATTGCGTCACCCTCTTTTATGGCTTATTTTGGTGCGCAGTTGCAGCTTATCCGCTAGCGTCTGCACCCATCAGAATCAAGCGAACAAATGACGCGAGGAACAGGCGGCACCCATATTTATAGGTTTCAGTGCAGTCAATGTTTTGCTTCGAAAACAGTTTTAGGCCTATTGAAACAAGTTTTTCGGGTCATATCAAGTATGAATATGAAAGGCATACTTGAGATCTGTCGATTAAGGGGTTTTACGAAGAGATCCGTTCACTAGGACAAACGCTATTATCATTCAAAATCTTTCAACACAGCGTAACGCGGTCGATTTAGAAATATTGAAATGACACCCGGTATAGTGAAGAGAGACGTAAGTCCTACGTCAAAAAGAAAACGGCGATATCATTATTATTACCATTTTCGTGACCAATTTAGAAAAAAATATCCTAAAAAAGAAAGCTATCAATCGATTTTTTATTTAATGTTAATATTTTTGTCATTGATGAAAATATGAAAAAAGATAATTCTTTGAGTTCTAGAGATGACATTATTATTCTCCCTGTCGTTGGATGTTGGGTCCCGGCCTGCTGGTTAAGATAAAATTTAAGATGGGAATTGAACTCGCATGAGCCATGATTTTGTCATTATATCATAACAACTCTAGCCGAAGCTCCACCCCTTTGATGAATAAGACCATTGTAAACCGCTTGTTGGTTCCTCCTTCACCTAGACCGACCAAACGAAAATGTCATGTTGTGAATTACAGACTGTCTGTCAGCGTAATTTACCATTTGTGGCACCATCTATTCTTCAACCAACACTGAAAACTACGTCGAACAATAATAATCAAAAATGTTCCAGCAATCTTTTAGAAAGTATCAAAGAGTCATTTTTCTACATATTTTTTATCAAATGTCAAATAAATCCAAAATTCAAATAAATCCAATAAATAAAAAATCGATTCATAGCATTCCGTTTTGGGATATTGTTAATTGGCCACGAAAATCTTGAAAATTTGCTACTTGCGTATAACATTTTATCTCTAGAAGATTGAATTTGGCACAAAAGTACTATTTTTAAAGCGAAAGGTATTGAAAGCTTTAATATTAAACTCTTTAGTAAGTATCAGTGGCTCTCAGAAGAACCGTTTGCTTTGATGGCATACATTTTCTATCTCCATCTGTTGCGTCATGCTGCATCGGACTCTGAAACTGAAACTGGGTGCTCTGGGTGTGCGACGTGTGCTGGTTCCCCAATGGAACCAACGGGATCCAAACTGCCTTAATGCAGCGACCGACGAACCAGTGATGAATGCCAACCAATTGCGAAAATTATAAATAACTCTCTTGGCCCTGATAAGGGCCGTAAATTAACTCTTTCAAAAGCAACTGGTTGACCGTGGGAGTTTCTTGCTCGAAACCAAAACACACAGAAACGATTTCATCTAGAACACCGCCGTAAAAGCGACGAATTCCAACCTATTGCGAAAATTATCACTAACTCTCTTCGCCCTGATAAGGGCTGGAAATTAACTCTTTCAGACGAAACTTTTTGACCAAGGGAGATTCTGGCAGGAAACCATTCTAGAACGTTGTAACTTTTTCTCTTTTTCTCTCTTCACCTTTCTCTGCTCAACACTGATGCCGGCCGGTCTCGGCTCAATGCTGATGCCGGCCGGTCTCGGCTCAATGCTGATGCCGGCCGGTCTCGGCTCAATGTTGATGCCGGCCGGTCTCGGCTCAATACTGAGGCCGGCCGGTCTCGGCTCGTTTCTACTGCGGGTCTCTGCTCGGCACTGTTGCGGTGTATGGTCTAGGCTGGGCTGCTTCTTCTGCTGCTGTGTTCCACTTGATGTTCGTCAAAAAACTGATTCATGGTGCTGGGTAGCACCCCGGTTTTATTCATCGTTGGTTCGAGTTGTGCCAGATTGAGTCCTGCATTGAGTGCAGGCAATGACGATGGCTGCGCAAGAAGGCGTGGCTCTCTTCAGCTGTTCAGTTCGATGGGTTGCGGACTGCACACCATCTACTCACTATATGCCAAAATTTCCACTTGCCTGCTACTGTCAGCAACGATTAGTATGAATGAAACTTTATGATTATTTGCTGACTTTTATACCCTACCATTTACAACATGATTTCTTCATTACACCATAGTGGCTCAGAAATCGTAGCCGGGGCTAAAGCTCTGCCCTTTTTAATAAATAATACCATTGTAAATCAATTGAGCGGACGAAAATCAATCGCAGCGGTGGTGCCGGTAGCGATTATCTTGTGTCGTCGAAAGCAGCAGAGACCATGCAAGCCTTGTTTGGGTTGGAACCATCGTTTCTACACTGCTAGTCGTGGTTAGTTCAAGTGACAAGACATTTCAAAATGATTCTTTTCAGGATTATAACTAATTAATAGAAGAGTTATGTTAATGTAATTTTCTAAAATGAATTTCACTATTAAATTTAATATCTAATGAGTTATTCGAAGTATTTTCAATGCCCTGCATTAGAACAGCATCGTCGAGATAGCAGGTTATTGCTAAAAGGGATAACCTCACTGGGGTAATACGATTAGTGGATTAGTATATTAACGGTTGATTTCTTTCTTTTTCATTAACAGTACAGTTTCCATAATTTATCAACATATTTAACTCTCGATCTTATGAATATTATTATCAATGAACTCTTTATGATAATTGGTGGCCCTGAAAAGAGCCGTTTTGATGTTCCGCTGATCGTCATGCTCCACGGGTTGTATGATGGTCGTGCGATGTTGTTTCCGTCTTGTTGCAGTGGCGTAACGGCAAGCGGTGCCAGCAGATTAAATGTTTGATGATTCGAGTGCTCCGATACCTAATACGGACAATATAGGTCTATGGTATGAAAAATAAGAACAGTATCGTTTACATTCTATGTTGACATTTTTGACAAATGTCAGATCAATACAAGAGCCACCTAGTGTGGTTGCTTCGTTTCGAGAATTACCTAACTTTAATTTCAAATGTTTTTCCATGAAGTTTATAAAATCAATGTTTTCTTGTTTGGAAACGTCAATATTAAAATCGCCAGTGACAACCATTGGCATCTCCTGATGAGCATAGCTAAACAACTTGCGAATCATGTATAGCTTTAACTGCTTTGTAGTAGTACCTGGCGAAATATACACACAAACTAGCAGAATATCGGATCCCATTACATTTATCCTAGCTGCACATATGTCTCCAATTGTACCTACTAATGCAAAAGATTCGTCGCGTTCCTCATCAAGCTCTCGGATTGCGTGTTCAATGGCCGCAGTTGAAACATTGTCTCTTTGATATATTGCTACTCCACCAGCTCTCGTATCAATACGTTTGTACTGCACGATGCATTTATAGCCATCAATTTCGACTGAAGATTCATTATCTAGCCAAGTCTCACTCATTGCTAGAAACTCCACGCTGGTCAAAATGCGGTCAGTCGCAATATCCATGGCGTGGGCATTCAAACTCTGTACATTTATGCTAAATAGTGTGCTAGCAGAGCCTCCATTTACCACAATTTGACATAACACATCTCCAAGTGTGTGCAGTCGATGGTTACTCAATCGTTGCATTTCGTTTCTTAAGTCTACCATCTTGGGTGAGTTGCTACCTTTTGCGTGGTAGAACTTGAAAGAGTTTGTAGAATTCGTCAAATACAAACCTTGAATCGATGAAACACGTGATAATCCAACGTATACTAACTGTTGGTCCTGGCTCTTATGATAATCGTAGACAATCTCCGAAAAGTGCCACCTTGTGACTTATGTACAGTTAATGCACAAGCACTCACAACTGGAAAATTGATGCGTTTGCACTTGATGTTACCGCTTAGCTTGATGTTCGCTGATCGTTTCGATATCGGAGTCCAATCAGGTTGTAAGATACCGGGCCTCGAGTAAACAGCTGGTCTAGATTTAATTCTTAACGCTGTCCCAATCGCTTCGCTATCAAATTTAAACCAAAGCCTTACAATTTGCTGCCTAGAATCATCTTCATCCCACTCGATATATTTCAGCTCACCGATAGCGCCATTTACTACGCCATCTTCAACGTCTACGTTGGTAGTTATCATATACGGCTTGCCTATTGCAAGACGTAAAAGATAAGGTAAACCGCCAGTTTCTACAACGCTCATTTTATAGAGCTTGATGCGGGAACTAGCTAACTGACTAGCATCTTTGTACCCTGTAAACACGTCGTCGGCAGTGTACTCCAGGGAATCGTGATCGTTCAATGCATCGTTATTGAACCGCTCCACATCCACGTTTCGATGATACAGCCGTATCGCACCAGGTACATTCTGCTTGCACCACTCGACTGTGCGAAACCGACTTTCAATCAGTTTAGTTTCTTCAGCATTCATTGGTTTTCCATTACCAATCTTGGTGAGTATAGTTGAAAACTCCTCATCCGTTTGACGCATCACTTTCACCAATGGAAAGAAATCAAGTGACTGCCACAGAACAGCCCCATGAAAAGAATTACCAGTTGGCTTGTAAACGGGCCTCGCATTAACGGGTGGAAGTTGTCGTAAATCTCCGCAGAATATAATGTTGATCCCTCCGAACGGTTCGTCAAAATTGCCTGTGATGTCTTGCAGACGCGTATGGATAGTGTTCAGTACATCAGCACCAATCATGCTTACTTCATCTACGATAATCGCTTTTATATTGGTAAAAGCGTTACGATACATTTGAAGCATTTCAAAGCCAAGTTTTGAATTATTTCGCCGGGACATTGTGATACGGAATGCCGAATGCACGGTAGTACCTCCAATAGCTACAGCTGCCTTCCCTGTTGAAGCGCAAGCCACATAAGCGTTCCTTTGTACGTTGTGAGCCTGGCTGAAACGATTAATCGTTTCCATCAATATGCGGAGCGTAAAAGTTTTACCACATCCGGCAGGACCTGTGAAGAAGACCTGCAAAGGTTTATTGTCTTCATTATAGCAATGTAATAAATCAATCACGTGTAATACTAAGTCACGCTGTTCCGGATTAGTAGCTCGTACCATAGCACAATATTCCTGTTTCGACATGACGTTCGAACGCTGCCTTATGACTGCTCTCAGTGCTCCTGTGGGCAAATGTTCGATGTCATCGTTGTTTGGCTCCATTGTTATCGCTCGCGAACATTCGTCGTGTTTCTCCGTTGCGGCATTTTCTTGCTCGCCTGTTCCTTCGTTTTCACAGGAACGAAGGTATTCTTCAACAGTCTGTTCTAGATTCAGCTCACAATCATATTCCCTCCGTTTTCTCAATAGGACTGCTTCGTGTGCGTCGTAGAGCTGTAGAAATTTATTACCATCTAAAAGATCACATACTTCGTTTCTGAATGGTAGGAATAGGAGCACAGATTCGCGTTTGTACTCAACTAGTTCATTCATGGTATATCCTCTCCATTTCAAAATTCGTGGATTGTTCCGTGTTTTGTAGATATTCGTTCCTCTACTTGGGGTATAGCATGCCACGAAGTCTGCCAAGCAAACATCATTCAAGCCTTCGCGTTCTTCATATTTCTGAATGATGTTCTTAGTCCACACATCGGTAGAGGTGTCTTCTATTCCTTCCTCGTCCATCTGCGAAAACTTTTTCCTGGATCTAATCCGCTCGTGAGGCCACATCGTTGGTAGAAACTCAACCTTCCTACTACTTTCAGACATTGGTAGGCGAAGCAGATACCATGCAGCTTCCTGACCACACATTTCTACAGAATTCAGCATCTTCAAACTGATCTTCTTCAGCAAAGCTGCATAGTCCTGATCAGGGTACTGCTCTTGTAGAAGGATGAGTTCACGATGCAAACCACTTATGCCTCTGTTCGATTTATTCACATAATCAACCAAGTAACAAGCACAGGAATAGACGTCGAGAATTACTTGTAGATCCATGTTTGACCGCAGCTTCTGTGCTATCCACGGATTGAAGGAATTAGTCCATAGCTCGTTCATTCCTCTCTTCATGAAAATTGTGGGTCGTTGTATCGAAGAACGTAGTACATCAAGGTAGTCATCATATGTACACCTACAATCGACAAGAAACTCATCTATCGTGTCAAATGCCTTTGTTTCTAAGGTCTGGCGCATTTCAGTGGCACGTTTCCTCAACTGATCACGGCGACGGTCGTCGGCAGTGAGAGGAATCAATGTTCGCTCTTCATTCATTGGCCAGTACGGTATATTGAACCGACATCTTTTCTCATTGCGTTTATAGCAAGTGCGCGTGTGGTTATGAATCTGCTTCTTAATCGTTTCTGGCAAATGCATTGCTTCAATAGAACAAACCTTTCTTAGAAGCTCCATTGTAGCAGGCATATGTTCTGAAACGGTTTCGCCAGGATCGTTTGCAAGCCAGAGCAAGATGTGGGCATGTGGACTTCCGCGGTGTTGGAACTCAATTCGCTTGAAGTAATCCACAACGTAGTTGATCCCGAACGGGCTATATCTTGGGGAAGATAATATCGTCATTAGTACATCAACCAGTTTGTTGAAATAAAGACAACATGTTACGGCATCCTCATTAACTAGCGTTGCTCGCTGTTGTGCATTCAACTCTTGCAGCGGTTCAACCAATTCAATTCCGCTATATTCTTTAGTCAGCTTATGTAGCTGCTTCAATAATAGCGGCCATTGAGTTTCGCTGGCACTTAGAGTCAGGAACATTGTAGGCTTCCCCAGCTGTCGTATCATTGCGAAAAGATCCTGCTTCCGTTGATACCAATACTGCACCGAATTTGGTATCGATTTCATAAACGACAAATTACGTTCCATTAGACTTTCCACAAAGCTTCTGTCGTTGAGCTGTGCTCGTGTCACATTCGCTGTTCCCATGCTTTTGAAAGAAAATTGCAATCCTTCAGTAACACGTAGACGCATAATTTTCATAGCCATATACAACAAGTGGTTTGGCTTCGCTCCTCGCCTGTCACTCCTTCTCAGCTCACTGGTGGCTTTCATAAAGGGAGTTACATGAGTTCCTTCTCTAAACTTTCTGGGATATCCTAGGTAAATATCCGGAAAGGATAGCTCCTCGGCATTCTCGTCGTAGACAATCGAAACTGGTGTCCTGTTTTGGGCCGGTGCAAGCTCCAAACACTTGTCTTCGTTCCACAAAACCGTTTGTTGCTGACCAGCGAACAACTCCGTATCGTTAGAAGCTTCAATAACTTCAAGCTCAATATCGTCATCCCGCGTTGTACAAGCCATTGACTCGCTAGTATAAGCTTGCAATATCTCCTGATTAAAAGATATCCCCTCTCTTCTATATAAAGGGGTATTAACAAGGTATTCGAGCCATGATTTCACTACAGATTTCTTGACGAAAACAGAGAAGTAGTTTGATTTATGAGTTAAGTGCCACTTATTACACACACATTGACCGTATAATCATCTTCTTACTTATGGGGAAGCACTCGAACCATCTCATCTACATCTACTGGAATACTAATCACCTGGCCAATGGTCGTGCAGCTTCTTGAAATTTTGGAAAATATTGCTAAAAATCGAAAATATCGCGAATAATTATATTTAAACCTTGCGCTTGTCGCAGGCGGCGAATCTGCATAAACGGCAACCGCGGTGAAATAAGTCGCTCGCTAATTGGGTCCAGAGGTGGAAGATTCGGTGGATAGTCAGGATACGTGAACCCGTTGGATTTGGACAGATTTGGCACCAAACCCCGCTGCATACTACTGCGGCAAGTCTGGCATGCCTTGAACCCAGAAACTGATTCAAAATGACCAGCATCAAGTAGCAATCTTCCAGCCGCCTCAGTGATAAGCTTCAAATCGTTTATAAACCAAAGCCGGTCACAAACACTGCACACAGCCCCAAATTCATTTTTAATGAACCGATTATGGAACTCGCGATCGGCTCTTTCGAAATTGGGTGTATCATCTGCAAAATAGTATTCATTATATCTACCACACTATTGACAACACAAAATTCTCATTGAACTCACACTGACTTGCGGATCCAGCAATTTGATCAGTCTCGTTCTCCAATGAACGAGGTGGAACAATTTCTGTAATATTCAGTTAGTAATTCACTCAATGCTCACCATTTCGCAAACAATAATACAATCACATTTTAAATCTAGCAAATGACTTTATAGTGCATAACAAATAGTAAAATTTACTATTTCGGAAATATTTATACGAAGTTCAAAAATACTTACCGTGGCTTAGAAATTGTTCTGCAGCAAGGCCCAGTTCGACATTACTCTGGTTGATAGGCGGAACCGTATCTATAGAAACATGTAAACAGTGTTGAACAAAACCCTCAATAGCATTTGTTACATCATATGTAACTGCACAAAATAAATTCAACTCTCCTCTTCTTGTATATTAAATAATATAAATGGGTTCAAGTTTTCTTACTGACGATTTGCAAATAGAGATGAATGAAAGTTAGTTAGTTATATAGGAAACAAAGAACTATTTTAGTTAATAGATTCCAGATTTCCTTCATAAATTCATAACTGTCATAAAAAAAATCAACTTTCAAATATCGACGAATTTTTGCATAACATAGATTTGTAACCGCGCTGCATCAGGATGTTTGAGCGCCAATACATTTTGAATTTCAAGATAGTCAATAAGTATGATGACCACTACTTTTTGAGGTTTTTAAACCCCACCTCCCCCTTCTTCAAATTTTATACCGAATACTTGCATTGTCAAAAAATTTTGAACCACCTCCCACTTATTTTTAAATGCTCAAATCTATACTGTTTTTCGTAAACTTATAACAAAATGAAAAAAGGAGCATTTGTATAATGCAAGTTTTACATTCCACCGTCAGTGGCGGCTTCCATTAGCTTCTTGACTGTAATTGGTTACTGTTCTTCTTTCTAAAAAATATGTTAAAAATCAGAAAACCTTCATTGATATTATTTGTTAAACTGCCAACTGCATTGTAAACATGTTATAATTAACAAATAAGCAAATTTAGCAAAGTGCAACAATAAGGATTTTTTCGTCCATATACACACGTGGGCAGATTGAAACCATTGATATGCACAGTCAGCGAAAGCTAAGTTAAGCATATACACACATGGGCGGATAGATATTTATTCAATTCATCGATCCAACTCCAATTATATATTAAACTTTATTGTATGAGTTATTTATCATATTATCGATTATAATTAAAATTATTCCCTTTCTGTACAAATTTGTTGTACAAGGTCAAAATTACTCAAAAGTCATCAACAGTTTCATATTAAACTAAATAAACATATATTAACTCACCATTGAACGACAGAGTAACATCTTGTGAGATGTCATCGATGGAGACAGCAACAAACATAACCGGATCAACGCTTCTGCCCGGCATAGGCTCTAGAGCAACGACCAAACTCGGTCCGGAACTTTCTTCTACTGACGTATCAACATTACTTTTCACTCGTTTCTTTCGCAACCTGTACTGCTTCATGCGTTCGGCATTAGTCAGTGCAGGCCTCGCTAACACTTCCACTTCCTCTCCTTTCTCCTGCATCTCACGCTTCCGTTTGCGGTGCACCGCAAGGTACTTCGCTTGTAACTGTTGGGACATTCTGTACACGAACACTCGCCAACTTTTCAAGTCAAACTGGACAGCACCTGTATGACTACACATTTTATTTATATCAACACATTGGTTCTTGTTAGTCCCTCCTATCTCGTAAAAATCAACGATAAATTTTGATGCCAGGGCAACAACGCGGTGTAAATAAAGTTAGGCCCCGCCTTTTGTTAATTCGTTGTAGCAGCATATGAACAAGCTGTTAAAAATATCAGCACCTCATGATTTTTCCAATATAGCATAGGAAACCAGAGGCCGGGGCCGAAGCTCCGCCTTTTTTAAAAACAACACCAATGTAACCCACTTGTTGGCTCCACCTTTACATTAACCAATCAAGCGAAAATAATTTGTCATAATTTCTTCAGTATTGCATAGGAACCCAGACGGCGGGTTCGAAGCTCCGCCTCGTCTTGATGATGATGTCTTCAGCATAGCATAGGAACCCAGAATTGTTGGCTACACCTTTATCTTTGAATCTCTGAGAGATCTGAACTTTTTTCCGTATCGTACAAAGAAAAATTTGCCCGCCAGCGACAGGAAGGATAGTGGTGTCGTCTCTAAAAGTCAAAGAATTAAGCAATGTAAAGCAATGTAAAAATATTACTTCAAGCTCTATGGAGCGCGGCTTCGGTGAGCAGATTCTCGCTGTAGATGCAGTGATGCAATGATCATTGATGATGATGACGGTGACTGTACCGGTGGAGAGATCTTGCTTTGCGTGACTTTAGCAGGTAGCAGTGCATGTTTTGTTCATTTGAAGGTGAAATATTGGAGGAATGAAATTTTGTGGAATGGAACAGGAAGATAATGGAAGGAATATTTTGATTTTCGTTCGCTTGATGTGCGAACATTACGCAATACACATATGTTTTGAATGAGCACAAGTTTTTTAATTTTTTCATTCTTATCATTGAATAAGTCAAGTTTTCATTTGTTTCGAGAATCGAAAACCCGAAATATCTCATACGGAGAAAAAATCAAGCTTGTTTTCTTAGAATGATTTAATTATTACATACAACACAGATAGACAAATCGTACCACAGGGAAGTTGCACTTTGTGTGGCCATTTGCGCCGTTTAATATTTTAATGTTTCAGCGGAACAAAGCAGAACGGAAATTAAATTAAATTAACTCTTCAATCCAGACATTTTTTCTTCGTCCTAAGAAGGACGGTTCTGAATTTCATTGCCATGAAGCTGCTACTTTCTCAATTCTTTTTCTTCCACATTGAAGGTAAAAATGTGGTAGTGCTCTTAATCGCTCAGCCGTAGCGAAGATGCCGGCGGCGGTAGCGCTACCATGTGGCTGTTGTACTGCTGTTGCTCCTGTTGGGATTTTCATTGCTCAACCGCAGCTATTATTCCGACTGGATTGCCGGTGCCCAACAAATAAGAAAAAATATGATGATGATAATATCCCGTTGGAAGTTCTGAACAGAATGAGAAGGAATAATTGCGTCACCCGCTTTATGGCTTATTTTGGTGCGCAGTTGCAGCTTATCCGCTAGCGTCTGCACCCATCAGAATCAAGCGAACAAATGACGCGAGGAACAAGCGGCACCCATATTTATAGGTTTCAGTGCAGTCAATGTTTTGCTTCGAAAACAGTTTTAGGCCTATTGAAACAAGTTTTTCGGGTCATATCAAGTATGAATATGAAAGGCATACTTGAGATCTGTCGATTAAGGGGTTTTACGAAGAGATCCGTTCACTAGGACAAACGCTATTATCATTCAAAATCTTTCAACACAGCGTAACGCGGTCGATTTAGAAATATTGAAATGACACCCGGTATAGTGAAGAGAGACGTAAGTCCTACGTCAAAAAAAAAATATCTTGAGCCCGGATTCCCCCACTCGGCTGAGTCGGTCTGGTGTATACGCAACCCTCGACCTATACATAATCAACATGAACGACCACGTCTCGCAGCTGGTCGTCTACCATGAGCTCAGTTCGGATCACTGCGTCGACAACACCATCAATTACGAGGTGCGTCCGGAGACGCCGGAAAGTCTCGATCGTAGGCAGTTTCAGCGTACTTAAGGTACGCTGCAATCGAATCACAAAAATTATCAAGGCCAGAATGGTGGACCTCAAAAATAAAGACTTCTCGAATAAGATCCGCACTCTCCCAGATTATACTAAGACGTTCTGGAAAATGACCAAACTACTAAAATCCAAACCTCGGCCCATTCCACCTTTGATCCCACTAGACAATAATGGCTCAAAGGATCGCTTGATAACTCCTGCAGAGAAGGTCGCTGAAATAGGTCGTCACTTCGTCAGCGCACACAATCTTGGGCAGAACATCGTCAGTCCACACGAAGTCCTGAATCTCGAGCTCAAACACATGAGTGCTCCGTTCTTTGAGCACCTCTCGCTGATCTTCAATCAGTGTCTCCGGCTCAGCTACTTCCCATCGTCCTGGAAGTCAGCGAAAGTCATCCCCATCCGGAAGCCTGAGAAGGATCCTTCCTCCTCCAAAAGTTATCGACCCATCAGCCTTCTCTCAGGGTTATCCAAGCTATTCGAGAAAGCTATTCATCACCGGCTTCTTAAGTCTGCCGAAAATTTCAACATCTTGCTAGAAAAACAGTTTGGTTTCCGACGCGGTCGGTCAACTGTACACCAACTGACTCGAGTTACCAACGTCCTCAGATGGAACAAGTTTGTCTCAAAACCATCCGCTATGGCCTTACTCGATGTCGAGAAGGCATTTGACAATGTATGGCATGATGGCCTGGTGTACAAACTACAACGCTATAATCTTCCCAGCTACCTGGTGAAAATCATCAACAATTACCTGTCTGCAAGGACATTCCGGGTCTCAATCAGCGGAGCGAGTACCAATGCGCACAACATCGTCGCAGGCGTCCCCCAGGGCAGTATCCTCGGGCCCCTGCTTTCAACCTGTTCACCTCCGACATGCCAGAATATCCAGAAGGCGGTATTCTGTCGCAGATGACACCTCCATTGTCTACAACGGTAGAGTGATCAGAGCGCTAGTGGCAAAACTCCAAAGAGGCTTGGATGCTCTGACAGAGTACCTCACCAGCTGGAAGATCTGTATCAACGCGGCGAAAACCCAGGTCATCATTTTCCCCCACTCTAAATCCCCTAAACTTGTTCCGCCTGGGGACTGTAAAATCATCCTCAATGGCACGACTGTGGAATGGGCCAATGAGGCCGACCACCTTGGCTTGACCCACGACAGCAAGCTTATTTTCAGGCAACAGGTTGACAAGACGGTGACACCGTCTGGCTGGGATAAAAACCTTACATGAACAATTTGGTGAGTGTAAAAAAAAGTTTGGGGTCCATTGCCTGAGCTCGGACCAAGAAGCGCTTAGAGCGCTAGTTCCAATCTAGGTTATCAAATTATTATTGTAAATATTAGTGTAAATAGTTAGTTAGGTTATCAAATTGTAAATTAACTAATGCCTCCTCAAGGTTAACATGTAAAATTAGAACTCAAAAAATTATCTTTACAAAACAAACAAGAAAAAAATGAAGATGAAGGGCCAGGTGGCCAAACACTTAAACTGAAACACTGTTGTATGAACACAAAAAAAAATGAAAATAAATTGAATTTAAGTTAAAAAAAACATAAGTCTTTGGTCAAGGGGTTGGATGATTGGTAGGGGATGTGGTTTAGGAATATCACCATAAGCAAATGATATAAAAATTATGAACAGACGAGACGTGAGAAATCATGCTAAGAAATTTATGTTACAGCATTGTGGATTTTCGTGGGATGGGGCTAAGCTATTCGGTTAAAGTTCTATTGTTTGCTCTCTGAAAGGAAAAGAAGAAAAAACATATTAAAAGCCCCCCTCCCCCTTTTTGTTTCTAATTGTAATTATTGAGTAATATAATAATACTAGCTGTATGTACCCGGCCTTGCTCGGAGTTGCCAGTTTAATTCGCAGTTTTTGAAATTGGAAAATGAATAAACCAATTGGTCAACAGGATAATTGTGGTCTCTTATTCTACTTCATCATTTGATAAAAAGAAGGCAGATTTCATTTGAAAACATTGACTGATTTTCAAAAAGGGATTAAACCCAAAATCGCCTTATTCCGGCCAAACGTCTATTTTTAAAGAAGAAAAATATCCATCGATGCCTTATTCCGTCTATTTTAAAGAAATGATCACATTCACCATCCAGAAGGAAACACTTTAATCATTGCTTTTCACTGGGTGAACCATGATTTCGATGAAGTGTTGAGTTGATCTATAACTACCTACACACTTAATTTTTAACCGGGATCTCAGCAAAATGTTAAACTTTACTGAGATTCGCACAGCCGTGCCCCAGCAAACTTTTTTTTTGCCGAGATTTCTGTCAACATTGCTCAAAAAAAATCAGCTAATATTTCACCGAAAATCAGCTAACAAACGTAATTTTTGTTGAAATATCAGTTTTTTTATTTTGCTGGCGCACGGCTGTAGGGATTTTTGCCGTGCTGCAGAAATAAAAACTAAGTGTGTAAACAATCAACTCCACCAGACCCACCCCTTTTCCCCTTTTCCATCCTTAACCCACTATCGTCGTCTCCTTAATATGAAGAATGTGTGCTTCATCACCATCGTGTTTCGCCTTCTTAAGAAAGAGAATGTTTGTTCCAAATTTGGTTGAAATCGGGCAAGGGGTACAGAAGTTGTGTTGGAGCATTGGATCATTGCATATCTTGCTTTTATTCATTAATCTTTAATCATAAGCATATAATTTTTATACCTTTCAAAATTTGGATTAAAGGTTACTCGATTATGGATCATTATGCAAATCATTCAATTTGATCATTCATAATCATTAATCATATCGATCGTTAATCATTAATCATACACATAGTGTGTCAATATTTAATACGATCGGTAATCGTTAATCATACTCCACCGTTTTGCCTTTCTCGTACAACAAAGTTGTACCTGAAAGGCTTTCATTTCACTCCCAAAACGTACTTTTTATAGAGCGCTTGTAGACCCATAGTATTATATACCATTCGATTCAGCTCGACAAACTGAGCAAATGTCTGTCTGTCCGTGTGTGCGTCCGTGTGTGTGTGTGTGCGTATGTGTGTGCACATTGAAACATTAGACAATTTTTCTAGTACTAAACCTGAATCGAAAACAAGTTGCATTCGATGGGGAATGTTTTCTTCTTGTTCGCTATTGAATTTCATAATGATGGCACGGCTCAAAAAATAGTAAATATTCAAAGAGTTATGAGACATCATTATTTCGTAACAAATAAGCTATCGATTTTCTAGGTTATGTTCTCCCAAGACACAATTTATTCGAAACCGGCACACTGACAGCATAGAATACACAGCTTACACGGAAGAAAAAAAAATCACAAAGAAACATAGAAACCCATTAATGAGTTAAAAAGTACCTATTTTAAGATTTCATGTATACACTGAAAATTCTAGTTTATTTTTTCAAAATGACCTAAGAAACATATTTTCATGAATGAATTTTAATATTGCGATCAACAGACCAATATGATAGCATTTGATTGCGGTACACAAATTAATTCATGAAAAAAAAAGGTGACATATGTTCTTTTTAAAAGTTAAGCGTCATTTCTGCCATTTCTTTCCCCTATGGGCCGATGTGAGCAGTGAGAAGTGAAAAGTGAGACGTGAGAAGTGCGAAGTGAGGAGTGAAAAGTAAGAAGTAAGAATTGAAAAATGAGAAATGAAAAATCACCAGATGATCCGAAATGAAAACAAAAATGTTTTTCCAAATTTAATCTAGACTATCCTTTGAAAGAGTTGAAATTTTTTTGCTAATATTTTCAAATGGATATAATAGAAAAACGACGCATCCCACAAAAAGTGTTGTATGGGTGACCATCGCAAAATCAGTCAAAATTTCTAGTGAAAATATCGGAAACAATCCAAATTGAGCCCTACACTGAAAAAAATCAGTTTAAAATTTTAAAGTCGATTTGCGAAAAAATGCTCTTTTTTATTTAAATGAAATTTTGTCTCAAGATAGGTGATTATGTTCCCTACCAACCGTCCATACATCGCAAGCTGGGCACTCTTAAGGAAAAAAAGTTTTTCTAACGAAAACTTTTTCTTGTCGGAATTATTTTCAGTGTATTTTCATCTGAAACTAAACCAATGAAAGCCATCGTTATAGCAGGAACTAATAACCGGGACCAGACACTCGGGATTTTCCCGTGTTGCGTTCAAGTTTCAATCGGTGTGTAGGAGTCCTAGGTATACAACTGAAAAGACACTAACCAGATGCTGTCAGTCATCATTTTCCGCATGATTATTTTTCCGTGCACGCATAACTGACAGCATCGATGTTTTGTTTTTGTTTTTTTGTCTGCTCTGATCATAAATATTTAAATAAGTTCTGTTAAAATTATAAAGTGAGATGAACTTGATGGTTCTTAGTTCCTGCTAGTGCCACCGTGAAGCTAATCGTTGAGATGGAGATTAGTAAAACTACCATCGGGATTGCAGCCGGCGTGACCGGAACGCTGTTCCTGGGCTACTGCATCTACTTCGATCACAAGCGCCGCAAAGATCTGGACTTCAAAAAGAAGCTGCGAGTGAGGAGGTTAGAAGTTCATTTCGTGGAGAAAAGCAGGAAAATTTCTTCGCTTTTCGACCTCTCTCTCGTTCGGAATTAACGTGCTAGTGCCACCGTGAAGCTCGGGTCCGGAATCGTTGAGATGGAGATTAGTAAAACTACTATCGGAATTGCAGCCGACGTGGAACGCTGTTCCTGGGCTACTGCATCTACTTCGATCACAAGCGCCGCAAAGATCCGGACTTCAAAAAAAGCTGCGAGAGAGGAGGAAAGCGACGAAGGCTGTTTCGGCTGCTGGAGGGCCACGGACGACGATGCACAACATGGCAGACCATGAAGAAGTGCCAGATTTTTCCTCCAGGAAATTCAGATGGGCGAGGCCCTCATCTCTTCCGGTGACATCGAGAACGGTGTCGAGCATCTGGCTAACGCAGTGATCGTCTGCGGCCAACCGGCACAGCTTCTCCAAGTCCTCCAACAGACCTTGCCAGCCCAAGTGTTCACACTACTGATCAATCGTATGCGTCAGTAAGGCGGCGGACAGGGCGGAAGCGATAGCGAGAGGGCCAGATTGCAAGAAATGAACGACGATCTGGAATAGCTTGGAGTGTTCATAGTAGTAGCAACAGACGGAGACTGGAGATACCAAATACAAACAGAGAAATCCTAGAGTACAGCTTCGTCTGCGGTTATCGCCCACGCAGTTTGATGTATCGAATCACACAATAATTATAGAAAGAAGTAAACTAAATCACCCTGTCCATGGATAAGGGGCTTGACGTTGATATTTCAAGTGTCTTAAAAAGATTTTTATTTTATTTTTATTTTTGTTGTTTAATAGAGTGCTTTTTTCAAACAAAGGTTAAGTTCAACACTAAATTAAAAAAATAAAGATATTTTTCCATTTTTTATATCTCCTTCACAAGAATATCGTTATTTTAATGGTAATGGTTTGAAAATAAGCTCCGTAGAGAAACTTTTATCACATCTTACTTAAATAAGGTCAACAGTTATACCAAACACTTGAGGTACCATGCCTCCAAGTTAACTAATGGTTAGTGTCGCACGATCTAACAACAACTGCCTCTTGGTAAATTTGGAGGTGCCGGCAGGGCTCAGTAGGGGTCTAACTAACATAACTCTAATACTAACAAGATCCTGAAACAAACGCTTATCCAAATAGCATACATCTATTTATACTTGTAGTAGTAGCTAACAATAATTCATTTTGTACCCGTATAGCTGAAGTAGAATTTTAGTAGTGAAAAGTAGAATTTGTAGATTTACTAATTTGGCATTGGAGATAGTGAATGTATCTATTATATCTTCTCGATAATCTATTTATTTTAGTCTCTCTAGCTGCATGGATCAACGCAAAAAAACTGTTTCTCTCTTCCTTCTATTAGGTTAGTTAGAGAAATTAGCGGATATATAGGGGACATGACTTAGTGTTTCTCGTATTAAGATAAATTCGCTGACCTTTACCTTATAATAAAATAAATGACCGATAGTAAAATAAATGACTGAAATTTAAAGATATCAAATAAATAATAAAAAATAAATACATGACCATCGGTGGACAGAAAGACAACAGACAGAGTTCTGTATAGAATAGTTAATTGAGACCATTGCACTCACAAGATAGAGTATAACTAGTACCACTATTATTGCTACAAGACTAATAACTTGACCACTTACGGAAATGAGGATAGACCATATGATGCGTTCATCCACTATTATATTGAATATTGTATACCCTGAATCTGAATAACTGAATTTTAGACCTCATTATTTTAATAAATAATAAAGGTTTGAATATTAGAAAAGGAATAGAACTTGACCAAAAAAAGCAATTACGGAACAACTGGACAGAAATTTTGTATAATGATCACTATTAGACTACTGAAACTTTAACATATGACATAACTGTGACTGATAGGATACAATTAACTCGACGACGTATTGACAAACATCCGATACTCAACCGTGTTTAAATAAGGGAAGCTCTTCAATGTGTCCATTTATTACAATAGTACTTAAATTAATCTATTTTGAAACTACCCTACCAGAATGATATCATTACATCTTTATAACTGGGTACGCTACCCAATCCTAGCAGCACATATTTCGCATAGGTTACTGCAACTTATAGTGACCAGATACAGTCACAATCGATTGCTGCAATCGTTTTATCTAACTTGTGCTGCTTGGGTAGCACACGCAACATATTCCAATCCAAAAGCACCTGTTTCTATTCAGTTTCATTAAAGGCATTGGAAAAACAAAGCACGAAAAGCTTGCATCAAGACTGTCAAAACGTTCGAGTTGTGATCAATGTTTCATTACCATTGCAATGCAGTACGTGTTGACATTTGAAACAAACAACCAAACAATACTGCACTTTATGTTGCAAACACGGAACAAAAATCATCAAGTTGCATATTTTTCACCATGTAACTTCAATGACGTCTTCAAAATTTATTTGTTTGTTTAAATTGTTGCAGATAAGTTGAGGTGTCTTCATGTTTAATTTAGCATCGTTCAACGTTTTGACAACTCACATTTTTTCCGGTGATGCACAATGGTCATTCGTCAAATTTCGACATAAATCGATAACTGAAAACCATCAGTGTAGGTTTTGATCTATTTTGGTGTAGTTGTCATTAGGTGGCCTTCGGTGAAAACTTTTGGAAATGTATTTTTTACCTTTTGAGTTAGGAGTTCATATAATTCTACAAAATTGTAGAAAATTTAATTTGAGCATTTTTGCTTATAAACATTTATTTTATCTCATAGGTGATGTTTTATGACAAAATTACTAAATTTAGATAGGTGGTCCTGAAAAAAGTTTTAGCTTCACTTTCATCAATTCAGAATATTTTCAAAACTTCTTAGCATCGCTTCACGTCTTTGAATGGCATCTTTTGGTTACATAGACGGTTGATAGCTTCATTTTCAGCATATTATAAGCGTTTTTTTTATGAAAAGTGATATTTTCTGCATTCTACTGCAGCTAGTAGCAAATTTAAAAATTTGAATAGTAATCTGAAAGTATACATGGCCATCAAATCCATGGTATTTCATTTGTCCATCTTTGTCCACTTTTGTTTGATGATAGTATTATTTTTGTACGAAAAATTAGGTGAATAAAAGACAGAGAATAAGTAGAATAAAAGACAGTAGAATAAAAGACAGAAACACCGTCTCGACCAGGGTCCGTACAGACTGAACACTTAACACCTAGACAACTGACAGGACACTTACCAGTGGACTGGTGGAGAATTTTTCGATCACGAAAATTTCCTTCTTCGAGGCGGAAATCGAGCCCACGCTCCATAGTCCATGCCTCTAGACTATTGACGGCGCTTAACTCACGACCACAAAGCCCACAAAGAATCGTTCTTTATCTAAAATATTTAAATCAATTCGTGTAAAAAGAAGTCGAAAAATCATTTTGACATTTTAACTACTTGAACGATTTTCAATGTGTTCTCAAGAAATAAATGCTCAAAAGTGCTACTTTTGGAGCGAAATACAAAATCATAAAATTCAAGTTGGTTTTTCATGTAATTCGCAGAATAATTTCATTTTCTCAGTTTCTAAGTGAGGGTCGCAAATGACTCATGAGATTCCATGAACATTGATATTTGTTCCAGTAGTTCAAAAATATGTTTTGAAAAATATTTTTCAAAATGTTGATTTTTTCATCACCTGGATCGAAATCGACAAAATTAAAAGTGAGTTTATTTATTTTCGAAAAGAATGATTCTTCCAAATATTGCGAAAATCTGAGATATGGTATATGTTTCCCATCGAATAGCTGATTTTTCATACAAAAACTAATATGATTATCAAACAAAAGTGACAAACATGGATAAATGAAATACCATGGATTTGATGGTCCTAATGTATACTTTCAGATTACGATTGAAATTTTTGCTAATATTTGCTACTAGCTGCAGTAGAATGCTCAGAAAATATCACTTTTCATGAAAAACGCTTATAATATGCTGAAAATGAAACTATCAACCATCTTATGTAACCAAAAGATGCGCCATCCAAAGACCGTGAAGGATGCTAAGACAGTTTTTGAAAATATTCTGAATTGATGAAAGTGGAAGCTAAGAACTATTTTTCGGGACCACCTATCTAAATTTAGTAATTCTGTCACCAAAACTTGTTCACATAATAAAATTAAATGTTCAAAAGAAAGTAAAAAATACAATTCCAAAGAAGGCTCACCTAACCAAAAGATCTCTTCTTGTAGATTTCTTCTGAAGACGTCAAAACTCTAGCACTGATGGTTTTCGAGTTATCGATTTATGTCGAGAATTGACGAATCGACCATTATGGTAATCAAGTAACAGAAAGTTCAGTACAAAACTTCATAATCGTATGGTTTTTATGGTGAGTCAACATCAGTCCCTGGCAACGGCAGCTGCATCGGTCCAAACTCAGCATCGTCAGCTCATCCACAGCATGGCCTCCTCCTGGGTTCCGTCGGCAGTCGGAGGCAAGCCGTCCCACGGAAGAATCTGCTCCGCTGTACACTCCGGAGCAACTGATGCCGATCTTCGCGCAGCTCGCCACTCGCTGCGCGGCAAACCCACTTCTACCAGGTCTTGACTCTTGGCATGCTCATCTGAAAATGGCTGCTAGGGTGGGCCTGGTCACTGGCGCTTGCTCGCTAAAGAGCAAAACAATTGCTAAAGTTTCTTGAGGAGAAGGAAATACGTGGCGTTCATCACCGAAACGCACCTGAACCGGAGGTGAACGTCAATATCCGGACTTCCGCATCGTGCCGACTCACTCGACTGGCCGCACGGGAGCGGTGTGACCACCGCTCTTCGCTACAACATCAACTGCCGTCTGCCATGCTTCCAGCTGAACATCATCGAGGCCATCGGTGTCGAAGTGATCACTTCCGTCAACAATCACGCTCATCGCCGCGTACGCCCAACTCAAGCTAAAGCCGGCGATGGTTCATCGCCTCGGAGGACATCGTCAAGCTAACGCGGAGACAATCTAGTAATCATTGCCGGCGACCTGAATGCCAAACATCAAGCCGGGGCAACAGTCGCGGCAATCGGAACGGCACCAGCAGCAGAAATGGAGGAAGGACACTACACGATCTTGAGCCTTTTGAGGTGAACCGGTCTAGGGCAAAACCTCTTAATAAAGACAATAAAAAAACGAACAGTGGGTAATGTCTGGACATAACGCTAAGTGGACAATGAGACTTGACTTGACCATGCCCTTTAAGATACATAATATGTCCAAATTTTTCAAATCAACTTTGATAAATAAGAATCGTGCGTTGCATACCATTCCTGCAAATACTTCTCATCAAACCAACACAGAAATCAAAATCTACCTCGAACAAGAATCATCAAAAAAAATTGGAAGTATCTGTCCGGTCAGGATCAATATTCGAGCAACGCCTAACAATATACTCTTTGTCATCAACAAGCGTTGTTACTGACAAACGCACCTAACGACAAACCTTTATCAGAACCCAGACACAACATGACAAGAGATCATTTTTCATACGTACTCTGATATTTCCGAAAATACGATGCTAATTTTAGCAATCATTGTTCGAGTTCTCAGATATTTCCATAACGCTTAGAAACTATGATACTAAAACCGAAATTTGCTCTAGAAATAATGCAAATAACGGATGAAAGTTAGCAACAAGATTGTCTTCGTTTTCGTTGCTGACAAAATTTTTCGGATCTTTCATCGTGTATCTCGACAAAACAGCTGTCGTTGGTTTTCTTTGTCACTTGTTTCATATGCGCATTCAAAAAATTGATTCCCTGGTCGGTCACGAAATATAAGCTCGACAGTGGCAACTTCCAATAAGGATCTGCCTGAAATAAACCACAAGTTGGCTCAGGAGGGATGGGCTTATATCTTCAGCCCTTCCACTGAAAGAACCTTTCTAATCACGTGCGATAGCGACTGAAGAGAAGACATTTATTTTTAACTCTTTAGACGCTTTTGAAAAGTGCTGTTTTGCTTCAGCTAAGTGCAAAAAGTCAAGAAAACGATCTTTTCAAATACCGGCAATTTCTACTGTGATGGTATGAAAAGACTATAATGCTCTGCTGAGCAGATACTTTTCTTTTTACTACATATTCTGCTGGATTTTCTTACGCGTTCAGAGGTTTCTTCTTTTGCGCTTATTTGCTCTTTCTTTACGTGCATGTTCAACAGGATTCTTCTTCGCTTGTCCCAGTCAGAATGAAAGGAAAAATCGCGTTGCGCTATTTTATGGCTTCTCGCAGACCCAGAGCGGCTGCTCATTGCTGGTGTCTGCACCAATCAGAACGTGGTAATGGAATGATGCAAGAATTATGCGGTACCCATATTTATAGGTTTTTATCTCAATGTTTTTCATTGAAAACGATTTCATGCCTATTGAAACAAGTTTTCGGTCTTATCAAGCATGGACATGGAAGGCATACTTGAAATCTGTCGATTGAGGGCTTACGCAGAAATTCATCCCAGACGAACGCTATTAACATTTAAAATCTTTCAACACAGCGTAACGCGGTCGATTTGAATATTTTGGAATGACACCGGTAAAGAGAGACGTAAGTCCTACGTCAAAATATGATGATGATAATATCCTGTTAAAGTTCTGAAGAGAATGAGAAGGAAAATTGCGTCACCCTCTTTTGCTTTTTGTGCGCAGTTGCGCTTATCCGCTCGCGTCTGCACCCATCAGAATCAACGAACAAATGACGCGAGGAACAAGCGGCACCATATTTATAGGTTTCATGCAGTCAATGTTTTGCTTCGAAAACAGTTTTAGGCCTATTGAAACAAGTTTTTCGGTCATATCAAGTATGAATATGAAAGGCATACTTGAGATCTGTCGATTAAGGGTTTACGAAGAGATCCGTTCACTAGGACAAACGCTATTATCATTCAAAATCTTTCAACAAGCGTAACGCGGTCGATTTAAAATATTGAAATGACACCCGGTATAGTGAAGAGAGACGTAAGTCCTACGTCAAAAAGAAAACGGCGATATCATTATTATTACCATTTTCGTGACAATTTAGAAAAAATATCCTAAAAAAGCTATCAATCGATTTTTTATTTAATGTTAATATTTTGTCATTGATGAAAATATGAAAAAGATAATTCTTTGAGTTCTAGAGATGACTATTATTCTCCCTGTCGTTGGATGTTGGGTCCCGTCTGCTGGTCAAGATAAAATTTAAGATGGAATTGAACTCGCATAGGCCATGATTTTGTCATTATATCAACAACTCTAGCTGAAGCTCCACCCTTTGATGAATAAGACCATTGTAAACCGCTTGGTTCCTCTTCACCTAGACCGACCAAACGAAAATGTCATTTGTGAATTACAGACTGTCTGTCAGCTATTTCTATTTGTGGCACCATCTTTCTTCAACCAACACTGAAAACTACGTCGAACAATAATAATCAAAAATGTTCCAGCAGTCTTTAGAAAGTATCAAAGAGTCATTTTTCTACATATTTTTATCAAATGTCAAATAAATCCAAAATTCAAATAAATCCAATAAATAAAAATCGATTCATAGCATTCCGTTTTGGGATATTGTTAATTGGCCACGAAAATCTTGAAATGTACTACTTGCTATAACATTTTATCTCTAGAAGATTGAATTTGGCACAAAGTACTATTTTAAAGCGAAAGGTATTGAAAGCTTTAATATTAAACTCTTTAGTAAGTATCAGTGGCTCTCAGAAGAACCGTTTGCTTTGATGGCATACATTTTCTATCTCCATCTGTGCGTCATGCTGCATCGGACTCTGAAACTGAAACTGGTTTCTGGGTGTGGAGTGTTGGTTCCCCAATGGAACCAACGGATCCAAACTGCCTTAATGCGAGACCGACGAACCAGTGATGAATGCCAACCAATTGCGAAAATTATAAATAACTCTCTTGGCCCTGATAAGGGCAATTAACTCTTCAAAGCAACTGGTTGACGTGGAGTTTCTTGCTCGAAACCAAAACACACAGAAACGATTTCATCTAGAACACCGCCGTAAAAGCGACGAATTCCAACCTATTGCGAAAATATCACTACTCTCTTCGCCCTGATAAGGGCTGAAATTAACTTCTTTCAGACGAAACTTTTGACCAAGGAGATTCTGGCAGGAAACCATTCTAGAACGTTGTAACTTTTCTCTTTTCTCTCTTCACCTTTCTCTGCTCAACACTGATGCCGGCCGGTCTCGGCTCAATACTGATGCCGGCCGGTCTCGGCTCAGTACTGATGCCGGCCGGTCTCGGCTCAATACTGAGGCCGGCCGGTCTCGGCTCGTTTCTGCTGCGGGTCTCTGCTCGGCACTGTTGCGTGTATGGTCTAGGCTGGCTTGCTTCTTCTGCTGCTGTGTTCCACTTGATGTTCGTCAAAAACTGATTCATGGTGCTGGGTAGCACCCGGTTTTATTCATCGTTGGTTCGAGTTGTGCCAGATTGAGTCCTGCATTGAGTGCAGGCAATGACGATGGCTGCGCAAGAAGGCGTGCTCTCTTCAGCTCTTCAGTTCGATGGGTTGCGGACTGCACCATCTACTCATTATATGCCAAAATTTCCACTTGCCTGCTACTGTCAGCAACGATTAGTATGAATGAAACTTTATGATTATTTGCTGACTTTATACCTACCATTTACAACATGATTTCTTCATTACACCATAGGCTCAGGAATCAGTCAGGGCAGCTCTGCCCTTTTAATAAATAATACCATTGTAAAATCAATTGAGGGACGAAAATCAATCGCAGCGTGGTGCCGGTAGCGATTATCTTGTTCGTCGAAAGCACTGAAGACCATGCAAGCCTTTGTTTGGTTGGAACCATCGTTTCTACACTGTAGTCGTGTTAGTTCAAGTGACAAGACATTTCAAAATGATTCTTTCAGGATTATAACTAATTAATAGAGATTATGTTAATGTACTTTTCTAAAATGAATTTCACTATTAAATTTAATATCTAATGAGTTATTGAGTATTTTCAATGCCCTGCATTAGAACAGCATCGTCGAGATAGCAGGTTATTGCTAAAAGGGATAACCTCACTGGGGTAATACGATTAGTGGATTAGTATATTAACGGTTGATTTCTTTCTTTTCATTAACAGTACAGTTTCCATAATTTATCAACATATTTAACTCTCGATCTATGAATATTATTATCAATGAACTCTTTATGATAATTGGTGGCCCTGAAAAGAGCTGTTTGATGTTCCGCTGATCGTGATGCTCCACGGGTTGTATGATGGTCGATGCGATGTTGTTTCGTCCTGTTGCAGTGGCGTAACGGCAAGCGGTGCCAGCAGATTAAATGTTTGATGATTCGAGTGCTCGATACCTAATACGGACAATATAGGTCTATGGTATGAAAAATAAGAACAGTATCGTTTATTCTATGTTGACATTTTGACAAATGTCAGATCAATACAAGAGCCACCTAGTGTGTTGCTTCGTTTCGAGAATTACCTAACTTTAATTTCAAATGTTTTTCCATGAAGTTTATAAAATCAATGTTTTCTTGTTTGGAAACGTCAATATTAAAATCGCCAGTAGACAACCATTGGCATCTCCTGATGAGCATGGCTAAACAACTTGCAATCATGTATAGCTTTAACTGCTTTGTAGTAGTACCTGGCAAATATACACACAAACTAAGAATATCGGATCCCATTACATTTATCCTAGCTAATATGTCCAATTGTACCTACTAATGCAAAAGATTCGTCGCGTTCCTCATCAAGCTCTCGGATTGCGTGTTCTGGCCAGTTGAAACATTGTCTCTTTGATATATTGCTACTCCACCAGCTCTACCAATACGTTTGTACTGCACGATGCATTTATAGCCATCAATTTCGACTGAAGATTCATTATCTAGCCAAGTCTCACTCATTGCTAGAAACTCCACGCTGGTCAAAATGCGGTCAGTCGCAATATCCATGGCGTGGCATTCAAACTTTACATTTATGCTAAATAGTGCTAGCAGAGCCTCCATTTACCACATTTGACATAACACATCTCCAGGTGTGCAGTCGATGGTTACTCAATCGTTGCATTTCGTTTCTTAAGTCTACATCTTGGGTGAGTTGCTCCTTTGCGTGGTAGAACTTGAAAGAGTTTGTAGAATTCGTCAAATACAAACTTGAATCGATGAACACGTGATAATCCAACGTATACTAACTGTTGGTCCTGGCTCTTATGATAATCGTAGACAATCTCCGAAAAGTGCCACCTTGTGACTTATGTACAGTTAATGCACAAGCACTCACAACTGGAAAATTGATGCGTTTGCACTTGATGTTACCGCTTAGCTGATGTTCGCTGATCGTTTCGATATCGGAGTCCAATCAGGTTGTAGATACCGGCCTCGAGTAAACAGCTGGTCTGTTTAATTCTTAACGCTGTCCCAATCGCTTCGCTATCAAATTTAAACCAAAGCCTTACAATTTGCTGCCTAGAATCATCTTCATCCCACTCGATATATTTCAGCTCACCGATAGCGCCATTTACTAGCCATCTTCAACGTCTACGTTGGTGTTATCATATACGGCTTGCCTATTAAGACGTAAAAGATAGTAAACCGCCAGTTTCTACAACGCTCATTTTATAGAGCTTGATGGGAACTAGCTAACTGACTAGCATCTTCTGTACCCTGTAAACACGTCGTCGGCATGTACTCCAGGGAATCGTGATCGTTCAATGCATCGTTATTGAACCGCTCCACATCCACGTTTCGATGATACAGCCGTATCGCACCAGGTACATTCTGCTTGCACCACTGACTGTGCGAAACCGACTTTCAATCAGTTTAGTTTCTTCAGCATTCATTGGTTTCCATTACCAATCTTGGTGAGTATAGTTGAAAACTCCTCATCCGTTTGACGACATCACTTTCACAATGGAAGAAATCAAGTGACGCCACAGAACAGCCCCATGAAAAGAATTACCAGTTGGCTTGTAAACGGGCCTCGCATTAACGGGTGGAAGTTGTCGTAAATCTCCGCAGAATATAATGTTGATCCTCCGAACGGTTCGTCAAAATTGCCTGATGTCTTGCAGACGCGTATGGATAGTGTTCAGTACATCAGCACCAATCATGCTTACTTCATCTACGATAATCGCTTTTATATTGGTAAAAGCGTTACGATACATTTGAAGCATTTCAAAGCCAAGTTTTGAATTATTTCGCCGGACATTGTGATACGGAATGCCGAATGCACGGTAGTACCTCCAATAGCTACAGCTGCCTTCCCTGTTGAAGCGCAAGCCACATAAGCGTTCCTTTGTACGTTGGAGCCTGGCTGAAACGATTAATCGTTTCCATCAATATGCGGAGCGTAAAGTTTTACCACATCCGGCAGGACCTGTGAAGAAGACCTGCAAAGGTTTATTTGCTCATTATAGCAATGTAATAAATCAATCACGTGTAATACTAAGTCACGCTGTTCCGGATTAGTAGCTCGTACCATAGCACAATATTCCTGTTTCGACATGACGTTCGAACGCTGCCTTATGACTGCTCTCAGTGCTCCTGTGGGCAAATGTTCGATGTCATCGTTGTTTGGCTCCATTGTTATCGCTCGCGAACATTCGTCGTGTTTCTCCGTTGCGGCATTTTCTTGCTCGCCTGTTCCTTCGTTTTCACAGGAACGAAGGTATTCTTCAACAGTCTGTTCTAGATTCAGCTCACAATCATATTCCCTCCGTTTTCTACATGGGCCTTCTTGCGTCGTAGAGCTGTAGAAATTTATTACCATCTAAAGATCACATACTTCGTTTCTGAGTAGGAATAGGAGCACAGATTCGCGTTTGTACCTCAACTAGTTCATTCATGGTATATCCTCTCATTTCAAAATTCGTGGATTGTTCCGTGTTTGTAGATATTCGTTCCTCTACTTGGGGTATAGCATGCCACGAAGTCTGCCACAAACATCATTCAAGCCTTCGCGTTCTTCATATTTCGAATGATGTTCTTAGTCCACACTCGGTAGAGGTGTCTTCTATTCCTTCCTCGTCCATCTGCGAAAACTTTTTCCTGGATCTAATCCGCTCGTGAGGCCACATCGTTGGTAGAAACTCAACCTTCCTACTACTTTCAGCAGATTGGTAGGCGAAGCAGATACCATGCAGCTTCCTGACCACACATTTCTCAGAATTCAGCATCTTCAAATCTTCTTCAGCAAGCTCATAGTCCTGATCAGGTACTGCTCTGTAGAAGGATGAGTTCACGATGCAAACCACTTATGCCTCTGTTCGATTTATTCATAATCAACCAAGTAACAAGCACAGGAATAGACGTCGAGAATTACTTAGATCCATGTTTGACCGCAGCTTCTGTGCTATCCACGGATTGAAGGAATTAGTCCATAGCTCGTTCATTCCTCTCTTCATGAAAATTGTGGGTCGTTGTCGAAGAACGAGTACATCAAGGTAGTCATCATATGTACACACCGACGACAAAACTCATCTATCGTGTCAAATGCCTTTGTTTCTAAGGTCTGGCGCATTTCAGTGGCACGTTTCAACTGATCACGGCGACGGTCGTCGGCAGGAGAGGAATCAATGTTCGCTCTTCATTCATTGGCCATACGGTATATTGAACCGACATCTTTCTCATTGCGTTTATAGCAAGTGCGCGTGTGGTTATGAATCTGTTCTTAATCGTTTCTGGCAAATGCATTGCTTCAATAGAACAAACCTTTCTTGAAGCTCCATTGTAGCAGGCATATGTTCTGAAACGGTTTCGCCAGGATCGTTTGCAAGCCAGAGCAAGATGTGGGCATGACTTCCGCGGTGTTGGAACTCAATTCGCTTGAAGTAATCCACAACGTAGTTGATCCTGAACGGCCTATATCTTGGGGAAGATAATATCGTCATTAGTACATCAACCAGTTTGTTGAAATAAAGACAACATGTTACGGCATCCTCATTAACTAGCGTTGCTCGCTGTTGTGCATTCAACTCTTGCAGCGGTTCAACCAATTCAATTCCCTATATTCTTTAGTAACACAGCTGCTTCAATAATAGCGGCCATTGAGTTTCGCTGGCACTTAGAGTCAGGAACATTGTAGGCTTCCCCAGCTGTCGTATCATTGCGAAAAGATCCTGCTTCCGTTGATACCAATACTGCACCGAATTTGGTATCGATTTCAAACGACAAATTACGTTCCATTAGACTTTCCACAAGCTTCTGTCGTTGAGCTGTGCTCGTGTCACATCTGCTGTTCCCATGCTTTTGAAATAAAATTGCAATCCTTCAGTAACACGTAGACGCATAATTTTCAAGCCATATACAACAAGTGGTTTGGCTTGCCCTCGCCTGTCACTCCTTCTCAGCTCACTGGTGGCTTTCATAAAGGAGTTACATGAGTTCCTTCTCTAAACTTTCTGGGATATCCTGAAATATCCGGAAAGGATAGCTCTCGGCATTCTCGTCGTAGACAATCGAAACTGGTGTCCTGTTTTGGGCCGGTGCAACTCTAAACACTTGTCTTCGTTCCACAAAACCGTTTGTTGCTGACCAGCGAACAACTCCATCGTTAGAAGCTTCAATCTTCAAGCTCAATATCGTCATCCCAGTTGTAGCAAGCCATTGACTCGCTAGTATAAGCTTATATCTCCTGATTAAAAGATATCCTCTCTTCTATATAAAGGGTATTAACAAGGTATTCGAGCCATGATTTCACTACAGATTTCTGACGAATCCAGACAAGTAATTTGACTTGTGTGTCTTCTAATACACACTAAAAGCATAATCATCTTCCAACTGACGTGGAAGCACTCGAACCATCTCATCTACATCTACTGGAATATTGATCACCTGGCCAATGATCGTGACTGCCTGAAATTTCGGATAATATTGCAAAAATCGAAAATATCGCGAATAATTATATTTAAACCTTGCGCTTGTCGCGGCGGCGAATCTGCATAAACGGCAACCGCGGTGAAATAAGTCGCTCGCTAATTGGGTCCAGAGGTGGAAGATTCGGTGGATAGTCAGGATACGTGAACCCGTTGATTTGGACAGATTTGGCACCAAACCCGCTGCATACTATGCGGCAAGTCTGGCATGCTTGAACGAAACTGATTCAAATGACCAGCATCAAGTAGCAATCTTCCAGCCGCCTCAGTGATAAGCTTCAAATCGTTTATAAACCAAAGCCGGTCACAAACACTGCACACACAGCCCCAAATTCATTTTAATGAACTGATTATGGAACTCGCGATCGGCTCTTTCGAAATTGGGTGTATCTGCAAAATAGTATTCATTATATCTACCACACTATTGACAACACAAAATTCTCTGAACTCACTGACTTGCGGATCCAGCACTTGATCAGTCTCGTTCTCCAATGAACGAGGTGGAACAATTCTGATAATATTCAGTTAGTAATTCACTCAATGCTCACCATTTCGCAAACAATAATACAATCACATTTTAAATCTAGCAAATGACTTTATAT
The DNA here is from genome assembly GCF_024139115.2 of Armigeres subalbatus. Taxonomy (NCBI): domain Eukaryota; kingdom Metazoa; phylum Arthropoda; class Insecta; order Diptera; family Culicidae; genus Armigeres; species Armigeres subalbatus. The sequence continues at coordinate 65,912,813 of NC_085140.1, forward strand.
GCATAACAAATAATAAAATTTACTATTTCGAAATATTTATACGAAGTTCAAAATACTTACCGTGGCTTAGAAATTGTTCTGCAGCAAGGCCCAGTTCGACATTACTCTGGTTGATAGGCGGAACCGTATCTATAGAAACATGTAAACAGTGTTGAACAAAACCTCAATAGCATTTGTTACATCATATGTAACTGCACAAATAAATTCAACTCTCTCTTCTTGTATATTAAATAATATAAATGGGTTCAAGTTTCTTACTGACATTTGCAAATAGAGATAGATGAAGTTAGTTAGTTATAGAAACAAAGAACTATAGTTAATATGATTCCAGATTTCCTTAAATTCATAACTGTCATAAAAAAATCAACTTTCAAATATCGACGAATTTTTATCATAGATTTGTAACGCGCTGCATCAGAATGTTTGAGCGCAATACATTTTGAATTTCAAGATAGTCAATAAGTATGATGACCACTACTTTTTAAGGTTTTAAACCCACCTCCCTTCTTCAAATTTTATACCGAATACTTGCATTGTCAAAAATTTGGACCACCTCCCACTTATTTTAAATGTCAAATCTACTGTTTTTCGTAAACTTATAACAAAATGAAAAAGGAGCATTTGTATAATGCAAGTTTTACATTCCACTCAGTGGCGGCTTCCATTACTCTTGACTGTAATTGGTTACTGTTCTTCTTTCTAAAAAATATGTTAAAAATCAGAAACCTTCATTGATATTATTTGTTAAACTGCCAACTGCATTGTAAACATGTTATAATTAACAAATAAGCAAATTTAGCAAAGTGCAACAATAAGGATTTTTCGTCCATATACACAGTGGGCAGATTGAAACCATTGATATGCACGTCAGCAGCTAAGTTAAGCATATACACATGGGCGGATGATATTTATTCAATTCATCGATCCAACTCCAATTATATATTAAACTTTATTATGAGTTATTTATCATAATATCGATTATAATTAAAATTATTCCTTTCTGTACAAATTTGTTAGCTAAGGTCAAAATTACTCAAAAGTCATCAACAGTTTCATATTAAACTAAATAAACATATATTAACTCACCATTGAACGACAGAGTAACATCTTGTGAGATGTCATCGAGAGACAGCAACAAACATAACCGGATCAACGCTTCTCGGCATAGGCTCTAGAGCAACGACCAAACTCGGTCCGGAACTTTCTTCTACTGACGTATCAACATTACTTTTCACTCGTTTCTTTCGCAACCTGTACTGCTTCATGCGTTCGGCATTAGTCAGTGCAGGCCTCGCTAACACTTCCACTTCCTCTCCTTTCTCCTGCATCTCACGCTTCCGTTTGCGGTGCACCCAAGGTACTTCGCTTGAACTGTTGGGACATTCTGTACACGAACACTCGCCAACTTTTCAAGTCAAACTGGAGCACCTGTGTGACTACATTTTATTTATATCAACACATTGGTTCTTGAGTCCCTCCTATCTCGTAAAAATCAACGATAAATTTGATGCCAGGGCAACAACGCGGTGTAAATAAAGTTAGGCCCCGCCTTTTGTAATTCGTTGTAGCAGCATATGAACAAGCTGTTAAAATATCAGCACCTCATGATTTTTCCAATAGCATAGGAAACCAGAGGCAGGCCGAAGCTCCGCCTTTTTTAAGAACAACACCAATGTAAACCACTTGTTGGCTCCACCTTTACATTAACCAATCAAGCGAAAATAATTTGTCATGATTTCTTCAGTATTGCATAAGAACCCTGACGGCAGGTTCGAAGCTTTGCCTTGTCTTGATGATGATGTCTTCAGCATAGCATAGGAACCCAGAATTGTTGGCTACACCTTTATCTTTGAATCTCTGAGAGATCTGAACTTTTTCCGTATCGTACAAAGAAAACTTTGCCCGCCAGCGACAGGAAGGATAGGTGTCGTCTCTAAAAGTCAAAGAATTAAGCAAATAAGCAATGTAAAATATTACTTCAAGCTCTATGGAGCGGCTTCGTGAGCAGATTCTCGCTGTAGATGCAGTGATGAATGATCATTGATGATGATCGGTGACTGTAGAGTGGAGAGATCTTCTTTGCGTGACTTTAGCAGGTAGGCAGTGCATTTGTTCATTTGAAGGTGAAATATTGGAGAATGAAATGTGGAATGGAACAGAAGATAATGGAAGGAATATTTTGATTTTCGTTCGCGATGTGCGAACATTACGCAATACATATGTTTTGAATGAGCACAAGTTTTTAATTTTTTCATTCTTATCATTGAATAAGTCAAGTTTTCATTTGTTTCGAGAATCGAAAACCGAAATATCTCATACGGAGAAAAATCAACTTTTCTTAGAATGATTTAATTATTACATAGAACACAGATAGACAAATCGTCCACAGGAAGTTGCACTTTGTGTGGCCATTTGCGCGTTTAATATTTTAATGTTTCAGCGAACAAAGCAGAACGGAAATTAAATTAAATTAACTCTTCAATCCAGACTTTTTTCTTCGTCCTAAGAAGGACGGTTCTAATTTCATTTCCTGAAGCTGCTACTTTCTCATTCTTTTCTTCCACATTGAAGGTAAAATGTGGTTGTGCTTAATCGCTCATCTGCTTGAAGATCCGGCGGCTGTGCGCTACCATGTGGCTGTTGTACTGCTGTTGCTCCTGTTGGGATTTTCATTGCTCAACCGCAGCTATTATTCCGACTGGTTTGCGGGTGCCCAACAAATAAGAAAAATATGATGATGATAATATCCGTTGAAAGTTCTGAGAGAATGAGAAGGAAAATTGCGTCACCCTCTTTATGGCTTATTTTGGTGCGCAGTTAGCTTATCCGCTAGCGTCTGCACCCATCAGAATCAAGCGAACAAATGACGCGAGGAACAAGCACCCATATTTATAGGTTTCAGTGCAGTCAATGTTTTGCTTCGAAAACAGTTTAGGCCTATTGAAACAAGTTTTCGGGTCATATCAAGTATGAATATGAAAGGCATACTTGAGATCTGTCGATTAAGGGTTTTACAGAGATCCGTTCCTAGGACAAACGCTATTATCATTCAAAATCTTTACAGCGTAACGCGGTCGATTTAGAAATATTGAAATGACACCGGTATAGTGAAGAGAGACGTAAGTCCTACGTCAAAAAAAATATCTTGAGCCCGGATTCCCCACTCGCTGAGTCGGTCTGGTGTATACGCAACCTCGACCTATACATAATCAACATGAACGACCACGTCTCGCAGCTGGTCGTCTACCATGAGCTCAGTTCGATCACTGCGTCGACAACACCATCAATTACGAGGTGCGTCCGGAGACGCCGGAAAGTCTCGATCGTAGCAGTTTCAGCGTACTTAAGGTACGCTGCAATCGAATCACAAAAATTATCAAGGCCAGAATGGTGGACCTCAAAAATAAAGACTTCTCGAATAAGATCCCATTCTCCCAGATTATACTAAGACGTTCTGGAAAATGACCAACTACTAAAATCCAAACCTGGCCCATTCCACCTTTGATCCCACTGACAATAATGGCTCAAAGGATCGTTGATAACTCTAGAGAAGGTCGCTGAAATAGGTCGTCACTTCGTCAGCTCACTCTTGGGCAGAAAATCGTCAGTCCACACGAAGTCCGAATCTCGAGCTCAAACATGAGTGCTCCGTTCTTTGAACACCTCTCGCTGATCTTCATCAGTGTCTCCGGCTCACTATCCATCAGCTTCCCATCGTCCTGGAAGTCAGCGAAAGTCATCCCATCCGGAATCCTGAGAAGGATCCTTCCTCCTCAAAGTTATCGACCCATCAGCCTTCTCTCAGGGTTATCCAAGCTATTCGAGAAAGCTATTCATCACCGGCTTCTTAAGTCTGCCGAAAATTTCAACATCTTCTAGAAAACAGTTTGGTTTCCGACGCGGTCGTCAACTGTACACCAGCACTCGAGTTACCAACGTCCTCAGATGGAACAAGTTTGTCTCAAAACCATCCACTGGCCTTACTCGATGTCGAGAAGGCATTTGACAATGTATGGCATGATGGCCTGGTGACAAACTACAACGCTATAATCTTCCCAGCTACCTGGTGAAAATCATAAACAATTACCTGTCGGCAAGGACATTCCGGTCTCAATCAGCGGAGCAGTACCAATGCGCACAACATCGTCGCAGGCGTCCCCAGGGCAGTATCCACGGGCCTGCTTTCAACCTGTTCACCTCCGACATGCCAGAATATCCAGAAGGCGGTATTCTGTCGCAGATGACACCTCCATTGTCTACAACGGTAGAGTGATCAGAGCGCTGTGGCAAAACTCCAAGAGGCTTGGATGCTCTGACAGAGTACCTCACCACTGGAAGATCTGTATCAACGCGGCGAAACCCAAGTCATCATTTTCCCCACTCTAAATCCCTAAACTTGTTCCGCCTGGGGACCTGTAAAATCATCCTCAATGGCACGACTGTGGAATGGGCCAATGAGGGCCACCCTGGCTTGACCCGACAGCAAGCTTATTTTCAGGCAACAGGTTGACAAAACGGTGACACCGTCTGGCTGGGATAAAAACCTTACGGAACAATTTGGTGAGTGTAAAAAAGTTTGGTCCATTGCTGAGCTCGGACCAAGAAGCGCTTAGGGCGCTAGTTCCAATCTAGGTTATCAAATTATTATTGTAAATATTAGTGTAAATAGTGTGTTAGGTTATCAAATTGTAAATAAACTAATGCCTCCTCAAGTAACATGTAAAATTAGAACATAAAACAAATATTTTTACAAAACAAACAAGAAAAAAATGAGGATGAAGGGCCAGATGGCCAAACACTTAAACTGAAACACTGTTGTATGAACACAAAAAAAAATTAAAATAAATTGAATTTAATAAAAAAACATAAGTCTTTGGTCAAGGGGTTGGATGATTGGTAGGGATGTGGTTTAGGAATATCACCATACAAATGATTTAAAATTATGAACAGACGAGACGTTGTGAGAGACCATGCTAAGAAATCTATGTTACAGCATTGTGGATTTTCGTGGGATGGGGCTAAGCTATTCGGTTAAAGCTCTATTGTTCGCTCTCTGAAAGGACAAGGAGAAAAAACATTGCCCTCCTCTCCTTTTTGTTTCTAATTGTAATTTTGAGTTATATAATAATAGCTGTGTACCGGCCTTGCTCGGAGTTGCCAGTTTAATTCCAGTTTTTGAAATTGGAAAATGAATAAACCAATTGGTCAAAAGGATAATTGTGTATTCTTATTGATACTTCATCATTTGATTAAAAGAAGGCAGATTTCATTTAAAAACATTGACTGATTTTGAAAAGGGATCAAACCCAAATCGCCTTATTCCGGCAAACGTCTATTTCTAAAGAAGAAAAATATCCATCGATGCCTTATTCCGTCTATTTTTAAAGAAATGATCACATTCACCATCCAGAAGGAAACACTTTTCATTGCTTTCTGGGTGAACCATGATTTGATGAAGTGTTGAGTTGATCTATAACTACCTACACATTAATTTTTAACCGGGATCTCAGCAAAATGTTAAACTTTTCGAGATTCGCGCCGTGCCCAGCAAACTTTTTTTGCCGAGATTTCTGTCAACATTGCTCAAAAATCAGCTAATATTTCACCGAAAATCAGCTAACAAACGTAATTTTGTTGAAATATCAGTTTTTTTATTTGCTGGCGCAGGCTGTAGATTTTTGCCGTGCTGCAGAAATAAAACTAAGTGTAAAAAATCAACTCCACCAGACCCACCCCTTTTCCCCTTTTCCATCCTTAACCCTATCGTCGTCTCCTAATATGAAGAATGTCTTCATCACCATCGTGTTCCCTTCTTAAGAAAGAGAATGTTTGTTCCAAATTTGTTGAAATCAGAAGGTACAAAGTTGTGGAACATTGGATCATTGCATATCTTGCTTTTATTCATTAATCTTTAATCATAAGCATTAATTTTTATACCTTTAAAATTTGGTTAAAGGTTACTCGATTATGGATCATTATGCAAATCATTCAATTTGATCATTCATAATCATTAATCATATCGATCGTTAATCATTAATCATACACATAGTGTGTCAATATTTAATCACGATCGGTAATCGTTAATCATACTCCACTGTTTTTTTTCTCGTACAACAAAGTTGTACCTGAAAGGCTTTCATTTCACTCCCAAAACGTACTTTTTATAGAGCGCTTAGACCCATAGTATTATATACCATTCGATTCAGCTCGACAAACTGAGCAAATGTCTGTCTGTCCGTGTGTGCGTCCGTGTGTGTGTGTGTGCTATGTGTACATTGAAACATTAGACAATTTTCTAGTATCTAACCTGAATACAACAATTTGCATCTGATGGGGAATGTTTTTCTTTTCGCTATTGAATTTCATAATGATCACGCTCAAAAATAGTAAATATTCAAAGAGTTATGAGACATCATTTTTCGTAACAAATAAGCTATCGATTTTCTAGGTTATTTCTCCCAAGACACAATTTATTCAAACCGGCACTGACAGCATAGAATACACAGCTTACACGGAAGAAAAAAAATTCACAAAGAAAATAGAAACCCATTAATGAGTTAAAAAGTACCTATTTTAAGATTTCATGTATACACTGAAAATTCTAGTTTATTTTTCAAAATGACTAAAATATTTTCATGAATGAATTTTAATATACGATCAACAGACCAATATGATAGCTTTTGATTGGTACAAAATTAATTAATGAAAAAAGGTGACATATGTTCTTTTTAAAAGTTAAGCGTCATTTCTGCCATTTCTTCCCTATGATGTGAGCAGTGAGAAGTGAAAAGTGAGACGGAGAAGTGCGAATGAGGAGTGAAAAGTAAGAAGTAAGAAATGAAAAATGAGAAATGAAAAATCACAGATGATCCGAAATGAAAACAAAATGTTTTTCCAAATTTAATCTAGACTATCCTTTGAAAGAGTTGAAATTTTTTGCTAATATTTTCAAATGGATATAATAGAAAAACGACGCATCCCACAAAAAGTGTTGTATGGGTGACCATCGCAAAATCAGTCAAAATTTCTAGTGAAAATATCGGAAACAATCCAAATTGAGCCCTACTGAAAAAATCAGTTTAAAATTTTAAAGTCGATTTGCGAAAAATGCTCTTTTATTGAATTTTGTCTCAAGATAGGTGATTATGTTCTCCAACCGTCCATACATCGAAGCTGGCACTTTAAGGAAAAAGTTTTCTAACGAAAACTTTTTCTTGTCGGAATTATTTTCAGTGATTTTCATCTGAAACTAAACCAATGAAAGCCATCGTTATAGCAGGAACTATGTAAAATACGTATATGTAAAAGTATTACGAGGTGGTGGAATTAAATGGAGTTGTTCAAAACACGTCTTATGTCATAAGACTCTTAATTTTTGGCAAGTCAATTGAATTCAACTGAGTTGTTCAATTCACTTGCCCTGTCAAAACGAAACATGACGCAGGAAGCAGATGTCGTGTGCAAGAGACCTGGGTGAGATCACGTAGTAGACGAATGCGCACTGCCCTCACAATGCAAGCTGGGTGAAGTGTAGTTGACGATCCAGCTGATGAAAGCAAACGATATTATACACGTACCATTACGATTACTTGCAGATGTTGTCAATAAAATAGTGGAGGTCAAAGTCCGATGGTCGGTGTGTCCGTTGAGACTCACCCTGCGAGTCACCAAACAGATAGAATGATGCTTCAAATGCATGGCGTTTGGCCACCAGGCCCAAAACTGCAAAGGTTTCGGACAGATCCGGTCTATGTAGAAAATGTCTCGAAGAAGGAGACGTTAGTAGGAACTTTACGAAACAACCGAGATGTCTGCTCTGCAAACCGGAGGACGGAAACAACCATACGACGGGTGGCTTCCAATATGTCTTGCATACAAAAAATCGATAGCGGGAAACTTTCTGACAACGGCATCTGGGTGGTGAATTCTTCGGAGATTGCTGCTATTCAACTGGTGGATAAATTCCATATACAAGAAGTGGTAGACATCTTAAGCGAAGGTTTCGTAATCTGCCAGAATTAATGGGATCTTCGTGTGTGGCTGTTGCAGCAATAAAACCGGATGCTGGAGGCACTCACAAAGAAGCTGATCGACCGAAAACCGGTAATCACTGGAGGCGACAAAATAACTTGGGCAGTGTAATGGGGAAGAAGACTGACCAACGCCAGACATTACAATTTACTGGAATCCGTGGCGAAGCTGAAACTATGGGCAACAAGTACCGTTAGTACATTTCACAAAACCGTTAGCAAGTCCATCATCGACGTCACTTTCTGCAGTATGTGACTGATGAGGAACATGAACTGGATAGTTTGTGATGACTATACCCATATCGATCATCATGCGATCCGATGCATAGCAACAGTTCGCTAACCGAGCGACTGCTTTTTAACTGGGTGTTCACTAAACGCCTACACCGCACTTTGGATTAAGTTCGTACCTGTCAAATCGAAAAATTATTATTATTATCTTTATTAGTGAGGTTTTCGGCCCTGGGCCGGTTCACCTCGCAGGAAATCGAAAGAGATTTGTTTCAGCTTCCAGCCTATCCTATATTTCTATGTGGTTTATTAGTACACAGAAAAAATAGAGCTTGATTGACTGCTCGTAGTTGCTACTCCATTATGACCAGATCAGCTGTTCTTGCACAGGGAACCAACAGATGTTTGCTTGGGACTAGCTCACATCTTCAATGTACAAGTACTGGTGTTCTCATTTGTTAGGTCATACTGGCGCCTGCCACGTCAGAATGCAAGTCAATGTAGGGTAGGTGTTGTGACCTACCGTATGCGTTCCGTCCAATGTGAAACAAGCTAATACTGCAAAGTGTACAGTTTTGCCCCAAAATCTCCTTATATTTCCAGCTACTCCGATGGTTATGATGACAACGACGACGACGACGTATAATCAGGTAAGTACCGATACCATATTCCGGTAAGTACAATTAAAAAGGCACTACTTCCATCACAAACTACAGCGCATTCTTTATTCACCACACTTTTATTTGTTACTACTATTTAAACACTATTTTCTTTATTGAACAATTTCTATTAATATTCCATTCCTTGATCAATCTGCACCCTTCTGTTACGAAAAACTGGACGATGAGTAAACCATAATAATGTCTTTCCTATACACATAATGTTGTAGATAGTAGAGTATAAAAGAAAGGATCGATACATATAACATACAGTGTAGGCGGTGGCTCACATCTCTCATTCAGTTGACCTAATACGTTCGGTTATTACTCTTTCAGTCGCACATTTCCTAAATTCCATTTACCTATCACCTATACAGTCAACATAACCGGCCACCTAAATTTGTTTACTAATTTACTCTTTGCAGAACCGGACTCAATCGCTTACAACATAAATCTTAATAGTCAAAATAACATACAGTAGAAATACAAACATTAATCTAATTTATCTATTCTAGCTATGGGTTTTTCGTTCGTTTTCTGCTGAATCAAGTTCTCGTCGAAAGGTAATGGAATAATGCGCGATGTAGATCTTGTATACGTTCCTGATGCTGTTTTAACAGTGACAACGCGAACAACATTATCGTCACCTGGGTGGATACAGACAATTCTCGCCAGCGGCCAGGTAGTGGATGATTTGCTATCTTCACGTAGAAGGACTAATTGACCCACGAAGATGTCGACTGGTGCTGAAGATTTCGTGCGTTGACTATTTAACTCCGTCAGATATTCCCTGTTTCCATCTGCTCCAATGTTGCTGGATAAGCTGCTGCAGTTGTTGATAGTGATTCAACCGGTTTGATGGGATATCCGTATAATCTGGTTCTGGCAGAGTTACAAAAGAGGATCCGGTCAAAAAATGTCCAGGAGTCAGCACTTCAAGCTCATTAGGATCTTCCGAGAGTGGCGTGAGTGGACGTGTGTTCATATTGGCCTCCACTTGAGTGAGCACGGTGGCATAATCTTCATAGGATAGCCTGGCATTCCCGATGGTTTTTGAGAGCGATGTTTTGGCGGTTTTGACAGCGGCTTCCCACAAACCGCCGAAGTTTGGTGCTCTGGGAGGAATTAAATTCCATTTTATGCCTCTCCCGCTGCACTCATTATAAATTGTTTGTTGATGGCGAGGATTGTTGAGAATTTGAAGAAAGTTTTTTGCTCCTTGGAAATTGGTTCCATTATCTAAGTGTATCTCTGCTGGAAGCCCACGTCGAGCGATAAAACGTCGTAATGCAGCGATGAACGCTTCCGTTGATAGGTCACATACCAATTCTAAATGGACTGCTTTTGTAGCGAAGCAGACGAATACGGCGATGTAGGCTTTTCGAGAGGCAGCTCGGCGATGAATCGGTTTTATGTATACCGGACCACAATAATCCACTCCAGTGATTGTGAATGGTCTACTAGGGGTTGTACGTGTCTTGGGAAGTTGACCAATTGGTTGGGAAATAGGAGGAGGGCGGTGCAGAAAACACTTGTGGCACTTGCGACAAACGAGATTTGCGATTACCTTACCTCGCAGAGGCCAAAATTCCTGTCGTATGCATGCTAATGTCATACGAGGTCCGGAGTGTAATGCTAGAGCATGGAAATGTTCTGCAACCAATGTAGTTAGAGGATGTTTGCACGGAAGAATAATAGGATGCTTAGTTTGGTAGCGTTCTTCAGACAATTGGAGCCGGCCACAAAGGCGGAGAATGCCTTTCGAGTCTATCTCAACACGCAATTTTAGTGGAGATTTCGACGGTATCGATTGCTTCTTATTTAAAGCCTTAACTTCTTCGAAGAAAATTTGATGTTGCACGCCCTTGACTAGCGCTTCCTTCGCAGCTTGTAGTTCCGGCACAGTGATGAATGGTTCTTGCTGGGGAGATTTTTTGCGACAACGAGATATGAAGCGTAGTATGTATGCAGTAACGCGAACAAGTTTCCAAAATGAGGAATATCGCTCAAATAGTGAGGTATCCGGTAAAGTGGCATCTGTGAGTAGCGTAGTATTTTTTCTTTCCAACAGTTCATCTAATATAGGCTCTAACACCTGTTGCTTCGGCCAATTTTCCTTCTCTTGACTCAGCCATACTGGACCATTACGCCAAACAGTATTGTTGACAATTTTTTCAGGAAGCAGGCCACGGGAAATGTAATCAGCAGGGTTGTCTATTCCCCTCACGTGATTCCACGTGTGACCGTGTGTGAGTCGTTGAATTTCTGATGTACGGTTTCCGATGAATGACTGCCAGGTACTAGATGGTGCTTGTATCCAGTGTAGGGTTACTGTTGAGTCCGACCAGAACCAACAATGGACTTCCTCCATTCCCAGCGCTGCAGATATCCGAGCATATAATCTTGCTCCCAGAAGTGCAGCACAGAGCTCCAAGCGAGGTAGGCTTACTCGCTTGAGTGGTGCTACGCGAGATTTTGCCGAGATTAGCTCCGTTTTGGTTTGACCATCCTTGTTGGTGGATCGAGCGTAAATACAAGCCCCGTATGCCAGTTCCGAAGCATCACTGAAGATGTGGAACTGAATTTCTTTTGGTTCTGGCGTGAACAAGTATCTTGAAACTTTAAATGACTTTAGTAATGGTAACTGTTGATAGTATTCCTGCCATTTTACATAAATGTCCTCTGGAATTGGATCGTCCCACTCGGCCGCGATCAACCAGAGATGCTGCATCCTTATTTTTGCCCAGGTAACTACTGGTGAGACGAGACCAAGAGGATCATACAGCTGAGCAATAGCAGAAAATACCTTTCTTTTAGTCCACTTTTCGTCCGCCTTTGATTCTCGTACTTCGATTCCGAAGTGATCCGATTCTATTTCCCATATAACTCCAAGCGTCTTGATCTTCTGCGTTGTTTCAAAGTACATTGTTGATAGATTGTTGTTCAACTCGGTTGGTAGATCGTCCAGAACTTCTGGGTGGTTTGAATTCCATTTTCTTAGTAGCAGCCTCCTTCTGCCAGCAATGCTTGCACCTCCTTCCGAAGTCCTCGAGCTTGAATCACAGAATTCGCCCCAGAAAGAAAATCATCCATATAGAAATCACTTTGATACTTTCGGAGCGGCATGTTCGTATTGATTTCCACTATCTTCCGCCAATTTCTGAAGAACACGTGTTGCTAGGAACGACGATGGAGATAGACCATAGGTTACGGTTTGCAATTCATAGACATGAATGGGCTCCGAAGGATTGAAACGCCAGACAATTCATTGGAGACAAGTGTCCTCTGGATGAATACGGATCTGCCGGTACATCTTTTCCACATCCGCCACCAGAGCAATTGGATATTTCCGAAAGCGAACCATCAAATCTAGAAGATCATCTTGAATAACCGGTCCTGTAAGGAGAGCGTCGTTGAGCGAACAATTAGTAGATGTCTTTACTGAACCGTCGAAAACCACACGTAGCTTCGTGGTGGTACTCGATTCCTTAAAAACGGGGTGGTGTGGAAGGTAGCACACCGTGCGCTCATGATCTTCCACATTCTCAATTGTGCCAGCAAACTTCATGTGTCCTAAACGGATATACTCTTGCATGAATTCACGGTACTGCTTCTGGAGTTCAGCATCTCGTCCTAATCGTCTTTCTAATTGTTGGAATCGTTGCAATGCAATACTCTTCGATTCACCAATCATCTCTTCGAAGCCAATACGTTTTGGGTATCGAACAACATATCTTCCATCTTCATCACGTGTAACAGTTTCTTGAAAATGAGCTTCGCAATCTTCTTCCTCGAGTGACCTTGGTTTCTTATTGATTAGCTCCTCTATGTTCCAAAACCTTTCAATGCTTTTATCTAATGAATCCATTATCGCAAGATGGCAACTGACGCTTGAAGCTCTTCCGTTACATTCCGATTCACCTGCTGCTACCCATCCAAATACGGTGTTGACAAACACTGGTAGTGTACCGTCGAATTTTCGTATTTGTAGCCGGCCACCGTGAAGAAGGTGAAAATCATAGAAGAATTGTGAGCCTAGGACAATATCAATCGGACCAGAGTGGAAGAATTCGGGATCTGCCAACTCCATTTCCGATGGAGGTTTCCAATTAGTAAACGGTAAAGACGAAGAAGGCTGATCATCAGTAATTTGTGCCATTACCAAAAAGTTCATCGACTGTGAGAAGTCTTGAATACGAGAACTGATGACTGTGGACACTTCGTATGCTACTTGTTTCCGAGAACGTCCTATTCCACTGATCTCTACCCTTTTATCGCTTCTCTGCAACTTGAGCAATTGACATAGATGTTCCGACATGAGATTAACCTGCGATCCAGAGTCCAAAATAGCCCTTGCTATGTGATTTCGTCCCCAAGTGTCCTTAACCTTCAGCATAACCGTCAAGAGAAAAACGTGTGATCCGTGTACTCCCACCGCTACATTAGATGAAAAGGTTGGATCTGAATTAGATCCAGGATTGCCAGAGTTTGATGTCCCGCCGAAAGTAGGAGTATCAGTAAGCGTTGCCAAATCCGATGTAGAAGTGGAAGAAGTTGAGCCAGACCCAGGAAAACCTGGATGTAGAAGCGAATGATGTTTCTTCGAACACGTTCGACAGCGATACTTTGAAGGACAATCCCGTGCAAGGTGGTTTCTACCCAAGCAATTACTACAAAGGTGCTTGGAGTTCGTGAAATTCAGCCGTTCATCCAATGGTAGCCCGTTGAATGATGGGCATCGTGAAATGTAATGCTGTTCGTTACAAACCATGCATTGGGTAGAAAGTTTTCGGTCGCCGAATTAACCGAAACCTTTACCGATTTGAAGGAATTAGTTGAAGACGAACTGCTTGCAGTTGAACATAGTTGATCCACTGAAACCGCATCCAGCACCCGAGTTTGTCTTTTGAGGAACTCTATTAGAACAGGAAAACATGGCTCTTCCACACCCGTTGCATGCTCCTCCCATCGCTTTTGGCTGGTGTCATCAAGCTTCGAGACCATCAAGTGTGTCAGCATTGCTCCCCAGCCGCTTGTCTGTTCTCCCAGCTGGTCCAAAATTTTTGTATTCCGTTCAGAAACAATCGATGAGCTCATGTATACCAATAGCAGTTTCTTTTCGCATTCTAGGGTACTCGAATAATGCATTCAGATGTCGCTTCATCAATAAATATTTATTGGAGAACCTTGCTACCAAACTGTCCCAAGCAACCTTGTAGTTAGCATCACTCATAGGGAACGAATCGATAAGTTTAAGAGCTTCGCCTTTCAAAGATGCCCGTAAGTAATGGAACTTCTGTATGTTGCTGAGTTCCTGGGTAGAATCGATTAGAGCTTTGAAAGTGTCGTGGAACGCAAGCCAATTTTCGTAGTGCCCGTTGAATTCTGGCAAGTTGATCGGAGGCAGTCGCACGTACGAATGCACATTGCGAATCTCACCAGGAGCCGCCGGTTCAACAACAGTTCGATCTGTATTTTGTGCTACCTCCCGAGGTAATCGACTTTCCAACCCTGCCCTTACATCGAAATATTTATCTTCAAAATCTGCCCTCACTTGCCGGTATTGATCGATGTTCTCCTCATATTCCTCAGTGCCCTCTATCGCTGATTGTATTTCCTCGAATTCATGCCACTTTGCCTCTAACTTTTCCAAACGAAGCCTAATTTGGATCTCATTTGGTGCTTCTGTATTACCAGAAACGTTTCCAGGCGGATTAAAAAGTCCATGATATTGTCACGTGTGTTGACACTTGACTTAAGCTCCTTTCCTCCCATGATGACACGCAAATACGATAGAAGGTCTAGGGTAACAGCGCCAGCAGACTGCAAGAAATACACAAAGCGAAGCACCCCTTGCGATAGAAATATGGAACGTTGGACAGCTACTCACCTTGTGAGCCTGTCAAACAAGCCTTGTATTTTAATTTCTATCACAGCCACGTAACAGCTTGCTCCACGGGTTACAAACTACCTTCCATCAATGAACTCGCAATCAAAATCAATCAGTCTACAAGCAATGAAACAAGAGAAGCACCCTTCACGCCTTAGGTGGATCATCGGACAGGTACTCACCTTGTGAGCCTGCACGACAGGCCTTGTATTTATTTATGTTTCCACCGTAACGTACCGCAGCCTATTTCACATGCTCCTAAATGCCATTCATCAACAGATTCACAATCCAAATCAAACCGTTTCTCTACAAATAATACCACAAGAGAAGCACCTTTTACGCCTTCGGTGGATTATCGGACAGGTACTCACCTTGTGAGCCTGCTCGACAGGCCTTGTATTAAAGTTTTGTCCACCGCAACGTACCACAGCTCGTTCTACTGGTTTCAAACCATTCATGCACGTACTCACAATTCAAATCAAACCATCTTCTACAAGTAATGTCACAAGAGAAGCACCTTTCATGCTTTAGGTGGATTATCGGACAGGTACTCACCTTGTGAGCCCGCTCGACAGGCTTTGTATTAAAGTTTTGTCCACCGTAACGTAATTCTTTTCGAAAGCAGCTTCCCACACAGTCAGGCAAACAGAAACAGAAACTAGACAATCCAGGGCTCAGTGCTTAAATAAGTTAGACACTATCCAAGTGATGAAAAACATTTTATTCGTGGGTCCAAGGGACTATACTCCGACATTCGCCGTCCGCAGTGATGGTCAGTTCCTCCAGGATCCTCAAAAACTTGTTGGTATGCTCCCCTCGGCCAGAAACAATCGATCGGCAAGTCCACGAGCGTAGTAGTGTAGTAGTACCAGTAGTATCGAAAATTGGAACAAGAAATTCGACCAGGTAGGGATGAAATACGAAATTAGATTGTTGGACAGGTACTCACCTTGTGAGCCTGTCAAACAGGCCTTGAATATTCAATCCCAGCTGGTCCCGATAGATTCCAATGACGTTCATATAATAATTTAAACGTGATGGCCGAAATATCCGATCACAATCGAGTTTGTTATGGCGTCACCAATTGTAGAATGTGTCTCCCAGTATGGCGAAGGTCCATTTGTGATTGCGCGCAAATAATGGCGGTGTCGACGCCGTATCACTTCTTCGGAACGTAGATCCTGGTCACGGCACCAATGTTGTGACCTACCGTATGCGTTCCGTCCAATGTGAAACAAGCTAATACTGCAAAGTGTACAATTTTGCCCCAAAATCTCCTTATATTTCCAGCTACTCCGATGGTTATGATGACAACGACGGCGACGATGTATAATCAGGTAAGTACCGATACCATATTCCGGTAAGTACATTTAAAAAGGCACTACTTCCATCACAAACTACAGCGCATTCTTTATTCACCACACTTTTATTTGTTACTACTATTTAAACACTATTTTCTTTATTGAACAATTTCTATTAATATTCCATTCCTTGATCAATCTGTACCCTTCTGTTACGAAAACTGGACGATGAGTAATGTCTTTCCTATACACATAATGTTGAAGATAGTAGAGTATAAAAGAAAGGATCGATACATTTAACATACAGTGCAGGCGGTGGCTCACATCTCTCATTCAGTTGACCTAATACGTTCGGTTATTACTCTTTCAGTCGCACATTTCCTAAATTCCATTTACCTATCACCTATACAGTCAACAGTAGGGAAAGGAAATGATGATGCAATCACTCGCTCACTGTAAGCCGAATATACCTCTGCACTTGCCACGAGTTCATGCGGAATGTGTTGGAATTTTTGGGTTAGGTTCGAGAGGCAGAGGTCCGTCTTGGTTAACGAGCTGCCAATGTGATAGACAGGAGAAAGCAACTGATGGAATTTCTAATTGGATGTTTGGAAACGCGCTTTATAGTTCATTTCCAATTCTAGCAGATTACTGTTAGAATATTCAAGTTGAAGGTATAGGAATTGAGTTAGAAACGGTATGGAAGTCCATTTCCAGTTCTAGCGATTGCTAGAACATGATAAATATAGAGAAAGATACAAAGTAGGAGAATGGAACGGACCTGGGATTGTACATACGACCTCCTGCGTATAAGGCAGAAGCATGAGCCATATGACTACCAAGCCCGCTTGAAGTACACAGAAAAAATAATGGAAAAAATCAGCGCGTAAAAAATAAAGATGTGGAAAATTACCGTGAGAGACCGAAATCCGTTCACTTTATGATTTACGATTAAATTCAAAGAGTTTGGAAATGATTAATTTGCTAACTTGTTACCTTATCATGTGTATATACTAGGTACAATGTTTTTCTGCTTCAGAAATAGGAAGTAGATTTTATACTTTAAATGATAATAATCAAAAACATTAGGTAACCCCGCAAACGCCATATTACAGGTTTAATTTAGTAAATGATTTCATTTTGCTGTTCTAAAAATGTATGTTGCGAACTGGGCCAGTAATGTTAATAATTCGTGATCATCCCAATACAAACATCAAGGATGGCTTCTAAAGGTATGTGTTGAGCAAATGACAGTGTTATTGAGGATTTTATTTGTAGCGCAATTAAGATAACAAGTAATTAAATAGGTGTACGGATTTGTATTCCATGAAAGGAAATCCGTACACTGTGGACGGATTTCAATTCAAGAGGAGTTCATTTTATTCGTTGTGGGGAATAAAGTGAGTCTGAAAAATGCATTTGCATTTGTTGGTTACATTGATGGATAAAGTGGAACGTATTTCTTATTTCATGATAAAAATAATGAAATAAATTAAAATATTTAAAATGACATTAATAGACAAAATGATAACGAATTTGAAATTCAATCGTAGTTGTCATTTGGAATGCCAGCATACTAAGAAGCTAATGAGAAGAAATTTGAAATTCAAACTCAGTAGGCTGACAGGAATAGAGATGTCGTAAAATCCCGATTAATAGATTAGTTACTAATCGATTACTCTTGATTCTTGTCGATTATTGAATCGATTAATCATTCTAGAGTAATCGATTCAAAATTAATCGATTATCACAACGATGAATCGATTAATCGAAATAATCAATTAATTTTCGACATCCTTATGATGTCGTAAAATTCTGATTAATCGATTAGTAACTAATCGATTACTCACGATTCATCTCGATTATTGAATCGATTAATCGTTGGGTAATAATCGATATCACAACGATGAATCGATTAATCGAAGTAATCGATTAATTTGCGACATCTCTAGACAGGAATTCTAGATTATTCGAACGGTGAAAATAAACGATCATTCAGTGTTCTGTTTTTGAGGCGTGAACATGCGAATTATCCTTCGGTGTTCCGCGCTTGTTTTCATTGGTAAAAGGCAAATCGGAAGACGGATTTGCTTGGCTACGACGACATTCGTATTTTGAATAAGCTTCGTATAATAAATAGTTGAGGAATGTCTTGCGTTGCGTTGTAACGGAGTATTTCGTAGATTGCATACTGTAGCTGTCATGTATATTCTTCAACTTTCTTACTCCAACTGCTTATGGATTACTTTTTGGGATATAATAGCAACTCAATTAGAGGTCAAAAATGATAAATTATGAAAGCTACCATTGCTGGCCACGCCCACGCTGTTTACGTTTTCGCTTCGTCGCGTTGGCGTTATTTTCTCCCGGACCCTCTAAGCAGTTTTTGCAGAGCAACGTGTTCTCTCCGTTGCCACTTGATGACGCCGGCAATCCGCCGAAAAAGAGGAAGTAGCAGCAATCGCAGCTGCCGCAGGTGCCGCAGGTGCAACCGGAGCGGAAGGAGAAGTGCCCGCCCGTGTTTGTGGAGGGTGATCCGCCGGATTTGCGCCCAAAAATTCGCCAGCTGAAATGTGCTTTTCGGCTCTGCAGCGAGGGCGTGAAAGTAATGCCGGCTAACAAGGACCATCATCAATCCGTCGAGGAGTTCCTCGAGGTCCACAAGTATGAGTACTACACTCATGACCACCCCGGCACGAAGCCGCTTAAGGCTTTGCTGCGAGGACTCCACGACATGAAGGAAGAGGAGCTAAAAGCTGAGCTCGAAAGTTGCGGATGGAAGCCAGTGACCGTGCACAAGATCGCTCGTCACAACAAGACGAGAGGATATCGCGACCAGCTTTACCTGGTCCACCTGGAGCACGGCTCCACCACGTGGAAGGACCTGAAGCTGGTCGGCGTTATAAATTACACCGTCGTTGACTGGGAGCGATATCGGCCAGTGTACCGCGACGTCACGCAGTGCACCATTTGCTTTAATTTCGGGCACGGCACCGGAACTGCCACATGAAGCCGCCCTGCAACAAATATGGCGAACTCCATGCGACCGAAGAGCGCGACAAGATGGAGGTTGCTAATCCCAAATGCACCAACTATGGCGACAAACATCGGGCCACCACAAAGGGCTGCCCAAAGCGAGCCGAGTTCCTGGAAATCCGGAAGATGGCTTCCACCAGGACCATTCCAAAGAAGAACCATGGGGTGAACTTTCCAGCCATCCCGGCTCCCCGTCGTGTGATTCCAATACTCTCACCGCTACAGCCGCACAAGCGACTGGCAGCGGCAGCTGCATCGGTCCAAACTCCAGCATCGTCAGCACCTTCAACCAGCGAATGGCCCCCGCTCCTTCCTCCTGGGTTCCGTCGGCAGTCGGAGAACGAAGCCGTCCCACCGGAAGAATCTGCTCCGCTGTACACTCCGGAGCAACTGATGCCGATCTTCGCGCAGCTCGCCACTCGGCTGCGCGGCTGCAAAACCCACTTATACCAGGTCTTGACTCTTGGCATGCTCATCATTGAAAATGGCTGCTAGGGTGGGCCTGGTCAACTGGAACGCTTGCTCGCTAAAGAGCAAAACAATTGAGCTGAAGGATTTCCTTGAGGAGAAGGAAATAGACGTGGCGTTCATCACCGAAACGCACCTGAACCCGGAGGTGAACGTCAATATCCCGGACTTCCGCATCGTGCCGACTCGACTCGACCGGCCGACCACGAGAGGCGGTGTGGCCATCGCTCTTCGCTACAACATCAACTGCCGTCTGCTGCCAAGCTTCCAGCTGAACATCATCGAGGCCATCGGTGTCGAAGTGACTACTTCCGTCGGCACAATCACGCTCATCGCCGCGTACTGCCCAACTCAAGCTAAAGCCGGCGATGGTTCATCGGCCGCCCTTCGGAGGAATCAAGCCTGGGGCAACAGTCGCGGCAATCGGAACGGCACCATCAGGAGCAACGACATGGAGGAAGGCCACTACACGATCTTGAGCCCGGATTCCCCCACTCGGCTGAGTCGGTCTGGTGTCCACGCAACCCTCGACCTATACATAATCAACATGAACGACCACGTCTCGCAGCCGGTCGTCTACCAGGAGCTCAGTTCGGATCACTATCCGGTGGTGGCGGAAGTTGACTCCTCGGTCAATCGGCACCAGCAGTTACGGCGAAACTACCAGCGAGCGAACTGGTAGCGGTTCCAGCAATGCGTCGACACCATCGATTACGAGGTGCGTCCGGAGACGCCGGAAAGTATCAACCGCCAGCTGTGCGCCATCGAAGAGGCAATCTCGGTGGCCAGAGAGCAGCATGTCCCGACGGCTCGGCAGGTAAGCAACTTCTTAATCATCGATACACTCACCAAAGATTTTTCAGCGTACTGGACTGCCTGATCTTAAGGCACGCTGCAATCGAATCACAAAAATTATCAAGGCCAGAATGGTGGACCTCAAAAATAACGATTTCTCGAATAAGATCCGCATTATCCCAGATTATGCTAAGCCGTTCTGGAAAATGACCAAAATACTGCCTCGGCCCATTCCACCTTTGATCCCACTAGACAATAATGGCTCAAAGGATCGCTTGACAACTCCTGCAGAGAAGGTCGCTGAAATAGGTCGTCACTTCGTCAGCTCACACAATCTTGGGCAGAACATCGTCAGACTACACGAAGCAGCCGTCAACGAGCGTGCTAACAACATCCATTTGATTCCCCACGACTTTCTGGAGGAGTTGGAGATCTCAGCTGGCGAATTGGCGGCCTATATTAAATCATCGAAGAACATGAAGACCCCAGGCTTCGACAGCATCCTGAATCTCGAGCTCAAACACATGAGTGCTCCGTTCTTTGAGCACCTCTCGCTAATCTTTAATCAGTGTCTCCGGCTC
Organism: Armigeres subalbatus; assembly: GCF_024139115.2. NCBI lineage: Eukaryota > Metazoa > Arthropoda > Insecta > Diptera > Culicidae > Armigeres > Armigeres subalbatus. Next base: position 65,933,804 of record NC_085140.1, read on the forward strand.
AGCTACTTCCCATCGTCCTGGAAGTCAGCGAAAGTCATCCCCAGGATCCTTCCTCCCCCAAAAGTTATCGACCTATCAGCCTTCTCTCAGGGTTATCCAAGCTATTGGAAAAAGTTATTCATCACCGCACCGATTACTTGAGTCTGCCGAAAATCTCAACATCTTGCTCGAAAAACAGTTTGGTTTCCGACGCCCACAACATCGTCGTAGGCGTCCCCCAGGACAGTATCCTCGGGCCCCTGCTTTTCAATCTGTTCACCTCCGACATGCCACCAGAACCTCCAGAAGGCGGCATTCTGTCTCTGTTCGCAGATGACACCTCCATCGTCTACAACGGTAGAGTGATCAGAGCGCTAGTGGAAAAACTCCAACGAGGCCTGGATGCCTGACAGAGTACCTCACCAGCTGGAAGATCAGTATCAACGCGGCGAAGACCCAGGTCATCATTTTCCCCCACTCTAAATCCCCTAAACATGTTCCGCCTGGGGACTGTAAAATCATCCTCAGTGGTACGACTGTGGAATGGGTCAATGAGGCCGACTACCTTGGCTTGACCCTCGACAGCAAGCTTATTTTCAGGCAACAGGTTGACAAGACGGTGACAAAGTGTAACGTTTTGTTAAAACTACTGTACCCTTTGATCAACCGTCGGTCGTCATTGTCCCAGAAAAATACGCTTGCTGTGATCTGTGATCGAATACGGCATGCCGGTCTGGGAGAGTCCACCACCTCAAACTTCAACGGATCCAAAACAAATTCCTGAGGATGATTCTCAACACCCCTCCCAGGACAAGAACATCCGAGGTCCACCGTCTGGCTGGGATAAAAACTTTACATGAACACTTTAGAGAGTGTAAAGAAAAGTTTAGGTTCCGTTGCCTGAGCTCGGACCAAGAAGCGCTTAGGGCGCTAGTTCCAATCTAGGTTATTAAATTATTATTGTAAATATTAGTGTAAATAGTAGTTAGGTTATCAAATTGTAAATTAACTAATGCCTCCTCAAGGTTAACATGTAAAATTAGAACTCAAAAAATTATCTTTACAAAACAAATAATAAAAAAATGAAGATGAAGGGCCAGGTGGCCAAACACTTAAACTGAACATAAGAAAATGAAAATAAATTGAATTTAAGTTAAAAAGAAACCATTACTCTTTGGTCAACGGGTTGGAAGATTGGTAGGGGATGTGGTTTAGGAATATCACCATAAGCAAATGATATAAAAATTATGAACAGACGAGACGTGAGAAATCATGCTAAGAAATTTATGTTACAGCATTGTGGATTTTCGTGAGATGGGGCTACGCTATTCGGTTAAAGCTCTATTATTCGCTCTCTGAAAGGAAAAGGAGAAAAAAACATATTAAAAGCCCCCCTCCCCCTTTTTGTTTCTAATTGTAATTATTGAGTTATATAATAATATGTCTTTTACTTACTTACTTAGGGATCCTGTACACCTCCGGTGGTGCAAAGTGCCGACTTGAAAAATCTCCATCCTGAGCGTTGCCCGGCTATCGCTTTAACCTGTTGCCAGGCTAGATTTCGGTCGACTTCTTTTATTTCTTTATTGAGGCTTCGCCGCCATGAGTCAAATAATATGCCTTTGGTAATATACTAATAGGCGAAAATCAAATATGTTTAAATCATTTTTTTTTTATAAAATCGGAAAATACTGAAACCGTCGGTTCGTTTTTATTATTGAAGAAGTATTGATTAAATAGGTGTGACAGATTAAGCCTGATTGAGCAACATTACTTAATCAAAAAAGATCTCAAGCTTTTAATTCTCTTCTTAGCAATTTAAACTTCTGTTGAAATAAAAATATCTGCAAATCCAGATTCAAGCTACATTTGAACAAAAAAGTTCCTGCATTTTTAAAAATCGTCTCACCTGAAACCATTTTTAGCGTTAATATTCGTATTTTTGTTCTTGGAAAATGTTGAAATAAATATTTGTAACAAGTAGTCAGAAATTTCACTGTCCCAACTTTTTCGCCTCAAATCAGAGGCACCGTATATTTGGATATAAGGCATAAATTTGTATTATCAGATACCATTTCATCATTATCATCAACATAACTGGTAGCATCCTATCGAGCTTCCGCAATAGACCTCTCTCAGATAGCTGCTCCATCAGGCCAAATTTGACCCACAACGTCAAACCATCATTCTATATTAACACGCATGCTCTGGTCCCCACAAGTTCCTATCTCACGCTTCCACGGATCTTCCGATGACAAAAAAATCGCCAGCTAAGGGTTGTGGACTTAGCTGGTTGGGCAGCCTGGGCACTGTTGTCCTTCTGACATCAGCTAGAGTGAGAAGGTGCGCCTCGAGCGTCTGTTCACCAGGAGGTGCGGCTCAAACAGCGTCTGCCCGGTACCCAGCAGCTGAATAACGAAATGTATCGCGTCAGCTATACCTAAGGTGTCAGCCCCACCAGTGCGATGAAGGTAACGCGACCCCGGTAAGGTAGCTTACTGAAGCCTCTCAAATATCACAAAACATGGGGATAGAAGAAAAAGAGAACGTTATTTTTGGCCCGGCAACGAAATAAGGACTATGATTGGAAACTTGGTACTTGGAATGTCAGGACACTAAATGAACTTGGACGAGTGAGCCTTCTAGCTCGTGAACTGCAGAAGGTTGGAATGAATGTGGTTGCTATTGAAGAAGTTCAATGGCCTAGATCCGGAGAACATGAATTCTTGGTCGTGGACCCGTCGACCAACACTGCATTCAAATATAACATCTATTACAGCGGCGGCAGAAAAACAGAGCATGGAGTTGGTTTCGTAGTGACGGGCAAGCAGATGATAATTGTTTTGTTGTCGTTTTTCATAGCATCGAGCTTTTTTCGATCTATACCCCATTTCAGTATCTCATTCTTCGACCTCTTCTTATCTCGATGGTCCCTTCAATATTGTTGTTTATAACTTCCATGAAGAACGAAAGAAAAAGAGATTTGTTCGAATGCCTCAAATCTTTATAGGTAATAAAAACAAAAAAAAAAGCTTCGTCTGTGCAGTGCCCTATGGAGGGATGCAGGATATAGAAGTCAGTACATACAGGAGGCGAATAAATCATGAATTAAATTGGATAGAAAACCATTTAGAACTTTTTAGTCGAATTTAGCATACTCTTCTCAAGAACGAGACATTGAAAACGACCTTTCTGTTGAGTACATTCAAAGTTAATTGCCTATATGCCGGGTATTAAGCCACCCGGTGTGGAAATTAATTACTATGTCTGAAACTTGATTATGCATATGTACAACATGTGATAGATTTAGTTCGGAAAAGGTATTGGAGGGTAACCGCCCCTTCGGTGGGGTTTGATCCCACGACCCCAGGATCAAACCCCACCGAAGGGGCGGTTACCCTCCAATACCTTTTCCGAACTAAATCTATCACATGTTGTACATATGCATAATCAAGTTTCAGACATAGTAATTTCTGTTAAGGCCTAAATGCGTAGCTGTAAAGTAACAATAAAATAAGAAAGATAAATGAGACAGTACTTACTCGGAACCCTCCATGGTTCTTACCACAAAAATTGAAGTTTGTTTCAAACAAAAGTCAAGCAATTCAATTAGTTGTGATTTCTTGGACTAAGCATTATATACCTAATACATTATGATTTTCACAAAGATTTCAGAATTTTCCATTCCATTCATGTTATCTAATCTTGAATAGTGCTTTATTAAAGAAAATAGCAGATGTGTCGATCTCAATTTATAGACCGGCACGCTCCCGAATATGCGCCGCCTCGACAAACACACGTGGAGGCAATATCATTCGTCAATGATGCTCACAAAACGCCCCCGCATCAATTTTGTCCCGCCCCACCCAACCGGCTAAAATACCGGCTGACGAGACGGTTAGAGTCTGTTTTCGCTTGGCTGGGCGCCCTCAATAATACCCGCACAATTCTCGTTTGTTGTAGGAGCTTTTTCGTTTTCGTGTGAACAACAATTCTCCTGACACTCTGCACCTCCCATCATCAGCTCATTCTCGTCCTCATCTCGCGTCGCCCAGAGACGTCGCTGGAGCAGAACTCAAGAGACTTTGCATCCCCCATAAAATTTTGTAATCTCATTTTTATAACATGTAAAACGATAATCAACGATATTTGATACAAGGAAGAGGTGTACTACATCTGCACAAAAGAATGATTTATAATCCATGGATCCATCTGCCTCCTACGCAGTAATTTCTATTCCTAACTACCCCGACTGAGATGTTTTGAAAAATCCAGCGTTTTCCTTCTCGAACCTTTCAATTCTTAATCCATATTTTACGCACTCTATAGATTTATGTCAAGTTGAGTATTGCGAATTAAAATACATTGTTTTTTTTTAAACTACTCGCTTGGAAAAGCGATATCCTAACGATGCCGATGATGCTGTTCTCACTGCGTCGGTTCCGAAGAACCGAAGTGCTCTGTTCTGCTCTACTCTCGTACGAAAATTGCGCTTGTCGTCCATCGCCTCACCGTTTCCGTCAACTGCTGCCAGTCGGGATTGTCGCTACGGCATCGGACGTCGCGTCGGATCTGCTACTAAGCTACCACAACAGTAGTGGTGCAAGCTATAGATAGTGGAATTCACAGATGAGCGAATGCATGGTAGAGTACATTCTTTATGTTCGACTGGATGCACCTTTGACAAATTGCGTGGTCGCCATGTTCTCTAGAGGGAAGGGAGCCCATCATATCGTTACGGCTCATACAGATATTGAAAATGTTTATGTGAAAAGCATTACAATTGGGCTGTAAACTGCCTTTTCCGGCGTTACGTCCTTGTGTGGTAAAAGGTTCAGCTTCGCCAGTCTATGCGTTCCCAAATCTATATTCCAAGCGGTTTATGTGGCCGCTATTTAGATCCCACACTAGTACTATGATACAGACTGACGGGCGCCCGAGCCAGTCTCCGCGGTCTACACCCTATTGAAGCCATTCTTCGAAACTGGTAACTGGACCGACGTCGAAATGATTGAGTATAACAACATCAGCAGAGCAGCCAGGAATGGTGGAAGGAGTCACTGAGGGGAAAATTTATGGAGTTCGTATCAACACGCTTCGACAACATAACCTGGCGCTTTGAAAAACAAGCTGCGACGGGCTCACGGTCATCGTCGACGTCCTTCGCCGCCGCTGGATGGTCTTTGTTGTCTGATGATGTTCGTCACCCGAGGGTCATTGGTGTTTATCCTTGACGGGACTGTGATAAGCACGAGGGGGGTTTCAACGCAAACATCCTTTGGGAATAATCATTCTTCTAAGTAGTGCTGAGATGTCTGCACCAATCACGGTAAGAGACGTTGAATATTGTATGGAGACATGTTTTTTCGTCATTGAGGAAGGACAATTTAAATCTGTTTCCTCTTCCGAATTCATCACTATCAATAGCTGCCCGTCAAATGTATAAGTCTTTGGGAAGCCCAATTGGAATCTCTTGATACTTGATTCTACGAACCCCACCGCAATTTCCAATTATCAATTTCCCTAAACATCATCCTACTCATGGCTTACGTATTTTTTCTGGTTTGATGCTTTAATATTACATAGTACTTATTTTTTATTCCGAACATTTTTTTTTCTTCAAATCAATTTTAAATAAAAAATTATAATACCATGCCTCTAAGATTGATAAAAAGTTGACTCCATTTTCCAAACAACTTTTATTGAACTTCGATTGTAAATACTTATAAGGTATTGCCTTCATTTCTTAAAGTAGCAACCATCAGCACTCAAGCCTAAGCAGCTAACAAACCAAACTTCGCCGAGAGAAAGGTCGTGGCGAGTGGGCGTCTCGGCAACGGTTTCACAAAAGTAGGCCACCGCATTAAATTTCATGGCACGCCCGGATTTACCCCCGAAGCGAAACAGAACCTTCCAAGAGCTTTTTCAGCGTGAAAGAAGAAAATGACAGCTCAACAAATGCTCCATGATGAAGTGGAATTGCAAACTATGTAATGACACTAAAATAAATATGAATAAAACTGTTCAAGATAAACTTGAACAATAAAACCTACAACTGGTTCATACATTAAATTTTAAATAAATATTTATTAAAAATAGCTATTCACTAGCTACAAGTTGAATCTGACAATGGGACACTAAATACGGTTGAATACAACTATAGTTAATACATTCCAATCAAGCCTTCAAAGTATTTTATTTTAATGTATTATTATGATTTGCTATTACAAAATAAGATCATCACCAAATAATTTTCATTTATACGTAGGTGTTTACACCATTATGGAGCATACATATTTAAGTCAAAGAAAAACCCATTTTATCATTACTTATCGCTCATCGCAGGGCGTCGCGCAGTTATCTGCAGTGCTGGGATGTGGAGCGCTCGCCAAGGAAACGAGAGGAGAGCTCCTCCGAAGGTCTAGGATGGCAGAGATCCGGAAAACGGAAAGTGACACACTGTGCGGTGGAAAATTCCGAGACGTAGCTGAATGGGCGGTTAAGAACGATGGTATGGCGAGGTAAATTGAAAGCCTTGGAATTTCGGTCGTTCGTTTCGATTTGGTTCCAGCTCGGCTTCAGGCTGCTGGTCGAGGAAAGAAGGCGTTAAGGTCGCCTCAAAGTTTGGGGCAAAAGTTGTGCCCGGGCCAAGGATAAATTCTGTTCTTTTTTCTTCCTCTCCATCGAAAAGCTATCGCGTGCGAGAGAAACGATCTGCTTCATGAAAAATTGCGCTGCAATTTCTAATGATTTATAGGATATTATATCAAGAAATTCTCCAGCGAAGCTCCAGCGGCGATAGAAAATCTTAAAGATTGGTAGAGTTACAAAAAATATGAATCCAGCTCTTTATTATAGCGACGGATCAACTATGGTAATAAATCTGACACATGCTGTGTACAGATTTTATAGTATTAATAATCTTAGTAACCTTTGGAGAACAATCGACATATCCAAATTTTTCTCATTGTGCCGTTTCTGACTCCTTCCCTAATTTGCCTTGTTCGTTCTTGCCAATTACATTTGTTAATGCAGGTTAACCATATCCATGGGGCTAACCAACATTAACAAGTCAGGCGAAGCTTTCCAAAACCTAAACAAAAGATTTCGAATCAGTCCATCTATAATGAAAGAATTATAACAAATACCAAAATAAACAAAGATAAAATATCTGAGAAATGTTATGATTCCAGAGCAACTAGATTTGTGCCATAATAACTGTTCACAGCTAGTATAAAAAAATCTTTGTAACAATTTATTTAGGGGAAGGAGGGGCAATATGCCCTAGCTAAGCAAAGACTGCTTTAATGCCTTAGTTGTAACGATTTTCATGGTTATTTTTACCTCATGCAACAGTTAAACAATATAGCTAACTGATGCCATCTAAAAATTGTAAAAAGACTCAATCATATTCATTATATCTACACTTAAAAAAAGTGGTGATATTTCGCTGCCGGAAAACTCATGAGGCAAAACGCCGTCTAGCTGGCAGCTATCAGGGAACAACGCACCACGCGTCGGCGAATCAGCATTCTGGTATGGGCAGTACGTGGAGACGCATAGTACATTGTAGGTTAGTTGCCCTAGGGCGTTTTGCCTCGCAGAAAGGTTAGATGCTTCGTCAAAATGTGGAAAATTTCGGTTTTTCCAGCCTTCCTAACTGATATTTTGACACTTTTTTAGCCTAACCTACATAATTTTAGGTCTAGTTTCGTTACGGCTATGCCAAATATGGTAAATATGAAGGAATACACAAAAGGCGTTTTGGGGCCTCTTCCCCTATGGCTAGCGTATGAGGTGGGTGTACCAGTCTTTGTAGTAATTGTCCTTTGCCGTCAAAAGTTGTATCTCGTTTTATTGTCTCAGTCGATTCTTTGGCTTATATTTGACAACTTTCTCAACTGTCATAAGACGAGTTTAAACAATCCCATTGAATTCCACCACTTAATTGTATCCTGACAGATACGTATTTCGACCTCAACAGTAAGGCCGTCTTCAGTGTCTTGTACTTGACTCGACTTTCTCAAAGAGCCCATATTTTTTGAAGGCTCTAACTATTTTTAACTGACCTGAAAAATTCACTCGATGTTCGTTCAAAATCGGGCCTTTCAAAAAACCGATTTCTTTCGATTTTTGTTTTAAATTTTAAAATTGCTTAGAGGCGTCAAGGGGTCGTACACTTATTACGTAAGCAATTTTTCTGAGTTTTTCAACCCCCCCTCCCCCATGTAAGATTTTTTTCATACAAATGATTTATAATTTATATGGAGCGTAAGATATTGACCAACCCCCCCTCCCCCCATAAGTGCTTACGTAATATGTGTACGGCCCCTCAAGAATTATGGGTTCTTCGGGAAAGAAATAAGTTGATCTTAAATAAGCTAAAGAATCGATTGAGGTATATGAACTATATGAAAAAAACGAACAATGGGTAATGTTTCAAACATAACCGCGAGTAGACGTAGGACTTATATAAACGTAACGTATTTACATTTAACTTTTGAATTCATGGGGTTTGATTATAGGTATTGATATTGAAAACCACAACTTCCATGCTGTGTAGAATTCTAATAACACTAATCAACAGTGTTTCACTCCCTTCAACCATTTTCAGTGTACTTAAAGGATTTTTTTCGCTGAATCCGGTCATGTATTCAAATTTTTTGACACACCCAGTTTTTGAGAAAAACCGGTTTTAATTCACAAAACTACGTATTCTCATGGAAATTTGGTTTCTCTGTTCTGTAAAGCTGATTTCAGCTTTTTACTTCGAGAATGAGGTTTGAATTATATAGAATAAATCGCACATGATCCAAATGAGCTGTTGAATTTTATTTGACACGTACAAAAACGGAATTTATTTCACAACAGTACGTATTTTCATAGAAATTTGGTTTCTATGCTCTGCAAAGCTGAATTTCGGCTTCTCACTTAGAGAATAAAGTTTGAATATCGTAGAATAGGCCTTGTAGAATGCATATGATTTGTTGGATTTTATTTGGCACTTACTTTTGTAGCGAAAAATTGAATTCACAATAGTACATATTTTCATAAAAAAAAAATTTCTCTGCTCTGCAAAGCTGAATTTTGGATTGTCACTTTGAAAATAAAGTTTGAATACCGTAGAATAGGCCTTGCAGAACGCATGTGGTTTGTTGGATTTTATTTGGCAAGTACGTTTGTTGAGAAAAATGGAATTCAATTCACAAAAGTGCGTATTTTTAAAGTAATTTGGTTTCTCCGATCTGCAAAGCAGTATTTCGGCTTCGCAATTTGAGAATAAAGTTTGAATATCGTGGAAGAGGCCTTGCAGAATGCTTATGGTTTGTTTGATTGTATTTGGCACGTGCATTTGTTGTGAAAGACGGAATTTATTTCACAAGGAGCCGAAATTCAGCTTCGCAGAAGAGAGAAACCAAATTTCCATGAAAGTACGTACTTTTGTAGATTTAATTTTGTGTTTCACACCAAATGAACGGGCAAGAAAAAATCCATCAACCCACATGCATTCTACAAACCTCATTCTACATTCTTCATTCTACAAAATTCAAACTTTATTCTCAAAGAAAATACCCGCGAGGTAAAAAGGCGTATTTCAGCTGCAAATAGGGCTTATTACGGACTTCGTAACCAGCTTAAGTCCCGCAGTCTGCAAACGAAAACAAAACTCGCGCTGTATACTACTCTGATTCTTCCGGTGGCTTTATACGGCCATGAGACATGGCCGTTAAAGGAGGCTGATCGGAAAGCTCTCGAAGTGTTTGAGAGTAAGGTGCTGCGGACAATACTCGGCGGTAAACAGGAGAACGGTATCTGGCGGCGTCGCATGAATCACGAATTGTACCAGGTGTATAAAGGGCTGGATATTATTAAGCTTATACAACACGGCAGACTACGGTGGGCTGGTCACGTTGTTCGTATGCCGGAAGAACGTCAAGCGAAGATAATATTTAGTAGAGAATCCGGAAGAGGCCGCAGGCTTCGTGGAAGGCCGCGTACACGATGGCTTTTTGCAGTTGAAGAGGACCTGAGGGCGCTCAATGTTCAGGGCGACTGGAAGCGATTGGCCCAGGATCGAGTCCAGTGGAGAAGGATACTCCATTCGGCGTAGGTTCATCGAAGAGCTGTAGCCCATCAAGCATCAAGTATCAAGTAAGTATTCTCAAAGTGAGGAACCGACATTCAGCTTTGCAGTGGAGAGAAAAGAAATTTCTATGAAAATACCTTCTTTTGTGAATTTAATTCCGTTTTCACAACAAATAAACGTGCCAATTGAAATCCATCAATCCACATGCATCCTACAAGGCCCATTCTACTCAAGCTTTATTCTCAAAGTGAGAAGCCGAAAATAAGCTTTGCAGATTAGAGAAAGCTAAATTCTATGAAAATACGTTAATTCCGTTTTATACATTATTACATGTACGTGCCTAATAAAATCCAACAATCCACATGCATTCTAAAAGGCTCATTCTACAAAATGTTAACTTTATTTTCAAAGTGAGGACCGAAATTCAGCTTAGCAGTGGAGAGAAAACAAATTTCTATGAAAATACGTACTTTTGTGAATTAAAATCCATTTATCTCAAAAACTGGACGTGTAACAGAAAGTCTGAATATGTATTTAAATGCAACGTAAAAAAATCTTTTGAGTACATTGAAAATGGTTGAAGAGAGCGGAAAAAGTTCAATTTTGTAAGATAGTGAATTAAATACATAATCAGAATTGCTTTGTTTCTAACTATCAAGATCTTATTTACTTAAGCAAATGTAGGGCATTTATAGATTTCTTATTGATGATAGTATTCAAAGTTTAAAAATTCTAATAATCAAATTTTTCGACTTGGGCAAAAAGTGTTATTTTAAGGGAGCTGCCCTGAAGTTATATTCATCTTATTTCCAAACAAAGAAATACAGCACCAATTTTGTTGCTTCTTATTGATTGTTCTTCTTATTGAAACATCACAAAAATAAGAAACTACACACTTAGTACAGCTCGGCATTTTTTGATTATTTTACCGAGATCCGCACAGCCGAGCACTCGGTTCGTGACTCTCTGCTGATATCTCAGCTGAGAAAGCAATTTGTTTGCTGTGGCACTCAAGGGAGCCGCCGTAATCATACGTCCATACAGCCGACATTTCAGCTAACAAACTTTAACCGAGATTTGCACAGCCGAGATCGGTGGAAAATTTTAAGTGTGTAGTCAAGGAGCAGTAACCCTACTAAAATAGAGGAGGTTCTGCTAATACGTCAATGAAAAATTATTTAATGTTGTGGCTCCTCCTCCTAGTCCTAGTCCACACACTCAGTTCAGCTCGGTATATTTTGATTCTTTTGCCGAGATCCGCACAGCCGAGCGCTCGGTTCATGACTTTCTGCTGATATCTCAGCTTTAAATTTAGCCTCCATAAACATACGTTTGTTCAACCGATTTTCCAACAAACGAACTTAAACCGATATTTGCACAGTCAAGATCGGTGGAAAAATTTGAATGTGTAAGTCAAGTTTAATTACATAATTTCTCAGAAAATAAAAACCAAAGTATGAAATAAAGTTTACTAAAATATTCTTCCGGAAATTATTTTTTTCGGACTTTTTTAAAACGTTTACGGAGAAATTTCCTAATCTAAAATGTATATCCTTGTGATTGTGCATCATTTTATTGTCAATACCTTCTGCGAACGAATGAAAGTAATTATTTTTAATATTTTTTTTTAATTTTCAACAGTATAATTGATTTTTTTGCTGGAGAATCGGAACTGTATAACTCTTAATCAATGGTCAGTCATATGCCATGACTCGCTCCCATCCCGGAAGGATGTGGATTTTGAAACCAATAACGTTCCCTGGATTAGCAGACCAATTCTCTCAGGGCTAATTTTATTCTTCTTCATTCACCACTGCTGCCATCGCAGCTTCAACCATCATCGCACTCAAGCCGTGAACTCCGAGCGATGCGATGAGCGATCGCATCAATCGCAACCGACACCACTGCATCCGACCATCATCAAGCATAGAATGACTGCAAAAATGTTCCCTCTTCTTCCATGAATATTCTTCTGCGATTGCATGCTGTGTACGTAAACACAGCGAACGAACGAGAAATGCGCGTGCTAAAAACACGTCAGTACGCGCTGCTGTCTGGTCACAAACTGGAATGACTCACACACGGCAGGCACAGATTCTTTTATACATGAAAACAATTTTGCGGTGGACCCGAAGGCCCGTGACATACAGCATTCTGATGTACGTGTTAGGAATGCACGGGATTGGTTATATGTGAAATTTTTATTGGCTTTGACAAGAACAGCTGCTGCAGGTACAACCGGAACGGAAGGAGAAGTGACCGCCCGTGTTTGTGTAGGGCGATCCGCCGGATTTGCGCCCGAAAATTCGTCAGCTGACCCCTAGTGGGCTAAAATGTACTTTTCGGCTCTGCAGCGAGGTGGTGAAAGTGATGCCGGTAAACAAGGACCATCATCAATCCGTCTTGGTGCTCCTCGAGGTCCACAAGTATGAGTACTACACTCATGACCACCCCGGCACGAAGCCGCTCAAGGCTTTGCTGCGAGAGCTCCACGACATGAAGGAAGAAGATCTCATTGCGGAACTCGAGAGCTGCGGCCTTGAGCCAGTGGCTGTGCACAAATTTACTTGGTCCACCTGGAGCACGGCTCCACCACGTGGAAGGACCTGAAGCTGGTCGGCGTTATTAATTACACCGTCGTTGACTGGCGATATCGGCGATATCGCGATGCCGCGACAAGATGGAGGTGGCTGATCCCAAGCGCGCCAACTGCGGCGACAAACATCGGGCTACGACCAAGGACTGTCTAAAGCGGGCGGCGTTCTTGAAAATCCAGAAGAAGGCCTCCAACAGGACCCTGCCGAAAAAGAAATGCTCTCAACGAGGTGAATTTTCCTGCCATCCCGGCTCCCCGTCACGCGATTTCAATCCTCCCACCGTAACAACCGCACAAGCGACTGGCAACGGCTGCTGCGTCGATTCGAGCTTCAGCACCATCGGAACAATCCACCAGCGAATGGACGCTTCGACCAGGTCTTCATTATTGAAAATGGCTGCTAGAGGGTGGGCCTGGTCAACTGGAACGCTTGCTCGCTCAAGAGCAAAAGCATCGAGCTGGCTGATTTCTTAGAGGAGAAGGAGATCGACGTGGCGTTCATCACTGAAACGCACCTTAAACCGGAGATGAACGTCCACATCCCGGACTTCCGCATCGTTCGACTCGACCGGTCGTCCAGGGGAGGTGGCCATCGCACTCCGATGTAACATCAACTGTCGCCTGCTGACAAGCTTCCATCTGAGCATCACGGAGGCTATCGGTGTCGAAGTGACTACTTCCGTCGGCACAATCACGCTCATCGCGACGTACTGCCCAACTCAAGCTAAAGCCGGCGATGGTTCATCGGACGCCCTTCGGAGGGACATCGTCAAGCTAACGCGGAGACAAGGCCAGTACATCATTGCCGGCAACCTGAATGCCAAACATCAAGCCTGGGGCAACAGTCGCGGCAATCGAAACGGCACCATCTGGAGCAACGATATGGAGGAAGGCCACTACACGATCCTGAGCCCAAATTCCCCCACTCGGCTGAGTCGGTCCGGCGTCCATTCGATAATCGACTTGTACATCATCAACATAAACAACCACATCTGGCAGCCGGTCGCCTACCAGGAACTTAGCTCGGATCACTATCCGGTGGTGGTTAATCGGCATTAGCTGGCCCGACGAAATTATCATCGAGTCAACTAAGGCCGGTTCCGAAGGTGCGTAGACGCCAACGTCGACTACGAGGCGTGGCTGGAAACGCCTGAAGCTATTGACCGCCAGCTGCGTTCCATCGAGGAGGCGATCTCGGTGGCCCGTGAACAACATGTACCGACGGCTCGGCGGGTAAGCAACACTCTAACCATCGATACACTCACCAAAGATTTGATTCGATTGCGGAATGTCACTCGCAGGCAGTTCCAGCGTACTGGATTGACTGAGCTTAAGACACGCTGCAAAATTTATCAAGGCCAGAATGGTGGACCTCAAAAATAACGATTTAACAAATAAGATCCGCACTCTCTCATACTATGCAAAGCCGTTCTGGAAAATGACCAAAATACTAAAATCCAAACCTCGGCCCATTCCATCTTTAATCCCAGTAGACAATAATGGCTCTAAGGATCGCTTAATAACTCCTGCAGATAAGGTCGCTGAAATAGGTCGTCACTTTGTCAGCTCACACAATCTTTGGCAGAATATCATCAGTCCACACGAAGCAGCCGTTAACGAGTATGCACACAACATTCATCTGACTCCTAGCGACTTCTCGGAGGAGTTGGAGAACTCAGCTGGCGAATTGACCGCCTATATTAAATCATCGAAAAACTCAAAGGTGCAGCCCAATCGGGTTGTACGCTAAGGTGACGTTGAACTACGTAGCTGTATGTAATGTACAGGTCTTCGACTATTCTGTGCGATGAGATCAAATCAAGCCCAGGTTGAATCTGCTTTTGTTGTTTATCCTATGCTCCTGAGATTGAGTGAACATTACGAAAACTGGTGATGTATATAATTTTTGGACCAACATTTGAAAAGGAAGATAAAAATAAAATTTTCAAATAATCGAGAATGAACAACACTCTCAAGCGATCACACATATATTTTTTTTTGTTCGGGATGAACCACTGCGTCCATTTCATTGAACTTTTGTAGTATACCCGTGTCATTTATTTAGTGCATGTCTTTCTGCTCCATTTCTATTGAGAAGAAATGAAGTAGTCATTTTTTCTTCATATATTTCTCAAGCTTAATGTAAGGCCTCTTTAGATTAAGGTACCGCTATTTATACCCTTCGAATAATGGCTTATACCAACTCTCAAAGGCGCGCCCCTCAATCAGTTTCGGCTCAACAATAAGTGGGATAATACTGATTCTGACCATGCATCGGTACTGAAGTTCAAACATATTTTTGCTTCTTCTTATGAGTTCCGAATTCGTTTTTGTATAGAGATTTGATTTCATTGCGTTTGGCATTTCCGAATCTCACCTTTACACAGAGCTCTAATCAGTCAGAGGGTTCAGCAGATCCACCAAATTCGTATTCGCTTTGTTCCTAATTAGTCAGCGCCCTGGAGCTTGGAGATTCATGTCGTCGGCTTCGAAAACCAGCCAAAGGTTGAGCTACGTTTTTACAATTTACTCAATTGACTCCATCCAAAAGGAGCAAAAAATGGGTCATCTAAAAGGAAATTATAGTCGTTCCATACTCTTCCGACCATCACTCATAAGTATTAACAAGAATAGTATGAACTAGAGCACAGTGTGGTAGATCTTACTCCGTAATGCAACACGAAGAGTGTCTACCCAGCATTACAGGCTCCGTGAACTGCCTGGCTAATTGTTTCACCCCCTAGGCCATTCATCCCCTCAGCACGGGTCGCCTGACACCTTGGGATTCAGGGTTAGTGACGTCATATACGTCATATATAATCAGCAAAAACGAGCCAAAGAAAGTTTACCAGAACGCATTCACTGCAGTAGCGAGGAAAATTCCGAGCCCCTCTACTGGCATCAACAGACGTAAGCAAGAAGGTACCGTCAAACGCCCCCAAGCTTTCCAAGGGAAACACACGTTTAAGTTAGCATAAACGAACTGCGCCAGCTAAAAACCCTGCAACGGCGGACATAAAAAGCTTTCAATTAATAACTAAAGAAATGCTTATAGATTACTACGTTGAAAAGCAGGTCAAGTTCCAGTTTGAATGTAGTGCTATGGAACAAGAAGCTTGCGATGCACTTACGAGATTGACTGATTCACCGAATCCGAGTGCTAAACTGTTAGCAAGTTTTTAATAGTAAATATTATCATACATAGATATTGTGACACACTAGAGTCGGTTTTTACGCGGAGGATATGGGCCGCGTAAGTTAAAACAACGTAAAAAACGCGTAAATCCCAAAATATGTCTGAATGAACCGCGGAATCCAGAAATTCGAGTGAAAAAAAAAATCGCATGAAAAACGATTCCTGTAAAAATATTCGCGTAACAAATGACTTAAGTGTACATCGGATATGAAGCGTTGACTCTTCCTTGGTCGAATGGTTCAAGAAAATTGAAAATCCATCGAGAAACGGCTGAGATATTAACGTTCAAAGTCTATCATATTTTCGTGACGTTTTTCAATTTTTTGCAATCGTAAAGTGTACCCCAATATAGAAAAGACAGACGTAGTTCTACGTCAAAAGTTATTCACTTGCTTCGGACTTCAAAAGGGCCCTTGAAATTCACGACACGACTTTCCATCTTTGACAAAGTTATAGTGAACTGATTCATATCTGGTTACATTTACACAAATAGGATAGTTAAAGATACTTTTCGTTTTCTGTTAGATATTACTGAGGATGATTTATAGAAGAAAACAAAATACTGAGGATGATTTATAGAAGAAAACTAAAAACGCATTTGTCAACTCAGAACGGGGCTATGTAGTAAGCATCTCAAATAGCTATGCGAGCAAAGGCGTAGGATTGGCAATCCGGAGATGGCGAGCTCGATTCTCGGTCTGGTTAAAGATGTCTTGCCACACAAGATACATTCGTTACGTTCTGGAGCCCTGGTCAAACGAGTAGTTCAAACTGGAGGGTAGATGATGGCTACACTCACAGCCAGGATAGAAATATTTCACAGTCAATGCAGTGAAAAACATGGATCTCAGTATAATCTGCAGTCGCCTTAATCGCCGCCGTGGTGAGTGCGACTGGGTGCAGCCGAAAAATCATTTCCAACACCGACAATTCAATTTCGCATTCAGCCACTCACAAGTCGCTCTGACAGGCTGCTCAGTTCGCGCCTTACCGTATGACTGTGTGGTTAAATTTGCTGGGTGAATGTGTACATTTTGCTGTGAGATTTTGATACTTCCTTAGTCGTAAGGAAATATTCTGGGACTCCAGTATTTAAAACGAGATACATCCAACGGCGATTGAACGTATAAAGTGACAAATTAATTGCCTACCAAAAGGCGGATTTCATGGGTGGAGTAACAACAAAACGAAATGAATACGCACTGTACGTCATGCTGCCTATCTATCAGGCGCTCGTCGGATTAAATAGCTATTGTAACATGATTAGTAAATATCGTAACGCTGGTAACATATGCATATACTTCAAATTTCCAGAGACCTCGATATTAATTAATCAAGAACTAACTAAATCAGCCATTGATCTGAATGAAACTCAATAGCGTTCAATAATAACATATATTTCACCTTATGGATGCCTAATTTTGTAATACTAACCTTGTTTAATACCTTAAAAATGAGTGAGATTTATATGTTTTTAAATTTCAGAATTTGCACACATACGCAAACATACATGCATATATATGGTCTATTAGTGTCTCAAAACATGCTCATATATGCTATCTATCATCCACTGAAGAAATTTTTGAAATCCTTTTTAATTTTTACGTTTTTGCTTTTCTTAGAAGATTGTTTGGTACATGCTTCTATATGTTCCTCAATTAAAACCAATTGTTTCTTTGAAACAAATCAGAAAAATAAGCATATTTCCATATCATATCGTTTGTTATAATTATATTTTCAACATAAAAGTAAATTTGTTCCATAGATTTTATTTCTTAATTCAAGAGATTTATTGATAGATTAATACATAACACGACTGCGTTACGCATACAAAGCGAAATTATAGACACTTCCGAAGGAAGGGTCAAAAAAATGATATAAAAAAAAACATCACCTTCATCCAGTACTGCCGAATATTTACAACCCTGCTCACAGCAACCACCTGGCGGTTCGCTACAGTATCTACTATACGACCAGCATTCAGCGGACGGAAGAAGGGGCGAGGCCTAGCCCTCGTATGTGGAAGACATCGTACTTCGACAACGAGGTGTTTAAAAAGCGCTCCGCAGCGAGCACTGGTAACAGTACTCTCGCGTGATGCGATGCCACCATGCCTAGGAAAGTCCACCCTAGGAATGGGGGGCCACCGGCTTATGGAACGTACACACAGTCAAGCAGTTTGACCAACATTGACTCCACCTCTCGTTTATTCAAACATCCATAAAGTTTTACCAACAGCGGCACGAACAATCAATTTACTCGTCCAACAATATCACACACGAACGACCGAAGCGACAACTTGAGCACCAACCATCAAAAAATATATGGGGGATTGTGCAACTTCACTACAAATGCTCAAACATGTTCGGCGAACCTTGACTCCACCCCCGACAACTCAAACCAAAATCAAACAGTTTTAATTTTTTCCAACCGAGCCGCCAACTGTCAAATGGTTGTTCGAACAACTTCACACACGTTCAAACAAAGCAGCAACCGAAGCGTTTTCTTGGGGGCGGAGTCAATGTTCGTCAAACTGCTTGACTGGTGTGTACGTAGCATTACTGGTGGACTCAAGCAATTGCGAACCTGCGCCGCGCCTACCTACGGGCACGGAGGCGGATGCAGCGAGCACGCACAGAAGAGGAGCGTGTCTGAAGATTGAGATAAGATCAAGCAAAAAACCTGCTTCGAGGGCCTGTGTCAAAGTGCCAAAGCGAATCCATGGGGTGACGCCTATAGGGTCGTAATGGCCAAGACACGTGAGCGCAGAGCTTGGTCATATTGCCAAAAGCGGAAAAACCACCGGGTCAAATGGCAGCGTGCGTGGGACAGTTCCACTAAGGGTAGATGGACAACCTAGTCCGGAGGATGTGTAAAGATGAAGTTGGCTGGAACGCCGTTTTATCGGCTATTGTCCAAATTGTCTCGGAGCTACACAGGAGGTGGCGCGTGAACTCGAGGAATGGCTAGTTCAGGCGCAAATAAGAGGTGGTCCAAGGGCTCGAAGTCGGCTTCATGGGTCATACCGTACGTAGTCATACCCTTCACGTAGTCATACCCTGTGGTCGAACTCGATCCTTTTATCGAACAAATGGCCGCGCGAAGAACAACATGGTCAACGGCCGCGCGGCGTCGGTCAACCGGGCGGGTTCCGAGCCCGAGGACGGAAAGGGGTCCTCGTCAAGGCTGGGGCAGGCGTAGGCACCACGTCGGCAAGTCCCTCTGTTTGTTGACGAATTGGCCATATCGCAGAGAGGTCAATTTGGGGTGCATGCGGCATCATCTTCTTTGATACCAGCCGTGCAGAGGGAAGCAGGCGTGAAGTCGATCTTTCCCACCTTCCGAGGACATAGGGCGAGGACATAAGGCCACCTGGGAAGCCGGCAATGCGCTTGCACGATAACATGGTCTTCTTCTAAAAAAGCGAGTCAAGATATTTGGTGCTGCAAGTACATGCAGCCAAACTCAAGGCCCGATGTGCAGTGGTCCCCCTTTGAAGCATTACTTTCTGGTTGTACCGAAGAGACGATGGGCTTGGCGGCAATGGAAACGGTTTAGCGGGTCGGGGATGTAGTCCTGCCTCTCTCGTTTGCTGATGGTCCCTAACCCCGCACTCCCTGGACGTCCAACCCAGGATGTCTGTTGAGCAGATTCCCCCTCCATTGCTTAGGAAGAAAAAAAACAAGATACCTACTCATGCAATGGTGGACATAGAAAAGTTTTCAATTAATAACTGAGGAAGTACTAATAGAATACTAAGTTGAAAAGCAGATCAAGTTCCAGTTGGGATGTAGAACCATTGAAGAAGAAAAGTGAGCGTTGATAGAAAAAATTGTATAACTAAGGTTTTGAGAATAGTTTTATGGTTTAGTTCAGCGGCGCAGCCAAAATTTTTGATAATATAAAGTATGGTTTAAGTTTAAATTTGTTTCGAAATTCCGCGAAATTCCGTTAAATTTCGTTAAAAGCTGGTTTTTTCTAGCGAAATTTTTGTAATTTTACGAAACGAAACGAAATGGAAAAATCAGATTTCGCCATGCTCAAATTCCGCGAAATTCCGCGGAATTTCGTTTCGAACCACCTGAAACGAAATTCTCGTAAGAGCGAGTTTTCCTCATTGACTTTCCCTCAAAAAGAAGTGACATATGCTGTTTGTAGTTCATTATTTCTGCTTCTCACATAACACGGGCTTCTCCCGTGGAACATGACATAAACAGAGTTATAGAGTGTATCTGTCACAAAAATGGCTCGTACGATCGCGAGATCCTACGATGGTCGAATTCAATGTGTACAGACAATATAAGGCTTTATAAGGAATGTAATGCTGTTAAAAACACGTATTGGGATCACGTGAGTCATTTTTGTGAATGTGTAATGAAAACTCTATGTATGTGTCTTTTTCAAGGGCGGTACGGTTTGCAAATACATACGTATCTGTATTATTGATATTTGGGTGTGTATACAAAGATGATAAGTGATAGATTTTTCCATATATTTGAATAGAATTTCAAGTATTCAAAATGTGATAAATCAGATGACATAAAAACAATTTATATTTTGCTAAAAGATACCAAATTAAATTGATATTAATATGGGTAAGTTCGTCAAAATCGCGTGAAATAGACTATTATTAGGACACTTTAATGGCCATAAATTCGGCAATCTGATTGGGTGAATCAAGCGCTAGATATGAGAGACAATCGATCCCACAAACCTCGCAACACCTTGTCGTCAGCCTTACTCGCGGTAATAGCAGAAGCACGCGGCATGATCTATAATTAGAAAGTCAAACAATTCGCGTCGTCAGCATATAGCGCTAGCTATTCGAACGTAAGTAGCTTTTTGCTACACAAGCACGACGACACTCGATTTTATGGTCTCGCGCTTGTTGATATGTTGGAGGAGCATCGAGGAGGGCAGGACGACGGGTGGCAATGCAGCTATATGTGCATTGGGAAGCGCGCAGAAATGGTTGAAGTTCAGTGTACTGCCTGCGTCGCTCGTCGTCGATGGATGGGGCTGCACACTTCGAAGGATGCGATCTTCGATGGGGAACAACGGAGGAGCGCCGCAGGTGTGAGAAGGTGGCTTTCTCGACGAAGCGTGTGAGGCGATAAGCGTGTAGATAGAAGCTTCATTCCGACGACCGGAACGCGTGTGTGGTGCGAGAGGTTAGTGATCTGATTTGTGTGAAACAGGAGCCTTCACCCAATGCATTTGGACGAAATGAACTAAAATGATAGACTGGTTAGTGGTTATCTAAGTCAATATCTCGATCATCTATATCGGCGTCTACAATGGAAATTAGAACTACATCTTTCGCAGAGCAATGATATATTCCAAAAAACTAAATTTCCGAACAAGTATTAGTTCAAGCAGTAAAACGGATCCGCAAATCAATTTTCACTTCATCAATTCACCAATTTGTAAATCATGTTTTATGTGCAATGGTGAACTCTATTAGATTGACGTGTCCAACAGTCCAAGGTTAGTAGCACGTGTGACAGAGAATATATGTTCCTAATTTGTCTGGTGTTGGAAGTGCTTTTGGTGACTAATTATGCAAATGGTTATCGATTGTCATTTCATCGAAACATTCTTGTGTGTGATAAATGGCGCGTTGAATGCAGTGAAATAACTCTCAGTAATGAATTATAAATACTCTATAGAAAATTTTGAAATTGCCAGTAAAGAAATCAAAATGTATTTCAGTTGGCCAAACCCAGGGGAATAGTTGACCCACAATGGGAATGGGATATTGTTTTTCAAACTCTGCGAAAAAAGGGGTTCGATGGCTTTGCAGAGAGGAAGTAAACGAAGAACACACGTTTCCAAAAAATCGTTATTGTTTAAAAAAATAGAGATATGTAGGGGAGATGGTTCCTAAGTTTTGACCTATTTTGAAAGGGGGGGGGGCATTTTTTACCATTTCTTGACTTTTTATTATGTGTGGCTGTGGAAATTTATGAGATACAGAGAAAAAAGAGTATTTATTTTCCCTTTTTTGGACTTGGACTTCAGTCGTAATTTTGTATTTTTCAGAGTCCTTGATATTGGATAATTCAGATCTTGATAACATGTATTACGCCCTATGGAAGATTTTTTTTAAATTGATCATGTTTATAACTATAAAAATTGGAGCGACATACCAATTTTCATCACGGAAACTGTGCGCCGTGGTATCGCTGAATTCTATGTTGGTGTCTTACGCTTGAGACTTTGAACGAACATATCTCAGCCGTTTCTCAATGCACTATGGTCCAGGACACAGATTAACGCGGAAAGATGAATTTTACGCCAAAACTATATTTTTTAGAAAAAACTGTTGTTCTACAAAATTGCTCGAAATAGTAAGGCCATCATTATGGTTCTACCAAAAAATAGGGTGGCCCATCATATAAAAAAATTATAATTTTTTTTCATTTCTCAGAATATTGACATGTTATGTTCTACAAAGTTGTCGCGTAGCTTATTCCAATCAATTTTGTTAAAAAAACTTTTTCTGTAGCTCTTAAGTTAGCTGATTTAGAGCAATTTTACCTAATTGGATTAGGGTGTACCTAAAAAAAACAGTATTTTTTATTTACTATCTATATCTATTTTTGTTTCAGATTTATATTTTTGTTTCAGATTTCTCGAAAAAGTCGTCTTCAGGTGACTTTTAGAGCTCAATTAAATACAACTTTTGATGGGTAAATATGCTCAATATCTTTTTCCGATCAAAAGTTATAATCGTTTTTCTGTCAAAATTACATTTTTTTCATAAATTGATATCTCCGGTTAGGGTAGACCAAAAAAATATATTCACACGGCATTTGAAAGAGAAATTAAAATTCTTTATTATGTCAAAAAATTGGAGATATGTTATTTTTTTATCTCAAGTTTTATCAATTTTACTAAAATCATGTTTTTTTCAAATAAATTGATATAACTCGACAACGGAAGAAGATACAGACAATATTCTTATAGCAAAACACGCGTTTTAAAAAGCCCCAAAAGTCTTCAGAAGGTGACATCCGTGAACATTTGATCAAGGAAGAATCAACTTTTCAACACAGTATTTTAATGTTTTAATTATTTATCATTGTTAATAATTGAATAGTTTAGAAGTAAGTAAACCAACCAGTCACGTTCGGCTTTCGTCAGTCTAGTCATCAAAATCGATCAACTTGCGGGTTTGGTGGCCGTAACAGATTACGATCAGCATCGGTGGTGGTCGTCGGGATGTTTGATGCCAAGAATTCTTCCTCAACGATGGCGTTTGGGAGGTTTGGGGGGAAATCATCGAGTAGTCGGTCAGCAACAGTCCTCCATTGAAATTTTCTCGTGAGTTTCGGTCCAACAATGGCTGGCTGCTTTAAATGATTGAAAGAACGCATGATTTTTAGGGGCCAAACATGTCGCGTAGAATGCAAAAAGTAAACCTTAAGCAGGTGTTGGTCGTCGGGCTGTTACTGTCGAAAATTTATTTCCACCGATGATGGGTAATGCTTCCAGCGGGATGGTTTCTGCAGATATGGCAGTCAGGGTTTGCAGAAATCGCTCTCAATAGATATCACACAACGATAAAAGAAAGGCAAAAACGTTCCAAATCATAACAAGCCATAATGTGCATTAGCATTAGCATCGTTACAGTGTAATTCGTAGATTGGACACTAGTGATACTCATGTTTTACTTTTGAGATCCTTATCTAGAATGCTATCAGAAATCAAGAAGGGGAGTGGTCCTTGATTCCAGTCTTAACACGTACGTCCCCAACCCCCATTTTACGACAAAACTCAAAATTCAAAACCACGCAGCTCAGCCAATTTCTAACGGATTTTCAAGCAATCTTCTGGAATCGATCACAAAATTCCTATAGTTTTAGGAACCGAAGTCAATTTTTGTCCAATGGCCATGGTTCCGGATATATTCCGGGGAGTACTGGGGTTACCTCCCTCCCGGAAAAAATGGTCACTGGCAGATCGGCTTCGAAATCCATCGTACGACATGTCAAACTTCATGATTTTGCAAAACAAGTACACTGGAGTACATTTAGGCGATTTTCGATCGAATTGGCCACCTTCCGGGTACTTCCAGGTAGATCTGTACGCTGATTGAAATTCAACCGGCGTGATAGATCATTTTCAGCAAGCGGCGTCACTCCGTTGGTGATGGGCGTGAACCAGTTTCAAGTGCCAAAATTTATTCAGAAGTTCCTCCAGAAATTCTTCCAGAAGTTCCTCCACGAGTTTTTTTGAAAGATCGTCAAGAAATTCCTTTGGACATTCCTCCAGATATTCCTCTATAAGTGCCTCTGGGAAATTCTTCCAGATACTCCTCCCGGATATCGTCTGGAAGTTCCTTCAGGAAGCTTCTCCAAGAATTACTCCAGGAATTTCTCCGGAAGTTCCTCCAGGAATTCCTCCGGAAGTTCCTCCAGGAATTCCTCCGGAAGTTCCTCCAGGAATTCCTCCGGAAGTTCCTCCAGGAATTCCTCCGGAAGTTCCTCTAGGAATTCTTCCGGAAGTTCCTCTAGAATTCCTCCGGAAGTTCCTCCGGAAGTTCCTCTAGGAATTCCTCCGGAAGTTCCTCTAGGAATTCCTCAGGAAGTTCCTCTAGGAATTCCTCAGGAAGTTCCTCTAGGAATTCCTCCGGAAGTTCCTCTGGGAATTCCTCCGGAAGTTCCTCTAGGAATTCCTCCGGAAGTTCCTCTAGGAATTCCTCCGGAAGTTCCTCTAGGAATTCCTCCGAAAGTTCCTCCAGGGATTCCTCCAGAAGTTCCTCTGGAAGTTCCTCCAGGAATTCCTCTGGAAGTTCCTCCAGGAATTCCTCTGGAAGTTCCTCCAAGAATTCCTCTGGAAGTTCCTCCAAGAATTCCTCTGGAAGTTCCTCCAAGAATTCCTCAGGAAGTTCCTCCAGGAATTCCTCCGGAAGTTCCTCCAGGAATTCCTCAGGAAGTTCCTTACAGGAATTCCTCCGGAAGTTCCTCCAGGGATTCCTCCGGAAGTTCCTCCAGGAATTCCTCCGGAAGTTCCTCCAGGAATTCGTCCGAATGTTTCTCCAGGAATTCCTCCGGAAGTTCCTCCAGGAATTCTTCCAGAAGTTCTTGCAGGAATTCCTCCGGAAGTTCCTCCAGGAATTCCTCCGGAAGTTCCCCCTGGAAGTTCCTCCCGGATACCCGCCTGGAAGTTCCTCCAGAAATTCTTCCGGAAGTTCATCCAGGTTCAGTTCCTTCAGGAATTCCTAAGAAAGTTCCTTCAGGAATTCCTAAGAAAGTTCCTTCAGGAATTCTTCCGAAAGTTCCTCCAGGAATTCCTCCGGAAGTTCCTCCAGGAATTCCTCCGGAAGTTCCACAAGGAGTTCCTCTGGAAGTTCCACAAGGAATTCCTCCGGAAGTTCCTCCAGGAATTCCTCCGGAAGTTCCTCCAGGAATTCCTCCGGAAGTTCCTCCAGGAATTCCTCCGGAAGTTCCTCCAGGAATTCCTCCTTAAGTTCCTCTAAGAATTATTCCGGATGTTCCTCTAGGAAATCCTTCAGAAATTCCTGGAATTCCAGCTGGCCAATTCCAGTTTTACGGAGGAATTACTGGAGGAACTTCCGGAGAAATTCCTGGAGGAACTTCCATAGAAATTCCTGGAGGAACTTCCGGAAGAGTTTATGGAGAAACTTTCGGAGGAATTCCTGGAGAAACTTTCGGAGGAATTCCCGGAGGAACCTCTGGAGGAATTCCTGGAGGAACTTCCAGATGAATTCCTGGAGGAATTCCTGAAGGAACTTCCAGGCGAAATCCGGGAGGAGTTTCTGGAGGAACTTCCCAGAGGCACTTACGGAGGAATGTCCAAAGGAATTTCTTGACGATCTTTTAAAAAATCTAGTGGATGAACTTCTGGAAGAATTCCTTGACGAACTTTTGAAGAAATTTTGGCGCTTGAAACTGGTTCACGCCGATCCACGCCACTGCTGATCACCAACGGCGTGACGCCGCCGCCGCTGCCTGAAAATGATCTATCACGCCACTGCCGGTAAAATTTCAATCAGCGCACAAGCCTACCTGGAAGTACCCGGAGGGTGGCCAATTCAATCAAAAATCACCGAAATGGACTCCAGTGTACTTGTTTTGCAAGATCATGAAGTTTGGCATGTCGCAAGATGGGTTCCAAGATTGAACGAAAATTGGCCACTTCCCCAAGGGAACCAGGCCCTGAAAGTACCCGGATAGTGGTCAATTCGATCTAAAATCTCCGAAATGTACTCCAGTGTACTTGTTTTGCAAAATCATGAAGTTTGATATGTCGCAAGATGGGTTCCAAGGGCGAATGAAAATTGGCCACTTCCTCAAGGGAACCAGGCCCTGGAAGTACCAGGAGGGTGGCCAATTCGATCGAAAATCACTGAAATAGACTCCAGTGTACTTGTTTTGCAAAATCACGAAGTTTGACATGTCGCAAGATGGGTTCCAAGATTGAACGAAAATTGGCCACTTCTCCAAGGGAACCAGCCCCTGGAAGTACCCGGAGGGTGGCCAATTCTGTCGAAAATCGCCGAAATGTCCTCCAGTGTACTTGTTTTGCAAAATCATAAAGTTTGATATGTCGCAAGATGGGTTCCAAGATTGAACAAAAATTGGCCACTTGCCCAAGGGAACCAGACCCTGGAAGTACCCGGAGGGTGGCCAATTCTATAGAAAATCGCCGAAATGTCCTCCAGTGTGCTTGTTTTGCAAAATCATGAAGTTTGATATGTCGCAAGATGGGTTCCAAAAGCGAATGAAAATTGGCCACTTCCCCAAGGGAACCAGGCCCTGGAAGTACCCGGAGGGTGGCCAATTCCATCGAAAATCGCCGAAACGTACTCCAGTGTACTTGTTTTGCAAAATCATGAAGTTTGACATGTCGCACGATGGATTTCGAAGCCGATCTGCCAGTGACCATTTTTTCCGGGAGGTAACCCCAGTACTCCCCGGAATATATCCGGAACCATGGCCATTGCACAAAAATTGACCTCGGTTCCTAAAACTATAGGAATTTTGTGATCAATTCGAGAGTATTGCTTGAAAATCCGTTAGAAATTGGCTGAGCTGCATGGTTTTGAATTTTGAGTTTTGTCGTAAAATGGGGGTTGGGGACGTACGTGTTAAACAAAAGTAACAAAAGCATGAGGATTACTACTCCTGGCCACGCCCATCCTCACCGTAACTAGGGAGAGAAAGGAAGTGTTGATGTAGTACTTCCTTAACGAGAGGCCACCGACTTAGCGACACCCTCATAAGTACCACGGAGTTGGATAATGAGGAAGGTATTCGTTGGGTCAGAATTTGCCTGTAGCTGGCAATGTAACCGTGGTAGATCTTAGGCCGTAACACACCACGTAAAGGTGTCTACCCAGCATTACGGGTAAATAACAAGCCATAATGTGCGAAAACACAAAATCGGATAGGCAGCCCCGTGGCAGAGAAGTGATGATTTTCGCTTTGTTCTCGCTCATTTTGTTATGGGGACCGCACAGCTGTGTACAACAAGTTGAAATGCATCATCAGCACCAGTGTTCCTCGCGCTTGGAGCTTTTTAAAAGAAATTTATCATGAGGTATAGCCTCCCGAATCAGTTCTTTATCAAGACAGCTTGCGAAAAAAGTCTCTCGCGTCTTCCTTCTTTCTTCATTGGCATTACATCTCCCACTGGGAACATTGCCGCCTCGCAGCTTAGTGTTCATTAAGCACTTCCACAGTTATTAACTGCGAGGTTTCTAAACCAAGTTACCATTTCTGCATTCGTATATCATGAGGCTAACATGATGATACTTTTATGCCCAGGGAAGTCGAGACAATTTCCATTCCGAAAATTGCCTAGACCGACACCAGGAATCGAACCCAGCCACCCTCAGCATGGTCTTGCTTTGTAGCCGCGCATCTTACCGCACGGCTAAGGAGGGCTAAGTCTCTCACGTGTACATACCGTATACAGAAATGATAAGGGAGAGAATTTTTCATTCTCTTTTGAATTTAATCCCTGATTGCAGTCTTTTGTAGGTTACAAAATTATTGGTGGTTAGTTGATCCTTATCCTTCATTCGATCAGTTGTGCAACATTGGCTTCCGACTCCAACACTGATAGGACCGGTTTGTTGGTGGTGTTTGCGGGGAAGACAAGGTGGGGTAGATGGTGATGGGCGATTATCCTCTACAATTAAGGCTAATTCCTTCCAGGGATTGCGGTCCTCAAGCACAACACACATTAAATGTGTTGCTTTGAAAATAGGTCGTACGTGCAAAAAAAGGCTTTCTTTGTTCACGCTCTCTTAAAGAGAGGCTCTCTTTTGCACATACGACCTATTCTTCAAGCACTCCAAATTTATTTATCGCGCAAAACACAAATCTTTCAAACTACATTTATTAAACTATAACTTATAATCTAAAACATAACGAAAAAAGAGATGTCGGTATCGGTTGCAGCTCATACCGAGTCATCGGATGACCTGCGGCGAGCTCAGCGCAGGAGTGTACACATTCTCACAGGTATTCATCAGCTACCTATATGTAGCGCTGCGACGGTTTAGAACAGTTGTCTACCCTCGTTCCTCGTTCCTCCCAGACCTCACACACCAATACAAGCGATGACCGTTCGTGCCTGGCAGTGTCCACAGTTGCTGTATTAGGATTTTGGCGGATACGGTCGTGGCCCCAATAAGGCCGAGGGGGTCGAAGATTGTGGCGATGAGCAATAGGATACGACGTTTACCAAGCATCCACGTTAAGCCCAATCCAAGCAACCAAAAGTTCTTTTGATAGTACATATTCACTAAATCAGCTCAGTCAAGCTGATTAAATGAAAAACGTACTTTTAAAGGAACGTCTGGTTACTTGGGAACGTTATTAAAGCTATGTCCATTTAGAATCCGGAATTATAGAATTATATGTATCTCGGTAACGGATTGACGTACAAGTAAGGTTTATACATCAAAATAAGGGTAATTCACTGTACTTTAAAGAAAAAATATTGATACGAATCAATTCTTCTTGTTTCTAGTGAAAATTCGTACCTGCTTCTTTATTCCTCTCATCAAAAATTGCACTAGTTGCACACCTCCGGAGGCAACATATTTGTTGGCATATTTGTTCCACATTTTGGTCATCTGAGTCGCTTTCCACTTTTCTTAAGCTTCCGCTTCATTACTGTCCAAAATGTCTCGATGGGCCGGAGCTGTGGGCGGTTGCGTGGATTTATGTTTTTATCGATGATATCTTCGTTATTATTGCGGTACCACTGGATGACTTCCCGGCTGTAGTGGCAACTCGCAAAATCTGGCCAAAACTTCACGGGACCTTTATGGGCCTTATGGAAGGTCGACCGCGGTTTTTGAGACATTCCTCCTTGTACAGCTCTGAGTCCATCGTCTAATTCGTCACAAACACTTAGGTCTTTGCCCCACAGCTGCATATCCCTTGCCAAAATCATCTGTTTTTTTGCAAGTTTGTCCAAAAACCAAACTGAACTTCGCAGGAACTACTCCTCGTGCCGTCGCCATGTAGAATTTTTGACTAGGAAGCTGTCCGAAATCCATTTTGACGTAGGCTCCATCGTCGATGAGCAGGATTATCAACGTGGGTGTGCAGATTTTTTTCTCTCCTTTCGGCTTCCATCTGAAATAATTTTTGACTCGCTGCACGAAACTTCGTGAATTTTATACCACAACAAGTGGGTGCCTAGGTAGACAAAACCGCTGTAAAGAATTCTTGCAGCAGTCCCTGTCCGTGCCGCTGCAATACAATAAATGATTCCGGATTCTAAATGGACATGACTTTACGTTTTGATCCAGATCTACATCAACGTCAGAGCTGTCCTGAATTGCCGAATTTTCAGCAGGAATGCCTTCCGAAACTGCAGGTTTATTACAGGACCACATTCTAAGCTTGAAACCTCCGCTTTCCATAAGCTCCGTCAATTGAGTTCTGATGGAAATAGCAGTGCTGACGTCGTCCGTACCAGTGATGACGTCATCCATATATACGTCTTCAAGAGTTGCTCTTGCTGCGAGTGGATAACGGAATTCTTCATCAGTAGCCAACTGCTGAAGCGTGCGAGTTGCTAGGAAGGGAGCTGGTTTTGTCCCATAGGTCACAGTGTTTAGCTCATACATCGTAACTTTTTCCTGGAGTGTGAATCAGTAGAGTATCGACTGCAAAGGTCGATTCATTGGCGTAGTAAGGATTTGCCGGAACTTTTTCTCTACGTCCGATACGAGCAGGATTTGTATCGTCCGACTCCGTAGGATAACAGACCTCAAGTCTTCTGGCATAACTGGTCCCACCGGAAGTGCATGGGAGGTACATGAAGGTGGGGTAGAAAACACCTTTTGGCTGGCTCCTCGGTATCATTTTCGACTTTCCTCAAGTGTCCTAACTTCAAATATTCGTCCATGAATGCGACGTATTGGTTACACAAATTGGCATCCTTTGTCAGCCGACCTTCTGCACTTCTTTCTGGAACGAATCTTCACACATTTTCTCCTCCGGGGAACGGGAGTTTGCAAATTCCATCTCTTCGCACGACCAGAATCGCACAATTAGTTTTTCGAGTTTGGATGTGACTGAGAAATGGCAGTCTATTTGATGGGATTTGGTGGAAGACGAACCACCACAAACTAACCAACCGAATACGGATTCAGTGTTCCGGTCGAGGTTCTGCGTCCGGTCACGAAGAACACGATGAAAGCTTGGATACCCGGTACAATATCGACTTCCTTGGATTGGAAAAACGATGGATCCACCAGTTGAATGCCGTCTGGCATAGTCTACCCTTCCGCGCTAATTGTAGTTGTGGGTGAATCTACAGTGACCTTGGGTAACATAAGAAACTCCATCTCTCGCAAGAAATCCGAGACTCGTGAGCGCACCACCATTTGGGTTGTTTGCTTGACCTTGGCTGTTCCTAGTCCTATCTTGTTCCTGGAGACTTTCATCAATTGGGCTAATCGTTCCGACACAAAATTGCTCTCCTTCCCTGAATCCAGAAGAGCCCGTGCGCTGAATCTTGCACCGATGTCGTCCTCGACGACGATCACCATTGTCGCAAGCAAAATTCTCGACAAACTGGAACCCATGATTAGACGCCTGTCGGGTGGTGATGGCCAAAACAAGAGGAGCACTAGCTCCTACTAGGTAAGCTACTGGAGAAATTAAATCTGAACAGGCTGTCTCTGTACGTGGAGGAGGCAGGAGGATTGTCGAGTAAGCAATTCGGCTTTCGGAAAAGACGATCTGCTTCGCTGATGTCGTAACCATGACCGTGTACGGAGAGTCCAGCGTGGAGGTCGAATTGACCGCAGCTTATTCAATCAATCTCGTGGCTGAATGGCTGCGCAACAAGAAGCTACAGTTGGCGCATCATAAAACTGTGATGATAGTCGTCAACAACCAAAGATCGGGGCAGAAGGCCTCAATTAGAGTCAGCAAATAGGTGAGAACGAGCCGTTTCGCCTTAACTTCTCGGTGGGAGCCGGTTCTTCGATTCTGTTTTTTTTTTTTGCACTATCCGGTTGCGATCAACATGGTTCGTAGCTTGTAACAATTATGGGCGATTTATGTCTTTATTTTTTGTCTATCATTAACATTTGAGAGCAATCGCCAGCTAATGCACGAAAACGGATTTCCGGATAAACTGATACGGTTGATCAAGGCGACGATGGATCGGGTGATGTGCGTAGTTCGAGTTTCAGGGGCATTCTCGAGTCCCTTCGAAACGCGTAGAGGGTTACGGCAAGGTGATGGTCTTTCGTGTCTGCTATTCAACATCGCTTTGGAGGGAGTAATACGAAGGGCAGGGATTGACACGAGTGGTATGATTTTCACGAAGTCCGTCCAGTTATTTGGTTTCGCCGACGACATTGATATCATGACGCGTAACTTTGAGAGGATGGAGGAAGCCTACATCAGACTGAAAAGCGAAGCTAAACGGATTGGACTAGTCATCAATACGTCGAAGACGAAGTACATGATAGGAAGAGGCTCAAGAGAGGTCAATGTAAGCCACCCACCACGAGTTTCTATCGGTGGTGACGAAATCGAGGTGGTTGAAGAATTCGTGTACTTGGGCTCACTGGTGACCGCCGATAACGATACCAGCAGAGAAATTCGGAGGCGCATAGTGGCTGGAAATCGTACGTACTTTGGACTCCGTAAGACGCTCCAATCGAATAGAGTTCGTCGCCGTACCAAACTGACTATCTACAAAACGCTTATAAGACCGGTAGTTCTCTACGGACACGAGACCTGGACGATGCTCGTGGAGGACCAACGCGCACTTGGAGTTTTTGAAAGAAAAGTGTTGCGTACCATCTATGGTGGAGTGCAGATGGCGGACGGTACGTGGAGGAGGTGAATGAACCACGAGTTGCATCAGCTGCTGGGAGAACCATCCATCGTTCATACCGCGAAAATCGGACGACTGTGGTGGGCCGGGCACGTAGCCAGAATGTCGGACAGCAATCCGGTGAAAATGGTTCTCGACAACGATCCGACGGGAACAAGAAGGCGAGGTGCACAGCGGGCAAGATGGATCGATCAGGTGGAGGACGATTTGTGGACCCTCCGCAGACTGCGTGGTTGGCGAAGTGCAGCCATGGACCGATCTGAATGGAGAAGACTTTTATGTGCAACACAGGTCACTCCGGCCTTAGTCTGATAATAAATAAATAAAAAGCAATCGCCTGGCTTATGCTAGTGACAATCAAACTAACATTAGAAGCTGAAAAGGGCTTATTTTGTTGAAAATATGCTTCTTCAGCTAAAAAGCTAGCTTATTCAGCTTAAATTGTTTGTTGGAAAGGTGTAATGTACGGCTACAAAGCATTAGGTACGAATACAAAAATAGCTATTTCGCGCAATTAATAACTGTGGTAATGCTGGATAAAGCTGTGGAGGACCATGTCCCAGTGAGGGACGTAAATCCAAGAAGAAAGAAGACTCAAATAATTCCATGGCTTATAAAGCTGATTGTAAAAGCCCATCAAGCCCTGAACATAGTCCTGCAAACTTAATAAAAAAAATCAATACTCTTTTGTCTTCAACCTTCGTTTTTTAAGCACAAAAGTCACATAGCAATGGCCGAAGAACGTACCAGAAGAAAATCAGGCTGCAAAAACTGTGCTCAGTTATTGCTGTTCCGAAATAGTAATATTATTTTAAAACCGGGTTATAAGGCGTTTCATTTTGAACTATTATCAAAGTTATGTTTAAAATTAAAGTCTTTAAAGTAGGGTCATAAATATAAATGACAAATTAATTTTGGATTCCTCATTATTGTTATATAAACTATCTGTATCTATCAAGATATTGTTGAGATACAATATAAAAGCTAATCGTTTCGCCAAAAACTTTCTCTTTGTAATGGAAATACGGGACAGTTTCGCGAAACGAGAAACATCTGATAACTTTACACACAATACTCTGACTGTTTAAAATTGATCTAATTCATTTTACCTTCAAATTTTAAAAATCCATATTTCCGATCCGATACAACAATAGATTTAAAGTGATTTCGTAAGGCGAAAAAGAAACAAAACGTGTTTTTTTCACAAGATTGACCATGCAAAGCAACAGCGACTGAAAAATGTTTACGACGTCGAAACGGGTTTTGCGCGAGGAGCAACCTCTTCAGAGTTTCATCCTCCTACCCATTCCGTTCTCGTCGGGCACGCGAGAACGATAGCAATAACGAACAGAAACAGATCAACAGCAGCAACAACAGGCACAGAGTATTAAACCAAATCAGCAACTTGGTATGTGTGCAAGAGCATAAAATGAAAACGAGAAGCAAAGGAAACATTAAAGTACCGTTAGAGGTTGGCGCATTGTAGAGCTAAGTACGAATAATTTGAAAATTCAAAGCTTTTTGCAGATCAAGATGCGATTCATCCAACATTGCTCATAAGAAAATACAGCTAAGCATGTCTATCTACATTACCTAGGGTCCCATTCGACACCGACCGGTCCAAGTGCGATCAGTAGGTCGAAGCGCACAGCCCCTTTCGGTGAAATTTCCAGGCTTGTTACGAAATGAATGGCCTCAGGGTTGGCAGTATAAAATGATGCAAACTTTTAATTTCTTCAGACGAACAGCGAGTTGCGACAGAGCGCGCGTGCCGTCAGAAGGAAATGGTGTCAAATGAGCAGTGAAACATTATAACGGTTGTATCACGGGTTCGTCAGAGCGAATGACGTTTTCGCACCGATCCTGCCCCGCCCCCTGCGTGATAAACCTGTGGCTGTTGTTTGAAAACAGCAACAAAACCGTGCAAAGTCATTGTGAGAAACGCGGCCGCGCAGTGGCCGGAACTCGAAAGAATGATGATTTTATCTTTAGTACTATAGCGACCCATGCAAAACTATTTAAATCATAGTTTCCCAAACTGTGGGTCCCGACCCCCAGGGGGGTCGCGTAGAACAAATATTAATTGCAGCTCGAATGCCGAACCTTTTGATATTTTTTTTCAGGAACATAATTCAAACCGCATTTGTTTTTAAATATTCATCACCACGCAATTTTAGAAAACATATATGCCTAAAAGCTGCTTAATGAAATAAAATAAAAACGTGTTTGTCATTTTTTGCATTTGTACATGAAGGTAACGTGAATATTTTTGAAAAACTTGCCGAAACAGATGACATTCTGATTCAATTAATGCTTAATACTACTTGGTAAAATTTTTTCATAGGTGGGTCGCGAGACATATAGAATTTTGCTAGGTGGGTCGTATTCTCAAAAGTTTGGGAAGCTCTGATTTAATTGATAAATTTGAAGTTAAATATTTGACATAACGAAATCATTGATAAACAAGACCCAACAAACAATTTAAGCTGAATAAGCTAGTTTTTTGGCTAAAGAAGGCTATTTTTAGTTGAATAAGCTGGGGATGTAATGCCAATAAGAAGAATATTTGTTGGGTAGCTAGGTATATGCGAATTTGCATTTTCAAGAAAGAGCAGTCATCAAGATATCCCCAGAGAAGCTGTGGGTATTCGACAAAAACAATTTCTGGAATTGTGATTGTGAATTGCGAAAATTGTGCGGAAACCCATGCAACCGATTCTCAGAAAATCCGTGCCTACAATAAAAAGAAGCTTGAGATCGGTGGGCCTTGGATAGAAAAAGCAATCTCCCGATTCACAGGATCTCGGTCCATCCTAAAATCACTCCTCCAGCGAGGCACTTACTTGGTGGGACAGCGCGCCCACCCTTGGTATGGCAAGGTGCAACACCCTTGGTGAATCACGAAAAGGTGATTATACAACATAGCCACAAATCGGCCATTTTGGAGACCACGTGCTTTTTCCAGAAATTTTCCAAAAGCACAAGCTGGGAGAGCTGGAACGCGCATCAGGATGAATAATTTGTAGATCATTTGCTTACTGTAGATCATCGGCTCTGTACGAAAATCATTAGGTTTGATATGGGCTTTTATAAATAGGAGTAGAAAAACATGTGGTGAATATTACATTCATCCCCTTGCTTTACTTTCCTTCCTCTCTGGATCGGAGCTTATTTTATGCAAACAAAAAACAACCAAAGACAATTGGGAGGCTAAAAAAATGCTTTTGAGCAAGGTGGGTTTGCAATTTGCATGCAAGTAATCGCAAATGAAGCAATTCCAAAGGCTAAGGCTAGCTGAAGGTGATGACATAGAAGCGCTTTTGCTTCGATTTGACAAAGTTCTTCAAAAACTGATTTTGACTAATGCGGCCCCGAAGCAAAAATTAGGAGCAAACGTTGCTGCGGAGATTATTGATACGATAGCAACGTTGAACTATTTACCCGTTGTCATGGTGACCAAGAAAAATATCGATCGGACTCTGGACCAAATGATGAAAAACAATAGTCCCGTCCTGTGCTATGATCCAATCACTCGTTTCAGAATACGCAGGATGCACGGAGGTGAACATTACGAAAACGTTACGGTGAAGGTTAAGAATGTTCTCTAGAATCTATACCAAAAGGTCGAAGGACAAAAGGTCGAAAAACAAAAGGTCGAAGGACAAAAGGTCGATGGGACAAAAGGTCGACGGGACAAAAGGTCGAATGGACAAAATGTCGCAAGGACAAAAGGTCGAAGAGACTAAAGGTCGAAATCACAAAATTGGTTAAAATTGAAAAGCCATAGTATTGAGAACAATACAAATCAAAACTGTGATGTAGATACCATCATTGGAGGTGACAATTGGCCAAATGGGGGTCAGATTGGACCATGTTTTCAACAAATTAGAATGTCTTTATAATGGAATTTATGTATCTAGGCACAAGGAAATTGTAATATAAGATATATTTTTGAGCGATTTAGATAGCCTACCTACAGACTGTTCGTGAGAACGATGGCCCAATCTTGACTTGAACCCACAACCTCTTTTTTCTACACTAAACTCTACCACCAATATGCAATATGCATATTCACAATCATGATTTTAAACCGTTCGGAACGCGCGCGGTCCTAGAACACTCATGCAGGCTCGTTCATGCTGTGTACCAAGAGAGATTTTTTTTCGTTAATGTTGTACAAAATACAACATCGCGCATGTTTGAATGTTAATTGAAATGATACGTACGGATGAATCACATATGCAATTTAAGCTGTTATGTACAGCTTAAGGCCAGTCTTAGTGTACATGCTTCAGTCTTTATTTCATATTTAAAACCAATAACGACGTCACGTTGAATTAAAACCAATAACATCCCCATCTAATACATGATGAGGAGTGGAAAATGAATTTGATACACATTGCTACAAGAGACTGACAATCTTCTGTATCTCCATGATCGACATCGGAATGTAATGTATAGGAATGTATAGGAAGTCGCGTTGGTCAGCTGCGAAATAATTCATTATACGACAGATTCAAAGATACCAAAACCAACGTGTTTCTCTCAAACATGCAGTCGAAGCGACACATGTTACAAGAGCACGATCTAACAAGTACTAATTATTCAGCTTCATCGTCCCGAGAACAAGTAAAAATAATACAATGCTCGCCATGGCTGCTGTATATTTACTGTAAATTGGTTAAAGAACTGCCCATGAAAAAAAGAAGGAGAAATCTCTTGGAAATGTAATAAGCTAGATTTCTCTTCAGAAACATGTTTTCAAACTTGTTGTCGTATATTTTATCTTTTTCATGAGTACAGAATTATAGAATTTTAAATTTTGGGCTTCCGAACTTTTGTCCCTTCGACCTTTTGTCTCTTCGACCTTTTGTCCTTCGACCTTTTGTCTTTGTCGGAATCTGTGTCAAAAGGTCGAAGGTCAAAAGGTCGAAGGACAAAAGGTCAAAGGGTAAAAAGGTCGAAAGGACAAAAGATCGAATGAACAAAAGGTCGAAGGGTCAAAAGGTCGAATATGTGTCATAACGTCGAAGGCCAAAGGTCAAAGAACAAAAGGTAGAAAGAACAAAAAGACAAGAAATAAGATGGGAGAATAGTGACAAGTGAGATGCAAGATGCAAGTAGTGAGCATAGATAAATGAGAAATTAGAAATGGAAAGGAAGAAAGAAGAAAGGAGGAAACATATATAGTAAGAAAGAGAAAGGAAGAAAGAAAAAAACAGAAGAGGAAAAAAGAATAAACAAAGAAAGAAGAAGGAAGATGGAAGAAGGAAAAAAAGGGAAAAAAGAAAGAAGGAAGTAAAAAGGAAAAAAAAAGAAAGTAGGAAGAAGATGGAGATAAGACACAAAGAAGCAGAACAAAAGAAAGAAGAAGGAAGCAAGTAATAAAAGGAGAAGAAAGATTGAAGAAATGAGGAACAAAGATGAGTGAAATAAAAAAGAAAAATGGAAGAAAGAAAAAAGAAAGAAGAAATTAAGAAGAAAGATGGAAGAAATTAGGAAGAAAAAAGAAAAAAAGAATGAAAAAAGAAGGATGAAAGAAGGAAGAAAAGAAGAAAGAAGGAAGAAAGAGGAAAAGAAGGAAGAATGAAAAAAGAAAGTAGGAAGAAAAACAGGAAACAAGACGTAAGAAGAAAGAAAGAAGAAAGAATGTAGAAAGGTGGAAAAAGGAAGAAAGAAAGTAGGAAGAAAGAAGAAAAAAAGAAGGAAGAAAGGAGGAAAAAGAAGATAGAAAGTAGGAAGAAAGAATGAGAAAAGAAGGAAGAAAGAAGAAAGAAGGAAGGAAGGAAGAAAAAAGAAAGAAGAAAAAAAAGAAAGTAAGAGAAAAGAGAGAATTAAAACGAAAAAAAATAAGAAGGGAGAAAAAAAAGAAAAGAGAGGCAAAAAAGAAGGAGTAAAGAAGGAAAAAAGGAAGAAAGTAAAAAGAAAGAAGGGAGAAAAACAGGAAACAAAAAGGAAAAAAAAGGGGGGAGGAGAGAAGGAAGAAAGTAAGAAGAAATAAGGAAGAAAAAAGGAAGAAAGGAGGAAAAATATGAAAGAAAGAAGAAAGCAAGTAGGAAGAAAGAAGAAAGGAAAAAAGGAAGAAATAAGCAAAAAAAAGTAGAAAGAAGGAAGAAGCAAAAGAAGAAGGAAAAAAAGAAAGAAAGTTAAAAAAAATTGAAAGAAAATATTCAAACAGGAAAAACAGGAAAAAAAGGAAGAAAAAAGAAGGCCGAGAAAGAAAGCTTTTGAAAAGAAAAGAAATAAAGAAAGGCCGAAGAAAGTCGAGCAATGCAAATATAAACCCAAGTTTGAATAAAGGAAAAAGAAGGAAGAAGCCAAGAAAAATGAAAGAAAATAGACAGTCGAACTGTAATCAGTTAAAAATAAAGAAGATAAAATATGGAAGGAAGAAGGAAGAAAGAAATAAGAAAGAAGGAAGAAAACAGAAATACCTTTCGTCCTTTCGACCTTTTGTCCTTCGACCTTTTAACGCAGTTTTTTTGTTTCAACCTTTTGTCCTTTCGACCTTTTAACCCTTCGACCTTTTGTCATTTCGGCCTTTTGACCTTCGACCTTTTGTCCTTCGACCTTTTGACCTTCGACCTTTTGTCCTACAACCAAGTATGCAGACGATCTACGGACGTTTCATCCCCATGGGCGTTGAAGTTCTCTCAATTCGTGCTCTTGGAAAATCACTACAAAAAGCACGTGGTTTCCAAGATGGCCGATTTGTGGCTTTGTTGTATAATCACCTTAAGGGGGATTAGTTACAGTATTTTATGCGACGTCGGTTTACCTTACCGGTTTACCGCACCAAATGATAGTCTAGATATTCAAAAGCATTCGGTGCTCTTTGAATCACCTCAGAGAGCCTACCGACTTGTTTTACATCGGTCGGGCCAGTGAATTCTAACACTCTGAATCTGCTCTGATCTTTGTCAGAAAATATTGAATAACCATCTATTGTAACAGTAGTGAACTTGAGAAAAAACTGGACCTGTATTTCGTATGTTACATGGCTTCCATTAAGATTTTTGTTTGTTTCTAAATCCTACTTCCTTCTGATTATAAATATAGGTGATCGAGGTTTGTAAATTTTGTTTTAGGATTAGATTTAATTTTATTATGTTATTTTTTATCTCGTTTCAGAGAGCGAGTAATGGCGCTAAAAACATTTTAATCTCTTCCAAAAACTTCTTCGCTTATAACGCTTACTGACCAACTTGATTCAGTTCCTAAAATAACCGAGATAGAGGAACATCAATTCCTTTAAAAACCCGACTGTTGGCAGGAGCACTGTGATTTGTGTGAGCTGCTTAGCGCCGGTCCAAATGTCCAGTTGGGAAATTATGAACTGTCTCGTCTAGGGTTCTGTGTTTCTCAACAGGTCCCGAAAACATGATTTTTGCTGCTGCAAGCAGATCGGTTGGTGTTATAGATAATTGAGTTGTTACACGATGGGGCGTTATGGTTGACATTCGTGTTGTTATAATTTCCGCATTTAATCCGCTTCATATAGCTGTTCCTATCATTGTGGCTCATGCGATTATGGTTGTGATTATTGTTGTTTCCATTGTTGGAATTATTATTGTTGTGTCTTCGGTTTATGTTGAAGTTGCTTTTTCTGTGCTCTTTTGAGTTCTACGTATTCAGACTCAGAGCACAACGCAAACATGTTGTGTCGTTTACGTCAGAATGGGAAGCTGAAGTTTCTTCTAGATCATTATGAGTCAGCTTCGAATTTATCACTGGCCATTAAATTTGGAGTCGATACCGTAGGAGTCAAGTTACTCGCTACATGGACCAATGTTGCTTCTCAGAGATTTCAACGTACATAACCTCGCATGGGGCTCAAACCATTTGAACATCGTTCGATGCATCGCAGAGACGATTTTGAATAACAGATTTCCGAGAGTCTAGCTCGCAGACGTACTCACAACAGTCAGTGACCACTCCCCGATCACGGTACAGAAAAGACTGTACGACCAAGCTGATTTGCCGTTATATGAACTACTCACGCCAGAAATATACCGATCAGACGTGAATTGGGATATTGGCAGCTTCAGTGTGAAGATTACAAAACTCCAAAAATCCGATCCGAATCAAACCTAGACACCAATGAGATTTCAGGAAACATTAGCAGCAGCAAGCAATGCGATCAGTCATGCAATGCAATGGAGCAGTCAAAGGAAGTGGTAAGAACAGCAATCAGCAGCCCAACGATTGAGTTGTGGTAGACAGTGAATACTCTACGTGGTACTGGGCTACAGCATTCGGCAGTCCTTAAGCTATCAGACGGATTCACAGATGATACCGAAAAAATGCAAAAGAACTAGCGAAAATTAGCGACTTCTACCCTCCCATGTTTCAAATACCGAAAGCAGCGGCTGTACGAAGGCCCGTAGATTTTTCATAAAACATCGATGATGTGCACAACATCGATATTATCCTCAACGATCTTCTGAGGCCCAGATTCAATAGGGTACCCTTTACTGCAAACATCTTCCTCCTCGAACTGCTAAACAATATCTGGCGCAGTGGTGAATTTCCCGAAAGCTGGCGGAATGCCATCGTCGTTGCGATCCCGAAACCTTACGCCCACAAGTCCGGAGCCAACACCATTCGGCGAATCTCACTCCCCAGCTAGATAACTGAACTATTCTAGCGGATCATCAATCATTGATCACCGAGCTAAGTTTGCCGAGCTTGAAGGGTCGTTCCCCATCACTGACAAACACTGTCTGATTGCATCTCTGGATCTGCTGAAGTCGTACGACACCATCTGGCGACAGGACATATTGTGATCCCTGCGACATGGCCTACTGTCTTCAGTGTTGTCTTCACTTGACTTGAAGATAATGTGTGCAGTGCAGTGAGCAGCACAAGTCAGACAAAAATGGTTGCTGTAACTCTATTGTGACTAAATCTGGTCACACGTGAGTTGCAGTAACCTATGTGGAACATATGTGCTGCTGATCCTGTTCTATTTATACTATACGTAGGTACTATATAGCTACTTCAACTTATTCTACATCAGTGCTTACTTCTACTAACTTGTTACGCTTACGGCCTCACTGTTAAGCACTTCCACAGTTATTAACTGCGAGTTGTGTTAAGCCAAGTTACCATTTTTGCATTCGTATATCATGAGGCTAACACGATGATACTTTTATGCCCAAGGAAGTCGAGAAAATTTCCAATCCGAAAATTGCCTAGACCGGCACCGGGAATCGAACCCAGCCACCCTCAGCATGGTCTTGCTTTGTAGCCGCGCGTCTTACCGCACGGCTAAGGAGGGCCCATATTTATACAACTTATTCTACATCAGTGCTTACTTCTACTAAATTGTTACGCTTACTGTTGAGGTCGAAAAACGTATCTGTATTTACAACAAAGTGGTGGAATTAAATGGGACAGTACTAACTCGTCTTATGACAAGTGGAGAAATTCTACTAAAAGCAAAACATTTGGCACATGTGTAACTATGCTGTAGTCAACAATGAATCGAGACAGGTATCATATTTATAAATGCAGTTCGTTTACCGTTTTTAACAACATTCTAAACGATTAAACGACTATTTGCTTCCTTTTACCTCCACTAAGAGACGTGATGAACTTATAAATTAAGTTAAAAAATCACAAAAACAAAGTAATTAAAAATAAATTCCACTAAGACGCTCGCAAATAAGTAATCACAACATTCTAAAAGTTATAAAATTGCGAGTCAATTACGAAACACTGGAGACGGCCTTACAGTTGAGGTCAAAATACGTAAAATTACAGCAACGTGGTGGAATTAAATGAAATAGCACATAATTCGTCTTATGACCTGTGAAGACATTTCGTTAAAAGAGCTTAACAATTTTCCTATAAAAATGCGTTTTTCTAGAAAACTTAAGTTAAGATCAAATTAAGCAATGATCATACTTTCGATAGAGTCTTCTCTATACATTTTGATCAAAGAAGCGCAGACTTGTCCTAGGTGTTCCCAAAAACCAGATTGATTTTGTCAAAGCATCCCGATTATAATCAAATAAATAACCATAATTCTACACAGCACAAAGAGAAAGTTTCTGCCTAGTTTCACTCGCAACCCCGCCACTGTCGCCACCGTGATTCAGCTTAGGCACAACGCAGCGAGCGCATGGTTTGTTTTCGCGTTTTGCATGTCAAGTTCAAATAACGGCAGAGACGCGCGGGTCGCACTGCCGTATTATTTATGCTATTTATTTAAATTATTTAATCGAGTTAAGTTATGCCGCAGCTTGCCGACTCGGAATCGGAATCGGAATCCAAACTCGAATGGAAGTAATCCGATACCTTTCGGAATGCGGTGCAATAAATCGAGATCGGAAACTTTCATCAGGGATATTAAAAAGTTTCTCGTCGGAAACTTGTTTAGCATTACATACCTGCAGCTCGGAGCGCGGTTTTACTTTCACTCGGGGCCGTCATCATTGGGCAATCGTTTGTTTTGTTTTCGTTGTTTAGCTGCCGCTGGCTTGGACTTGGGTATCCGTAACCGGTAAGGCTATAGCCATTACGACGAAGGCGATGACGGCAACGAAACGGCGAGAGCCATTCTCTTTTGACCTATTTACACGAGGTTTGGATGTATCGGTTGGGTTTTCATGTGCAAAATTACCTACGCTTTAATTATTATTTCTGCCTGTGAAAATGAGACTTGAGCCTTAATTTTCGTGATATAAAGCTCCAGTTTATCAGAGTGAGCTTTATGGCGATATTCGTTTCAGTTTTTAAAACGATAGTATTGATGCAAATTGAGCTAGGTAGGGACTTTTATCTTCACAAAACTCTTATATGTGAATCAATCAAACCACTATGTAGGACAACGTATGCTGAGTTAGCCAGTGAATGATGAAATTTAGCACAGTCACTGAGTAGACCCACTTGTCATAAGACGAGTTAATACAATCCCATTGAATTCCACCACTTAATTGTATCTTGACAGATACGTATTTCGACCTCAACAGTAAGGCCGTCTTCAGTGTCTCGTACTTGACTCGACTCGACTCGACTGTTGAGGTCGAAATACGTATCTGTCAAGATACAATTAAGTGGTGGAATTCAATGGGATTGTATTAACTCGTCTTATGACAAGTGAAGACATTCCACTAAAAAGCTCAAAATAATTTTCTTATCAGAGTAGACCCAGTTTCTTCAACAGACTTGACTTTGTTTGCAAATGTTGGGATTTTTGAAGCAGAAGCCGAAACCTCGATAACAGCAGTTGGTATGACCTTGGTGGGCATAAGAGGTAAAACCCCGATAGATGTCACAATCAAGCTTGAGGCCTTCCCTGTAGGCAGCCAATGGCCATTGCTTCTCCCTCCTAGATTTCAATGATTTCACGGGCAACAAAAAAACGAGCCACTCGTCGACGGGGATACTAATTAGGCATTGCAATATCATCTGAGCACAGGATATTGTCTTTGCTTGTGAAAAGATAATGACCCTAATCGAAGAGCACTCTGAAAAGATATTATCATTTGAGCATCTTATCATGTACTGATTGCCAGCGCAGCTCGGCCTCGGTTCACGTTGCGAAAATTATGATGAGATGGTTTGCAATGCCTGAAGTCCTCTCTGAACTCTTGAGCGCTCATTATCACACAAAATGGTCACGATATTACGAGGGTACAAAGTCCGATTAAACCAGATCTCCATTCTAGCCATGTTCATAATCGAAAATCGCGCTCCATCGTTACTTTTACCAGTGTTCCCGTGATTTTACTAGTTTTATGCTGTCCACACAATCACACACAGCTTCGCCTCGAAATCGACAAAAAGGTGGTACGTTTGGAACGACTTACGGCAACATATTATGGAAACACATTCACTACGGGT
This sequence comes from Armigeres subalbatus, assembly GCF_024139115.2. Classification (NCBI taxonomy): domain Eukaryota; kingdom Metazoa; phylum Arthropoda; class Insecta; order Diptera; family Culicidae; genus Armigeres; species Armigeres subalbatus. Next base: position 65,977,862 of record NC_085140.1, read on the forward strand.
GACAGAGGACGGAAGATTATCCACGATAGTACTTCGTAAGTGACAATAAAAACCATCGCTAGCTAGTAGTCGTAGCCGGTGCTAGTGCCACGTTGATAATTTCAGAGAAAATTCGTCCATTGCAGTTCCTTCTTGAGCTTAGACTCTCGTTCTACAACGACTTCACTGTTGTATGATGATAAAAAGTTTAGCTGCTCCTAGCTTTCGCAATAATAGCTCGTATCGTGCTTGTCATCGATTATTGGATGTGTAGATGATGAAGATAACAGTACTAGTCACTACTACAGTGGTATTTCAAGCTGCAACGATGACATATGTTCTTGTTCATCCAAGAAATCCCGGAACTAAGGCTTTTAGATCTACACACGTAACCAAATATCTATCGACCAGTTTCAAATACGCCACATGCTCTTTTAGATACAAATAATATATTGTGTTCAAAGTATATGTTTTTGGTCCTCCAAGAAATTTTCGAAGTAAGGACTTTAGATCTTCATGGGTAACCATGGACGAATAGTCAACAATCAGCACATTGTAATATTAGTCGCTAAGGTTGAAATTATATGCTACTAGGCAGAGGCGCATCCACGTTGCGAGTCGTGGGTAGGACAAATAGGAAATGCCAGTTTGAGCAAAAGTTATGGTATTAGCATTGGCTTTAGGCGATTCTCGCGGTGTTGAACTTAATTTAAAATTGAAAAAACACCTTAATAAAGATTAAAAAAATAAGCGGTTTGCAAAAATTCGCGGGTGTTACAAGCACTATGGCATGAGAGTAGTATCACTTCCACCCGTGACCACCGAGAGCTGCATCTCTTACTACAAAGGTGCAGAGAACTCTACGACCTCTCATAGGTGCTATGGAAGATTTTGGAGCTGTTAGTGTGGAAGTATAGCAGAAGGAATAGTTTCGGTAGAACGTGGAACACAGAAAGAACTAAGGCATAGATCATAGGAAAAGGACGATCATGCGATCGAACCCACGACCTCCTGCTTATAGGCAGAAGCGGTAGCCACTAGATCACCAAGCTTGTTTCCGAAATCGATGCACATTCTACCTATACTGCCGCCAAAAGCGTAAATGTTACCGTCCCATGTTGAAATGAAATCCATATCAATATAAGACAGTTATGCATGTGGCAGCAACATAATCGATTCTAGAAATAATCTGGACTTAAAAAGATCTTTGCGGACAGAATACTCAGATCATTTAAATCTTATCCATATTTAAATCCATAAATATTCACTGGTATGGATTTAGCGATTCAAAGCGAACTTTTACGAAATCGTTACGTACCAGATTTCAAGTGGACTTTGTGATGTTTGTGGTTCCTCAGGTTTCAATGAATCTTTTAAGGTTTGTTAAAAACCTTTTTCCTTGGGTTTCCAATAATTCATCTAAACGCCCTTCATCTATCAACGCTTTCAAAATTTTTAATTAATCCCATTTGCTGATTTCAACAACTTTTTTTGCCACTGGAAAACTTTTAGACCAAGGATATTTCTAATTATTTAGTAATCTAGGTTCCATTAATTTGCTGATCATCAATAAATCATTCCAGATGTTGAATTCCAAAATATTTAGTAAGGTGAACTTCTAGTGCGAAGGATTTCCTTCAACTCTGTCTAATAGTTCGTTAATTGAATTCCACTTATAACGTAAATAAAGCGCCAGTTGCAGTAACTGTTATCATTTAGTATAATTTACTGCAACTAGCACATTACCTCCGTTTTTAGTGAAATTCAAACAACGATTTGTTAGGCAGAGTTGTAGAAAAATCTTCAGATAAAAAATTCACAATACTACGCATTTTAAGTCAGCTTCTGGATTGAAGTAATATTGATAAACTTCTAAATGATTGAATCCAAATTACAAAATGATCGGAAAGATCCTTGCTTTAGACATCTTGAACACTTATAAAGTGCTCAACGTCCTAAAGAACAATCAGTAGTCTATTCCTTTGAAAACCTCTGTGATTAATCTAAAGACTCTAATTAGATTTGAAATTACCTTTTAATAACACACAGATTTTTGCCAGCTAATGACTTCATATGTTCTACAAAAAATCATGGGTAGGACAATACTTTGACTGTCCCACCCAGGGAAATTCGTGCGTAGGACATGTCCTACGTGTCCCACCCACTCCCAGCGCCACTGCTACTAGGCGAATCTGCCCGATCTTGCACAGGTTCTATTCCCGATCTGTCAATCATTTAGTTCAGCGATTCTCAACCTGGGGTACATGTACATCTAACCCTAGAGGTACCTTCGCTGGCTTCAGGGGGTACCTCGTACAAAAATGCGTTATGGCGGATATATTGAAATTCTAATGAAAACTTAAAGTGATAAAATTTGGTGTTTCTTTTATTCTACACTTTGCATTGTAGGGGAAGGCGGTCGGTTGTCGGCACCCTTTTGTTTTTGGTCCATAATTTTCGCCCAATTGCACAATGTGGTGATATTTGCATACCAATGGAAGCATATAGGCATAAGCTAATAACTAGTGGAGAGATTTGTTTTATTTCATTTATTGAAAAAAAATATTACCAATTTTGTTAAGCGTTGATTTTATGCCGTTTCGAAAAAGGTGTTCGGTAGTTGGCACCCTAAAAAACCCACTTAAAATGAAAAAACTATGAAGTGGGGACGTTATGGCTGGAAAGATTTATTGTCTCAAAAGTAATGAAATGTCTTACATTATACACATTTAATTAGGATTTCAAAAATTATTAATTAATTGCATATTATTCGGCAACTCGGCCGTACGAAAACCATTTTTTTGTTAAATATCTTGGCTGTGCATATGCACAGCATATGTTTCGAAATGGACAAATTGATATGAAATTTGCGAAAAAGAATCCACGTGTCTTGGAGGGACTCGAACCCTCAACCTCCTACTCTCTAGATAGGCGTGATAACCCCTACACAACAAGACCACTTAAAGGTCACGTTAGCGGAAAAGCCATCAGAATCCGAGTACCAACCTCCACCGCGGTTAGCTCTCTTTTTTGCAAATTGAATATCTTTCGGATGCTTGATTTGTCCAATCTCCACATGTGCTTTACTGTTGTATATTCACAGTCAAGCGAGTGCACATTGTTTATTAAACGAGAGGATCGCACTCCATGCCTCCAAATGTAAACCCAACCTTCGGTGAATAGCGAGTTGGCAAATTTGGCGACCCGCTCCAACCGTTGCCAAACCATCACACGGAAATATAGAGCAACGCATAAATAAAAAATGTGCTTGTCATAAGACGAGTTTATACCATCCCATTGAATTCCACCACTTAATTGTATCTTGACAGATACGTATTTCTGACTCGACTCAACCAAGTCGAGCTGGCCGTACGAGACACTGCAGACGGCCTTACTGTTGAGGTCGAAATACGTATCTGTCAAGATACAATTAAGTGGTGGAATTCAATGGGATGGTATAAACTCGTCTTATGACAAGTGAAGACATTCCACTAAAAAGCTCAAAATAATTTTCTTATAAAAAATGTGCCGTCTTCTGAAAAATTGTTCGGTTATTCATCATCAAAACCATTGTGATGGAGGTCAGTTTAGTTTGGTTTTCAACTGATTGGAGGCGCTAGTGCATATGAAATAACCTGATAGGTTAGATATCTCGAAATCTGGAATTTTTAGAATATTGGGGTCTTCTACAAAGCTGTTTGGGTGGTCAAAACCATCATGACGAAAACAAGTTTAATTTGAAATACAACCGCTTGGCGGCGCTAGTGAATTGGAAATAACCTAAAAGGTTAGATATTTCGATAGTTGAAATCTTAAGAATATTGCCGTCTTCTACAAAGTTATTCGGATGATAAAAACCATCATGACGAGAGAAAGTTTAGTTAATAATACAACCGCTTGGCGGCGCTAGTGTATTGGAAATAACCTGATAGGTCAGATCTCAAAATATGGAATTTTTAGACTATTGCCGCCTTCTACAAAGTTGTTCGGGTGGTCAAAACCATTATGTCCAACGCAGGTTTAGATTAAAATATAACCGCTTGGTGGAAATAACCTGCTAGGTTAAATATTTCGAAAACAAATTTTTAGAAAACGGCCGTATTTATTTATTTATTTATTTATTTATTTATTTTATTTCGTCAACCAACGCAGACTAGTACATATACATATACATGTTTGTTTTTGTAATGCTATAGTATAATTAAATAATAGGTTTTTTTTAGTAAAGTGATGTATAATTTTGATTTTGAATTTATATTGCTGAATTTGTAATGTTTGTTCTTTGGAAATACTGTCTAATGTTATGCCGAGACATTGTTAAGTCAATAGTTTCGCAGTGTTGATTGTAAACGGCCATCATTCGGTTGAGAGGCCCAAATTTGGCGTAATTTGTTCGGCAGTGGTTGGTTAAAAATAATGTTCTATGTCGAAGTAGCCGAGAAGGTATGTAAAAGTTAAATTTCGATAAAATTTCAGCTGAATCAACACGTTGAGAAACTATATCGTTAACAAATGAAACTGTTGCACATTCTCGACGCTCTTTCAAAGTTTGTATATTTATAAGCATGCAACGTGCTTCATAAGATGGAAGAGGAAATGACGTCCAACCTAATTTACGAAGAGCGTACAATAGAAATTGTTTTTGTACTGACTCTATTCTTTCTTCATGTGTGGTTGTATAAGGCGACCATACAATGCTACAATATTCCAGTATAGATCGTACATATGAAATATATAGTGTTTTTGATTGTGTAGGGATCCTGAAAGTTGAAGCAAAAACGCTTGATAAAGCCTAGCATATTATTAGCTTTGTGGATGATTGTGTTATAGTGATCAACAAGAGTTAGTTTCGAATCTAAAATCACTCCTAAATCCCTAACTCTTTCGTGTCTTTCTACAGTATTGTTCCCTAATACAATTTGTATATTTGGTGTTATTCTTTTTCTGCTGAATGATATTATGTTGCATTTCTTAACATTCAGTTGCAATAGGCTTTTCTGCACCATGTATAGAACATGTGTATTTCATTCTGGAATATGATTATGTCGTCTTCATTTTTATTTCCATAAATAGCTTTATGTCATCGGCATAAATTAAAATCTTTATATTTTGAGAATGAAGGTAATGTCATTTACATATAATATAAATAAAAAGAGGGCCAAGATGAGAGCCTTGTGGAACTCCTGAAGTGACTTGAATGGGATTGGATTTCTTTTCCGTTAAATTTTATTATTTGTTGCCGGTCTGTGTGATAAGATTCAAGCCATCTAAGGAGTCCTGGCTCAATTCAATTTTTTTTGCAATTTGAAGAGTAACATTGGAATGTCAATGCGATCAAACGCCTTGCTAAAGTCAGTGTATAGAGCTTCCACGTAGTTACCATTATCCATTGCATTAAGAGAATAATCAAAGAATTCTATTAAATTTGTAGCGGCAGATCGACCTTTGAAAAATCCGTGCTGCTTATTCGTAATTCTGTTTTTAAGTTGTGAAAATAATTTTTCATTGATAATGGATTCAAAAATTTTGGGAATGCAAGATATAATGGCTATTCCACGGTAATTACGAATGTCAGATTTTTTGCCTGATTTGAAGATAGGCACAAGATAGGAGCTTTTCCATACCCTGGGAAAATTTCCGGATTCCAAAGACAATCAGAAGATCCAAAACAAAGGTGCAGTCAGCTCTTTAGCCAGACTCTTCATAAATATCGGTGGAATACCATCAGGACCAGGGCCTTTAGATGCATCTAAGTTTTTTAAAGCGTTTAGAATATCGTTCACCATGATCTGATTAACACCGATATCCCTAGCGAATTCTGGGATAGGCGCGAAAAAATCTAGGTCGCGATCTTGTTCCGAAAAGGTGGTGTATATTTCTTGGAAGAAATCTCCAAAAAGATTACAGATATCTTCCGAGCAATTACCGACGCGTTCGTCTAAATACATGGTTGACGGAAAATTGTCTGATTATTCAACAAAGTTGTTCGGGTGTTCAAAACCGTCATGATGCAAGCAAGTTTAGTTTTAAACACAATCGCTTAGCGGCGCTTGTGTTTTAGAAATAAACTGATAGGTTAAATATCTCAAAATCTGGAGTTTTCAGAATATTGCCGTATTCTACAAAGTTACTTGTCATAAGACCAGTTCGTACAATTCCATTTAATTCTACCACTTGGTTGTACCTTTGACAGATACTTATTCCGACCTCTACAGTAAGGCGGTTTCAAACTAAACTTCTGGTTTTGACTCCCCTTCTAAATCTTACATAATAACCAACCTAACAGATAATTCGGATAACTTTCGAAACATATGCACAGCCAAGATATTTAACAAAAAAAAATATTAGTTTTGCTAACAACTTGGCTTATAGCCTGAAATAAGGCAATAAACTGATGATTTCCCTTGATAATCACCTGAGTGCCAACAATCGAAATAAGTAACCTTTTTGAAAAATAAAAATAATAGTTAAATTTTGACCGCTACGGAGGCATTCAATATTGAATCACAAAATAAAGTAAATTTGCTTTGTAAATACATAATGCGCTCACCATTCCGATCGTTTTACTTCGGTTTGACAAAAAAAAACTTTGGAGTGGGTTTTTACTTGAAAAAAAATCATGTTTTCTCTGTAAAACTAAACAAAAGCTTCTATATGCTTCGGAAAAGGGCACATCAAGATCGTGTTACATAGCACACGTATGGCAAATGTCAAAAAGACCATATCTGTTTTCTGTCCAAAGTTACGACGGAGTGCCGACAACCGACCAGTGCTGGCAATCGACCACCTTCCCCTTCATAATATGCATGACGATGAGTAAATCAAAGACTATTGAATCCTGTTCACCCGAAGCAGTATATTGCATGAAGGGATGTGGAACAAAATACCAAAGGACAAAACGTTGAATAAACAAATGAAAAAAAAAATCTTCAATATAATCTACATGATCGATACAAAATGTTGAATAATATGCTTCTGAACAAAAATCTAGAATCTAAAGGTTTGGAAGCCTAGCTTTGAAAAGAATGAAGGCCTTTTTTTGAAAAGCTCAGTAGTTTCGTTGCAAGAAACTTGAAAGCCTTCTTTCAAGAGGTTCCTTCCGAAGCAGCCTCCTTTCAAGAGGATTGGAAACCTCCCTTCAAGAAGCTTGAAAGCCTGCTTTCAAGAGGATCGGATGCCTTGTTTCAAGAATTCTTCGGAATTCTTCATTCAAGGGACTTGGGACATTGAAGACGCTTTGAAATCTCCTTTGAAGAGGCTTTGAAGCCTCCTTTCAAGATACTGATAAGCATCTTTTCAAAATACTCGGAAACTTTCTTTCATGATGCTGAGAAGCATCCTTACTAGATGCTCGGAAGCCTCCTTTTGAGAGGCTCAGAAGCTTCCTTTCCGGCGGTTCAGAAGTGTACTTTCATAAGAGTCGGAGGTTTCCCTTTAAGAGGTTTGGAGAGGCTCGAAAGACTCCTTTCAAGCGGCTCAGAAGCCTCCTTTCAAGAGACTCGGAAGTCTCCTTTCAAGAGGCTCGGAAGACATGTTTCAAGAACTCTTCGGAATTCTTCATTCAAGGGGCTTGAAAGCATCTTTTTAAGAGGCCTGGAGGCCTCCTTTCAAGAGGCTCGGAATCCTTTTTTCAAAATGCTTGGAAGCCTCCTTTCAAGATACTGAGAGGCGCCTTTTCAAAATTTTCGAAAACCTTCTTTCAAGATGCTGAGAAGCGTACTTTTAAGATGCTCAGAAATCTCCTTTCCAACAGTTCAGAAGCCTCCTTTTATGAGATTCGGAAGCCTCCTTTCATGGGGCCCGGAAGCCTCCTTTCAAGATGCTCGGAAGCCTTCTTTTGAGAGGCTCCGAAGCCTCCTTTCCAGCTGTTCAGAAGCCTCATTCCAAGACGCTCGGAAGCCTCCTTTCAAGAGGCTCGGAAGCCTCCTTTCAAGAGGCTCGGAAGCCTCCTTTCAAGAGGCTCGGAAGCCTCCTTTCAAGAGGCTCGGAAGCCTCCTTTCAAGAGGCTCGGAAGCCTCCTTCCAAGAGGCTCGGAAGCCTCCTTCCAAGAGACTCGGAAGCCTCCTTCCAAGAGACTCGGAAGCCTCTTTCCAAGAGGCTCGAAAGCCTCCTTCCAAGTGGCTCGGATGCCTCCTTCCAAGAGGCTCGGAAGCCTCCTTCCAAGAGGCTTGGAAGCCTCCTTTCATGAGGCTCGGAAGACACCTTTCATTAGGCTCGGAAGCCTTCTTTCGTGTGGCTCTAAAGCCTCTTTTCATGAGGCTCGGAAGCCTCCTTTCAAGAGGCTTGGAAGCCTCCTTTCATGAGGCTCGGAAGACACCTTTCATTAGGCTCGGAAGCCTCCTTTCGTGAGGCTCGGAAGCCTTCTTTCGTGAGGCTCTACAGCCTCTTTTCGTGAGGCACGGAAGCCTCTTTTCGTGAGGCACGGAAGCCTCCTTTCAAGAGGCTAGGAAGCCTCCTTTTAAGAGGCTCGGAGGCCTCCTTTCGTGCGGCTTGGAAGCCTCTTTTCGTGAGATTCGGAAGCCTTTTTTTTCGTGAGGCTCAGAATCTTCCTTTCAAGAGGCTTGAAAGCCTCCTTTCAAGAGCCTCGGAAGCATCCTTTTAAAAGGCTCGGAAGCCTCCTTTCAAGAGGTTCGAAAGCCTCCTTTCAAGAGTCTCGGAAGCTTTCTTTCAAGAGGCTCCGCAGCCTCCTTTCAAGAGGTTCGGAAGTCTATTTTCAAGAATCGCGGAATCCTCTTTTCATGATGCTCGGAAACTTACTTTCAAAGCATAACATCTTCAACCGTCTAAGACGAATTAAGTACTCTCCATTTAATTCCACCAATTAATTTTCGATATCTTTGCAGATACGTATTTCGACGAAGATATCGAAAATTAATTGGTGGATTTAAATGGAGAGTACTTAATTCGTCTTAGACTGTTGAATACATTCCACTAAAAGAGCTTTACATATTTTTCTGAAAACATAACATCTTGATCTTCCGAGAAATGCCAGGAAAAGGGTTTTTAGGTCTACACGCGTTACCAAAGATTTATTGACTTTTTTTCGTACATGGTCATGGTACATATTGGTATATGTTCTTTGTGGAACACAGAATATGTTCTTGGTCATCCGAGAAATCCATAGAACTGAAAGTCCATCATATCAAACATAATAAACGCTCAGAATCAAAAGAGCGTAAATGTATTGATCAAACTTGATAATTTGTTAATAATTCAATTGTTTTAAAAGATAAAAACGGGTGTTAATTTTGGAACAAGATGCATCATTCTTTATCACACCAAGCTTCGAAAAACTACCGTAATTCACCATATTAATAAAAAGAAATCATCGACGAAGAGAAATCGATCAATGCAGCTACACGCTTTAGATTCTAAGCGCAAGACAAGGATATTCAGCCTCTGGAATGAGTTATTAGCAAATCAGATCAACTTTAACTTTATTAGCGGTTCAATCCATGGTTATTCGTGCTGTTCTAGCTACTATTTCCTTAAAACTGTTTTTAAGTAACCAAAAATTTGCATGATAATGCTAACTGTCACAGGTACACATATTACTGTCCTAAAGTGCTATCTGGAACGTTTGTGCATTTAGTGAACAGTGATTGGACATTAGCCTTTACATCAGGTCTCCCTAACGTACGTCTCGCGGCAAATATGTTGAATTTTACATACATGAAATATCGAAATATACGAATCACTTGGTTAAAAATGACTATCTAATACTTAAGAATTGCGGCTCCGTAAAGTGTCAGACTTGATTGAGCCTGCCATATAAATGAATTGGTTTAAAAAGTAAGGAAATCGCACTATTTTTACAAGATAAAAGAAAACCAATGCCCGAGCTGAATGCGTTGCGTTGCGTTGCGTTGTAACGGAGTATTTCGTAGATTGCATACTGATAGTTGTCATGTATATTCTTTACCTTTCTTACCCCAATTGCTTATGGATTTCCATTTGGGATTCAATGGAAATCCAATTGGGGGTCCAAAATGATAAAACATGAAAGCTATCATTGCCGGCCACGCCCATCTTCTCTGTTACTAGGAAAGGGAAGGAAATGATGATATGACATCTACTTAACGAGAGGCCAGCGACTCACCGACGCCCTCATAGATGTCAAGGAATTGGATGGTGGGTAGGGTATGTGGTTTAGGAGTATCATTATAAGCAAATGCTAGAAAATTTGTGAACATACGTTGGGAGTGACTTTGCTAAGAAATTTATGTCACTCCATTATCCTTGCCGATGATTTTCCTCGGATGGGGCGAAGGTATTAGCCTTGCCCTGGCTAATAGCCTAGGTTTAAGCGCCTTTGCTCGCTCTCTGAAACGAAAAAAGAGCAAAAAGAAATTAAATTCCCCTTCCCCCCAGAAGAATAGATAAGTTTTTATTTTGGGTTTAAACTAAAAACATTGTTTTTGAAAAAATGTTGATTGTGCCTATACTGCCGTAAATCACATATCTATCACATATGAATAGGAAACCCAGCAAAGATGGACATATATGCGATTAACGGCAGTATATTGACATTTAAAGCACAAACAAACCAGGTTAATTTAATCGTCGATCTTTGAAAAGCTGCCATACAAAATATGCTTCAATGTTTTCTGGCGAGTGCTTGGTGCTGATTGAACTTTGACAATTACCTAAAAAGCATCAATTTCCTCGCCTTACTTTATCCCCACAAGTACTCGCAAAAATCATTTACAATACTGACGGCTATATGGGCAAAAATCAGAATAGTTGTATGTTTACAAAACAGAATAGGGGTATACACTTAACGGCGTAGGTTGATGCGTATCTGATTATAGAAATGTTTCAAACTCAATCAGAAGGGACATATTTCAAATCACCTATGAAACATTTCCATAAACAGATACACAGCAACCTACGACGTTAAGTGAATCCCCCTAATGTATTTGCGCTACGCGATTGTGTCCAAATAGGCACTACCCAAGTAGCCATGAGGCTGAAACACAATTATCTGCATATCTAGAGTAAATCCAAGATCTATGAAAAATAATAATCCACCATAAAAGTAAAATCAAAGTGGAGAAGGGTCTTTTTTATATTTATGAGATATAATCGAAATGCGATAATATCCCGCCTTTAACTCAATTACGGTTTTACAGTCAGCGCAGTCCACAAATATTCCCCAAACATGCAATGGTTGGGCCCCAAACGGGCCTGGTTGTGAGTAATAATTGCTTTGATATTTGTTTTTATAAGTGTTCTAACTTGTTCTAAATAGCTACTACCAATAAACACAGTACATTAGTTAAAAGAAAATTCAAAGGACCAATAGAAGACATATTTCGTTAAATAGATTCGACCTCACCAAAACAGCAGACTGGAAATACACCTCAATGGAGTGGAGGAGACTTGCACACGTCCACCGCCGAAATCGCATGTTGGCCAATCGAATGTGAACATGGTCTGCTTGCCGCGCCTCCCAGATCATTCGCATCAGCACAGGTCTATGAAGCAGAAGGGCGCCCTCTCTACAGCGATCAGCTCCACATTTCTATGAGGGGCAACACTGAATTCCCACATATACGTCAAAAGCTCCGGACCTGATGAGAATCTCTTTGGCTCCCCGTGTTGTCCAGTTTACCAAGTGGCACCACGATTTCTAAGAACTTGAGGCTCCACTCTTATTTCACAGGTTTACGGCCAAAACCGTATTTTCCGGCCAAAAATATTTTTTCGAAATTGGGAAGTGACACTAGGAAAATCACCGAAAACCAATGCCCGAGCTGAATGATTCTGAAACACATCAATAACTTGAACATGAAGCAAGGCATTCTACACGTTGAACTTTTATTATTCAACATAAAAGCTAACCAATTTAACACCCTGGAACGACGAACACGAACCTAAATTTCAGAAAGGACAATTCGCTCACAATTAAGTTGCTGCAACCAAATCGGTCTGACTTGTGCTGCTAGGGAATCCTCATAAGATATTTTATCCTTCGGAAACACATACCTGTATGAACAGCTCTGACAGAATGAACAGAAGTTAAATGTAATTGTCGATCCTCATTATCTGACAAAAACTTGGAATCCTGCTTGCAAATTGCGGTCTTCAATTGCGAAATCAATATGGGTCGAGTATTGGAGAGCAGTCTATGTTCAATCTATATACATAAAAATGAATTTCTGTCTGTCTAAACCTTATAGACTCCGAAACTACTGAACCAATCGGCGTGAAAATTTGTATTCATAGGTTTTTGGGGCCGGGTGGTTCGAGACCCCTCCCCCTCCCAAACAAATGAAACACCAATTTCTTCATTACTCGAGAATTAATCAAGCAAATGAAACCAAATCTGGCATGTGGGGGCTTTGGAAGGGAAGATATGTTTCTGTAGTGGTTCGAAACCCTTCCTCCTTCTGGAAAAAAAATAAAATGCATAAAATAGCATAAATTTCTGCATAACACAATCAGAGAATAAATCAATTTTAGGCGAAACAAAGTTCGTCGGGTCTGCTAGTGTTAAATAAAAAGGAAACAAAATAAGCAAAGAAAAGTTTGTTCGAACGCAATAAAATCGTGTTTAGTTTTACTTTAAAGAATTCTTTGCCATTCTGGATTATTGAATAAAAAATTGTTAACTTTGAAAATATACAAAAAAATATATGTTCCGGAAACTTTTATACTTGCCAGCAGATGTTAATTTTGAAAAATGGTCCGTAGCATGAAAAGGTTGGGCAGGCCTGCTTTATATAGTTATGGTAAAATAAGGTCCTACGTTCTATTCTTCCATGCCTGGATTATTTAGCACACGCGCGAAAATAAAATACTACTATCAACCCATTTTTCCAATTCTCAAATCAAAGTCTTCCGACGGAATGCAAAAAGTACAATACAAGTGTGGGAAGTCCAGGAGCAGTAACCGTATACCTACTTTGGTTACGTTTAGGACAAAATTCTGACCGGTGATAATACGGGTGAAATACGTACCATTCCCAAACAATAATTATATGAAATGAACGAAAAGTGGTATTCCTCTCGGGGGCGGTACATACTGGGATTCTTCCTCTAAAACCCATCATCAAATCGAATTCATGGCCAACCGTAAATAAACATCAGCAACCAGAAAAGCAGCCATTCAACGATCATCGCTACATAACCATTAACTGGCTGGTTCGATGCCTGACAATGGCGACAAAGACGAATGAGGAATGCAAATCAAGTCTTTGGCTTTGGCTGGAACATTGATGGAGCACCCGACCAGCGAGCGTGAAAAATGATGCTCGAACGAAGCTGGTGGAGCCGTGTGGTGTGGTGGGGCACTTCATTCAATGACCTAAATTACCTTGAAGTGGAGAAGCGCGTGATTCTTCCATTCCATTTTTCGTTTCGGCCCCGTTCGAGCTGCTTCATGCAGTTTGATTGCGATCGACACAGTCAAGCGACCAACCAACCGACGACTCTGGGAATGTCTCTAGTTCAAGTTGATGGAACCTTGGATCGTTCGGAAGGAGCGGGATATGTCTCCATCGAATCGTGATCATGAATTTGACATTTTGGCGAAGCGTCGATGGTGAAGGACATAGAGTTTTATGGGAGTTAGGGTTGAATTGATTTTATTGACATTATCTCTCTCAATTGCGGATTTCAGCTGGGTAGAAGATTCGCTGGGATAATTTTCTTGTGGTGGCCTCGTGTTCGAGCTTCACATCTGAATCAAATTCTTTGTCACTGAAACACCTTACAGTTACAGTCAGTCGACGTGGAACTCCTAGAATGTTCCGTCCGTTGGTATACGGGCCATTTGTATCGTTGTTTTCAACAGAGGTGGAACTTGCAGCGTTGAGTCCTGCTCTCGATTCCAAGGCTATCGTAGACGATAAACATTGTTGGGGAATCCCGTCATCGCAACAAGCTACCAATCGTCACTTCCACAGGGAGTTGATGCGTCAAGGTAAGATTGAAATTAAATTTGAAGGTGCTTATGTCTAAAGGTCTATCAGCAGTTGTCTACAAGGGCATGTGCACTAAACTGGGACTGGAAGCGTGCTGTATGTAAAGGCTTTACAACATTAACATTAACGAGCCTAAAGTTCAAACTGCTTCTATAGTGTTTATTATGATTATCATAACACATGTGAATTTGTCAATTATTAAATGATGCCAAATGTCTTAAAAATGCATGAAACGTCGAAATCTGACGTAATATCAAAAAAAATGTTTGAAAAAAAATCGATTCATTCTCTTAAAACATTTTTGGGAAATTTTTTCAGATGATGAAAAAATTGAAATACGATTTTTTTTTCATGAATGAAATTTTTTCATCGAATTTTAACACCGGACGATGCACAAACGTTTTCGTAGCCAAAAATATTCCCTTATGCAAAATTTGAGCTAAAACGAACATGATTTATGGTTGCTCGAAATTACTTAAAACTTGATTACAAATTTTTTGGGAAACGACTGTGGGGTTTAATCATAGATCATTAATTAACGGCTACGCAGTCTCATATGACTAAAACAAGTTTTTATTCGTCCGACGTGTCGGAACGACGGACGAATAAAAACTCGTTTTAATCATATGAGACTGCGTAGCCGTTAATTAATGATCCTTGATTACAAATTTTGAAAAAGAATCGACTGTTTTGGGACTTTGAAAAAAAATTGTATGGCGAAAACCTTTTTTCATCGAATTTAAAAACCGGACGTTACGCAAACATTTCCTAAGCCCTAAAATATGCTCCTATGCAAAATTTGAAATCCATCGGACATGATTTAGGGGTGCTCAAAATCTTGCTATCAAAATTTTGAATTTTTTTGTAACTCAGATTCAGATTTACGGAGAAAATTATCAGATTGCTAGGCAATGTTTGATACACTGAGATTTATTTTTACGCTGTGCCACATGAGTTCAAAACACAACGTGTATAGATCAAGAAACTGAACTGAAACACAATTCATGTCATTAGGGAACTTTTTTTTAACGGAATTTTCATATCGGGTTTTTTAAATAACACGATTTTTCGCGTCGATTTTTTTGAACAACGTGGTTTTGATTTACATTCAAAAAGATCGACGTAAAAAAACCTTTGTGTATTGATCTTAATTGATATAGATAATACTGATTTATAAAAAAAAAAATAAGTAAAGGAGTTTAAAAAGTAATTCAAGAAATTACGTGAGTAATGTAAAAAAGGAGTTGTTAAATTGACATACTGTTCTATTCAATAAATTACATGGTACTTCTGAATAAGCTCAGATTTTTTCGGACTTTTGTACATTTTTCGATGTTCCTTAACTAATTGTAGAATACACCGTTTTTGATCCTCATCTACTGAGAGTTTGGAATTATAATCTTTCATCAATGCTATACCTCGTTCATGCGCCTCAGCTATAGATATTGCAGAATCAATTTCCTGTGCCTCTGTAAATGATAAGATAATTAGAAACTCATAGTCTGAATATATTCAAGTTGAAAATATTTACCTGGTGCACGAATGGCTTGGATTACTTTTTGTTTGTCCGCTGGATCTAAATTCTCATCAAAAAGGCACAGTCCGATGGGGGTGTTATCCAAATACTGTAAATGGGTTAAAAAGCCTTTGTGCGCTGATTTTGCAACTTCCTCATCGTAAGCCTCATAACTTTTCAATATTTTAATAAATTGAGGTCAATATTTGCCAACATTACATCACATGAGCTAAGAAACCGCTTTTAAAATAAATTTTCACAATGAAGACATTGAATCGTGCTAAACGATCTCTAGTGTTATTAGGCATATTATACGTGTGCCTATAAATGAACATTTTTAAAAAGTAAACAATGTTTGCC
Source organism: Armigeres subalbatus (assembly GCF_024139115.2). NCBI lineage: Eukaryota > Metazoa > Arthropoda > Insecta > Diptera > Culicidae > Armigeres > Armigeres subalbatus. The sequence goes on from NC_085140.1 coordinate 65,993,645, forward strand.
ATCCACCTTGCATTATGGAAAGCACCAGGAGCTCTAATTTGCAATTTTCCATCAAGTTTTCCACCCAAAAATATTATGGCAAGTTGGATAACTTCCCGATAATCTTCGCGGTGATGTTGCTCTTTAAGTTGTCGTCTAAAAAACTCTAATGTGGAACTTCTCTCGTTTTCTGTTATTGATGATTTAACGAATGTATCGTTCATACCTAAGTGATACGAACTCTTTTCTAGGCGGTGCCATTCCGTCTGAAATCGCTTGAAAATTTCGACATTCGGAGATTGTGAATTTTCGAATTGTAGGACTTTGAATGCCTTGCCTACCAAAAGTTCATGAATGTGATGCCTACAGGGAAGCCCAATTAGCTGTGTCTTAAACATTTTGTCTAAATGTTTAAACGCTCCTCTTTTTCGTCCAGTGTTTGATGCAGTTGTGTCGAATGATGTGAACATAATTCTTGAAGAGAAAAATATATGAATTATTATTACAATTTTAAATAAAGAAATTAACACAAAACATAATTGTCTTCAAGATCCCAATCGACAATCGCATTATATACCGCTGTGGCTTGTTCTATCCCTGTTGAATTTTGGATTGGCGGAACAGCTAATAATTTTCGAATGCTTTCACCAGAGACAATTATGGCCAAACGTTCAGATTTCTCCAGCGCCTTAGATGGTGAAATGTTAGGAAGCAGCCTTGAATCCCAGTGAACTGTTAGGTTTGCTTGTGGCTTGAATGTGGCTTTCAGTTCGATTTGTTTTTGTACACGAATTTCTTTCCTTGATTTTCTGACAGACTCTTTGTTCAACAATAAAGTCGAAACGTCATGTCCCAAGGATTAAGCGATAGACGAAATTTAAAAAAAACTGCATTTTGCAACGGTTCAAAGCAGCAACCTCGATCGTGACTACATTTTTTAACTGTGGTTTATTACTCCGGGTTGATTTGGAACAGCGCTTCTCAACCTGGGGTACATGTATTCCGGGGGTACCTTCGCTGACCTTCGGGGTACCTCGGACGAAAATGCGTAATGGCGTAATGACGTATTACAATTCCAATAAAAAATATTGTTTAAGTCTTAATAATTGTACAAATTTATATTGCAAGACTTTGTATAGTACATAATATGTCGAATCATGTCCACTACAGCCAACACAGTGTATGAAGAGCTGTTTGACAAAAGATCAAAAAAATCTTCAAGAGCAATCTACTTGATCGAAACAAAATTATGAAATATGTCAAGAATATACTTTTTTTTTAATTTGTTTATTTAATAGGCTCAGTTGTTTTAAGAAAAACTCTACGGAGCCGAGAGCAAAAAATAATATAAATATTACATAAAATATAATATATTATTAATAATATGATCTCCGGACGCACTTCTTTTTCGGTCGTGTTGTCGAACTGGCACTTGAACCGGACCCGGAAGCGGAAAGATGAGCCCGTCGCTGATCCGCAGGTGGATGAGATATAGCTTCCTTAATTCGCGATTGCAGCAATCGTGATTGCAACCTCTTCCAGTATTACGTTGTCTTTCTTACGACGTTTTTTTATCCGCCTGTTTGTTGTCACGGACAACCGACCGTGTCCTGTTTTCTGACTTCGGACTGTCCTCTAGAACCTCGATGAAGTCATCATCCGAAGCTTCCGATAATACTTGTTCTTCTTCCTTTTCAGCTACGACGCCAGCATACGTGGTACCGTTCTCTTGCTTTCCAGGCTTGTTCCACGCTTGTTGAAGGCTGGAATCCCGTCGATGACCAACTGTTTGACACCGAAAGCATGTATCCTTCAGTCCGTCGTAAAAAAATCATCTTTTTAAACCGAAGACATCTATGGATGGTGGAATACTTTTTCCGACTTCCATGTGTACACCACGAACACCTGTGAACAGGTACCCCAGACCCAATTCCGTGGGAAATTTCTCTCTAACAATACGATCCACTTTGCCAAATAATCCGAGCACCAGTCTTTGACTTCAGGCGGCAGATCAAATACGCGGACATACCGCAAATTGGTACCTGCGATTTCCATCCGAACTTCAACTGACGTCCCACTTGAGTAAGCAAACTTTCGCGGCTCCGTATTTCTCCTCATGGATTCGTCCATCACATCACGAGAAACGAATTTGATGTACAGCGAGAGAGCATGTGCCGTTTTGAGATATAAAAGCTTTTTTTCCAAAGCGTTTCGAAAGCCTCCTTTCAAATCCCCTTTTAATAGGCTTGAAACCTCCTGTCGAGAGGCTCGGAATTCTTCTTTCAACCAGCCCTTTTTCAAGTGGTTCGGAAGCCACCTTTCAGGAGAGTTGGAAGCCCCGGAAACTGTCTTTCGAGACTCGGAATTCTTGCTTCGAGAAGCTTGGAAGCCAATTTTTAGAAGCCTCAGCAACGTTATTTCAAGAGGCTCGAAAGACCCCTTTCATTAGACTCGAAAGCATCCTTTTAAAAGGCTCGGAAACCTCCTTTCGAGGGGTTCGGAATTCTTTCAGCCAACCCCCACAAGTGGTTCGGAAGCCTATTTTCAAAAGGGTCAGAAGCCCAGTTTCAGGCGGTTCTGAAGCTCCCTTATCGAAAGAGTTGGAAGCCCCCTTTCAAGAGATTCGGAGGCCCATTTCAAACGGCTAGGAGAGTACTTTCGAGTGGCTCGGAATTCTTTCAAGAAGCTTGGAAGCCTACTTTCAAACGGCTCAGTAACGTCATTTCTAGATGATCAATGCCTCCCGTCAAAAGGCTCGAAATACATCTTTCATGCTGGTCGGAAGCACCCTTTTAATACTGCTCGGAAACCTCCATTCGAGGGGCTCGAAATTTTTCTTTCAGCCAGCCCCCTTTTGAAGTGGTTTGGAAGCCTCTTTTCAAAAGAGTCGGAAGCACCCTTTTCAAGAGGGTTTGAAGCCCCTTTCAAGAAATTCGGAAGCCCCTTTCAAAAAGATAAGAAGCTCTCATTCAAGAGGCTAAGATGCACCCTTTTTTAAGAGGGGCACAAGCCCGCTTTTCAAGAGGTTCGGAAGCTCACTTGTAGCTCGGAAACCCTATCGAGGGGCTCGGAATTCTTTTTTCAAGAAGCTTGGAAGCATACTTTCAAAAGGCTCATCAACGTCATTTTAAAATAGTCAAAGTCTCCTTGCAAGAAACTTGAAAGACCCCTTTCATTAGGCTCGGAAACCTTCTTTCAAAGGGCTCGGAATTCTTTTTACAGCCAGACCCTCTCAAGTGGTTCGGAAGCCTGTTTTCAAAAGGGTCGGAAGCCCCCTTTCAAGAGGCTCGGAAACTTCCTTTGGAGGGGCTCGGAATTCTTCCTTCGAGAAGCTTAGAAGCCTACTTTCAAAAGGCTCAGAAACGTCATTTCAAGATGCCCAAAGCCTCATTTCAAAAGGCTCGAAAGACCTCTTTCATGAGTCTCGGAAGCCCCCTTTTAAGAGGCTCAGAAACCTCCATTCAAGGGGCTCAGAATTCTTTTAGCCAACCCCCACGAGTGGCTCGGAAGCCTCTTTTCAAAAGGTTTGAAAGCATCCTTTCTAGAGTCTTGAAAACCCACTTTCAAGTGGCTCGGGATTCTTCTTTCTTGGAAGCCTACTTTCAGAATGTTTAGGAACGTGATTTCAAGATGCTCAAAGAATTTTAATAGGTTCAATAGGTTCGAAAGCACTCTTTCAAGATAATCTTATGAACTGCGCTTATTAAAATAGGGGGTACCTCAATTAATACAAAAACTTGAAGGGGTACCTCTCAAGAAAAAGTTTGAGAACCGCTGATTTAGAAGGACTCAAAAACACATAAAAAGTACATACAAAATAGAAAAACTGTTTTCATGAATGCTTTGTATCTATAATAGAATTATAATTCAATACAAATTACAAAATAAGCAAAACTTGCTATAACATAAAATATAAAGTTTTCATCACTAGAAGTTTTTTTTAACTTAACCAAGTATCTGTAAACTTTCTCCACTAGTACAAACTGAAGGGACGGGCTCACTTTGTATTTCTGTTTGTGACGAAGATTCAAAATCACTTGCTGTTAAAACATTAAAGCCTCTTTGTTAGCTTTACTCACAAGTTTTGGTTGGATCTGATACATTTTCCGCGTCGAATTTTGTTTGTTTGGTTTGTTCTTCTTCAAAGGTACTGGTCGAAATAGTTTCTGTAAGGTACGGTTCATTGGTGTCTCCAGGATTCTGATCTGCCTCCTTAAAGTCACTGCCTGAAATAGTATCTGTGTGTGGGTCCACGTGTGTTCGTTTCTTGATTGTTGGTCCGCTGTCGCTGTTCTAGCAAGTAGCGGATTGCTTACTTTTCCAACTTGTTCTTCGGTTTACACTTCTCGCAGATGTCGAATAAATCTCCCATCAAATCAGAAAAATATTGCCTCTTCTCAAGTTCAGTCATCGATATTAGCAGCCTATTTTTCTGTAGATCTCTCCAACTTTTATGGTACTGCAAAATTTTAAATTCAATTACCCTTTTACCAATCACTTGATCAATTTGTTTTCCTTTCCATACAGCTATCAACGCTTCTGTTGTTATTTGCGTTTAGCAGTTTGTTTCTCAGCTTGCAAATGAAACATGAACTTACGAAGAACTTCACCATACGACGGCAAATTAGATGACTTGGGAAACAATAGCAAATACTCCTCAACAAACAGAATATCCCCCATTTTATGAAAAATTATAATAATAATAAATAGTATGAATGCTTTCACTTCTAGTTCAAATAAATACTGGTGATGAAAAACCTAGAATGGAAAAAAATAAAGTTTTGATTAATTTTGAGCACCCCTAAATCATGTCCGATTTAGCTCAAATTTTGCATAGGGGGATATTTTTGGCTACGAAAACGTTTGCGTATCGTCCGGTGTTAAAATTCGATGAAAAAAATTTTCATCATCTGTCCCAAAAATGTTCTAAGAGAAAAAACAGTTTTTTTCAATTTTTTCATCAGATCTCGACGTTTCATGCATTTTTAAGTAATTTGGCAACAAAAACAAAAAATCGATTTTCAACTTTTCCTCTGATCCCCCCTTGGGAAAATTTTCATTGGTAAAAATTTCAAATCTTTGATGCATTTTAGGCACACCCAAATCATGTCCGATTGAGCTCAAATTTTGCATGGGGTCATATTTTGGGGTAATGAAACTTGTGAGCAATGTCGTTTTTTGAAATTCGATGACATTTTTTTTCCATACATTCCAACGGCATTGACACCCTAAATTGCGTAGAACGGCAACACATTGAATAATGTTTGGCATTTTGTCGAAGAACACGCTATGTATTCTATATGAGATAGGGTAAAGTGCCCAATAGTGGACCCCCAACCAATAGTGGACCCTCCAGCCATTTTTGCATTATTACAGCACAATGTAAACATTTTGCTATGAAATTCCATCGGGAGAACCAACCTTACCGTTCTATGATTTGATTACATGCATTGGAAATGCTATGGAAAGTAAAAATAGATGATTTTTTACCATTCTATAAAAAACAAACACGAGTGTGTCCATTATAGGAATATTTTGTGGTGTCCATAATAGGGAAGAAGAACGTTTCGAAACGGAACATAAAAATCAAATGAAGTGTCGACAATAGGGAAGCAATTTCCTATTATGGACCCCCAGGGGGTCTACTATAGGGCGAATTCAGTCAGACTTCAACGAATAACGTCGAGTATTTGCGTGTTTCATGTATGTATCGTGAAGAGGAGATGCAGAGCTTGATATTAGATATCACGCAGAATTAATATTTTGAAAATTTCCACTCCTTATGCCAGGAAGAGTAAAATTTCCCTACTAGGGGGTCCACTATTGGGCATTTTACCCTATGCAACAATAAAGGAAAAATTAATCCATTCAACATTTAACGATTTTTTCGAGGTAAACGTTTTATGCCCATTGCCCCTGCGTTCATGATCTCATGAATGCTTCCACTGGCAAACAATTTATAGCTTGATGGAGATGATGATGGAACTGATGACGACGGCGCCGTTACAAAATAATGCATAACTTGTGGCATTAGCGAGACCTACCAATTTGAATGGGTTGGTGAGCTAAGAGATTAAACATAGCTTTGAGCACGCGATCGAGCTATGGTGTCTTGTTGCTGCATCTCATGATACTGCAAGCATGGAGTTGTCATGGATGAAACGTGAATTATTCACGGCGAAGGCTAAGGTCAACGAATAAACGCGGTTATGCAGTTTTAGTATGTCATCAATACAGATACAAGATTAAAATTTTTGTTTACTAAAAATCTAGCAATTATGTGTGCATATGCCCAGTTTTTATACAAAATTATTAAAAAAAATACCAAAAACTTTGATGACTATATTCAATTAATAACGGTGTCATTCGAACTTTCCATTCCAAATCTTTGCGCTTGTATTTTAGTAGAACCTTAAAACGATATGCAAATGTTTCAGTATTAATTCTGCAGGGGTATGTGATTCCATATCATTATTAAGTCCGTCTGGTACCATCGATCAAAAATTCCTACGTCTTACAAAAGTACAAAAATGTTCGAAGAAGAAAGCATTAAAACGTGTCGAACATTAAACGGCGCCTAAATCATTTCCATTACTCTTATGTACGTATCATGCTCTCAATCAAGGCTTCTTCTCTCTCATGCTACGAACGAAATATGTAGGTTAACCGGTCAAGGGTATTCGTCTTTACCACCAGACACCATCGACCGCCCGGCCGGTCTCATGCTATAAAGCAATCTTTCGTTGCTAGGTAGGTACTTACCAAACTTGAAAGACACGCTCCAACTCAAAACGTACAGCTGGGGTGTCTTATGATGCCGAAACATAAACCACCTATGTATGTATGTACCTCTCTATAGTGGAAGCCTGCCGGTTTTGCTTCTCGTCGGCGTTCTTTGGATTTACTTTACACCATCTGTGCCAATCGCTACCACATTTAAAGCTCTTCTCGAACCAAAGCAGCGGAAGCGCTCAGTTTTTATGTGCATTTCTTGAAGGAACAAATTAACTTTACAGTTTAACTTTATATTTCCTATCTAAGACCCCCAGGACGGCATCCTCGAGACGACTCTACGACACTACCCATAATTCCATTACCCATAATTCCATTACCCCGAAGGCCACTACCCCGAACGCCACAACCCCGAATAAGTCACTACCCCGAATGCCATTACCCATAATGGGACACTACCCCGAATGAACCAGTACCCCGAATTAGTCATTATTTCAAGTTTATACTTCATTACAATGAAAAAAAAAATGCTACTCAATAAAAGATTATTCATATAAATGAACATTAATTGGAACCGGGACTGTTTCAATACAGTATAGTACTAAGTATTCTCACCCCGTAAGGTCCCGTTCGACTTCATATGGCACCCTTCAAGAGTCTTGCAGGGTATGGAAAGATTAGAAAGCACATTCTCACGCATAATGCAGAGAGTTGGAGGCTTTTGCGGACCACATCAGCATGGCCAAAAGGGCAACTAGATTGAAGTAAGGCTGTAGTAAAAGCAACGGATTCTGAATCGACGAGTGGCTGCATGAGTGAGTAAGAGTGAGCGAGTAAGAGTTAATTAGTGAGTGAGAGTGAATGAGTAATAGAGCATGTATGAGTGAATAAAAGTGAGTGAGTGAGTGAGAGTGAGTGAGTTTATAAAGGTAAGTGAGTGTATAAGAATGAGTGAGTGAATAAGAGTGAGTGAGTGAGTAATAGGAAGTGAGTGAGTAAGTGAACAAAAGGCATTATCTCTGTTCGCCTTCTACCGTGCAGACGCGTTACTTTTAAAAAGGCATCATTTCCTCTGTGTGCATAATCCCGGTATAAGTACGTTCATTTAAACAATGTATTATCTCCTATGTCTGCCCGGCAACATACCCGGCAAACGCGTTCATTTAGATAAGGCATTATTTCCTTTGTGTGCCTTATAGCGAGCATACGCGTTCATTTAAAGAATGTATCATTTCCTCTGTTTGCCTTATTCCGGGCAAACGCGTCCATTTAAAGAAGGCATCATGTCCTCTGTCTGCCTTATACCGGGCAAACGCGTTCATTTAGAGAAGGCATTATTTCCTTTTTGTGCCTTATAGTTAGCAAACGCGTGCATTTAAATAATGCTGAATTTCCTCTGTGTGCCTTATTCCGGGCATTTAAAGAAGGCATCATCTCATCCGTTCGCCTCATACCGGGAAAACGCATTCATTTAGAGAAGGCATTATTTCCTCTGTGTGCCTTATAGCGAGCAAACGCGTTCATTTAAATAATGCATTATTTCCTGTGTATGTTCTATTCCGGGCAAACGCGTCCATTTAAAGAAGGCATAATCTCCTCTGTCTGCTTTATACCGGGCAAACGCGTTCTACTAAAAAAAGGTGCTTTTATTCCATTTCGTAGAATAGCAGTTTTCCATGTCATAATGACAGGAATGACAGTCAAAACTGTTGGTTAAACAGAATTTTTAATGCATTTATCTAAGTATCTCTTTCTTTATTCTTTGCAAAGATTGTCATTTTGCGATATCTGTTGGTGTTAACCGATTCAATCCGGATTTTTTTTTTTCGTCGTATTTCAACATAAATTTTGGACATTCTGCTTCAAAAACGTATGCAAATCATGAAAAAGTAGAAATATGGGGTAAAATATTTTTTTTGAAATCTTCTAGGGCTTCCAAACCTTCCTTGAGTTCAGATCTTGATAATCTACATAAACAACAAAGCGTTTTACGGGGCCTCAATCCTTATTTGAAGTTGGCATTGCTACTTGAGACATAATTAAACTATTTTTATCAAATCGCAGTGTTACCAAAACATAAACGGTACTCCAAACTATTCTTGAGTTCAGATCTTGGAGGTCTACAAGATCAACAGAGCAGTTCATAGGTTCCCGAGCTTGTGTAATAGTTGGAGGAGCCCCATGGAACATTATTACAGTAGTATATACAAAATACAAGACTCCCAGAATATCTACGGTACTCCAAACAATTCTTGAGTTCAGATCTTGGAGGTCTACAAGACCAACAGAGTGATTCATAGGTACCTGAGCTTGTGTGTTAGTTGTAAAAACCCCATGGGACGTGATTATGTCAATATATAAAAACATCCACATTCCCAGAATATCTACGGTACTCCAAACCTTTCTTGAGTTCAGATCTTGAAGTTCTACAACACCAACAGAGTGATTCATAGGGTCCTGAGCTTGTACGTTAGTTGGAGCAACCCCTAGGGACATCATTACACCAGAATATGCAAATCACAGCATTCACAGAGTTCCTGGGGTAATCCAAATCATTCTTGAGTTCAGATACTGGAGGTCTTCAAGACCAACAGAGTGATTCATTGATTTCCGAGCTGTTAGCTGGAGAAGCCTCATGGAACATCATTACACCAGTATATACAAAATACAATATTCCCAGAGTATCTACGGTACTCCAAATCATTCTTGAATTCAGATCTTGGGGGTCTACAAGACCAACAGAGTGATTCAAAGGCAGTGTTAGTTGTAAAAACCCCATGAGCCATCATTACACCAGTATATGAAAATTGAAACATTCCAAGAATATCCACGGTACTCCAAACGATTTTTGAGTTCAGATATTGTAGGTCTACGAGGCCAACAGAGTGAATCATAGGATCCTGAGCGTGTGTGTCAGTTGTAGAAACTCCATGGGACATCAATATACCAGTACATACAAATCATAACATTCCCGGAATATTTACGGCGCCATACATGAGTTCAGATATTGGAGGTCTAAAAGACCAACATACCTAAGTAACATTTTAAGTTTTATAACGCTCTTGAAGACCATAATCTACTCTACAAGAGTGTAATAAAACCAGCATAAAACCAAACCGGGAGGCCTCCTTAGCCGTGCGGTAAGACGCGCGGCTACAAAGCAAGACCATGCTGAGGGTAGCTGGGTTCGATTCCCGGTGCCGGTCTAGACAATTTTCGGATTGGAAATTGTCTCGACATCCCTGGGCATAAAAGTATCATCGTGTTAGCCTCATGATATACGAATGCAAAAATGGTAACCTGGCTTAGAAACTTCGCAGTTAATAACTGTGGAAGTGCTTAATGAACACTAAGCAGCGAGGCGGCTTTGTCCCAGTGTGGGGATGTAATGCCAGTAAGAAGAAGATAAAACCAAAATGTTACTAGGGTAGTGATTCTTGGATTCTGAAGCTTGTTTATTAGTTGGAGAACCATCAAGGAACATCATTACACCATTATATAAAAATCTTCGACTTCGAGTCGAGTCAAGTACGAGACACTGAAGACGGCCTTACTGTTGAGGTCGAAATACGTATCTGTCAAGATGCAATTAAGTGGTGGAATTCAATGGGATTGTATTAACTCGTCTTATGACAAGTGAAGACATTCCACTAAAAATCTCAAAATAATTTTCTTATAAAAATCTTGTTAGTTGGAATCGCTCAAATGGACATCATTACGTACACAATACGTAAGTACGAAAAAACATGTTATTGTGATCACAAACATCGCATCCACAATTTTTACGTTCCTTTTATCATCTATAGTGTTTTAGAGGGGCCCTCCTTAGCCGTGCGGGAAGACGCGCGGCTACAAAGCATGACCATGCTGAGGGAGGCTGGGTTCGATTCCCGGTGCCGGTCTAGACAATTTTCGGATTGGAAATTGTCTCGACTTCCCTGGGCATAAAAGTATCATCGTGCTAGCCTCATGATATACAAATGCAAAAAAGGTAACCTGGCTTAGAAACCTCGCAGTTAATAACTGTGGAAGTGCTTAATGAACACTAAGCTGCGAGGCGGCTCTGTCCCAGTGTGGGGATGTAATGCCAATAAGAAGAAGAAGATGGAGAAAAGCATTTGAAATGAAATTTTGTGATATTATTCATTACTCATTATATTATTATTACTCTTACATATAAATGTTAATCTTAGTAACATCCACTTCCGTGCAATACTGAAACCAATTATATTGTCGATTGAATGTATTGCGAGCTTTTCTCCATACTTATCCTAATATGAATTAACTGTAACAGCTAAATCATGTTGCTAAAAAATCTCTCTCTCAGTTCCTCTGCAACCATTTGATGTGATTCTGCGAGATCGTCAACAGAAGGCGTTTCAGTAAAACTTTCGAATCGACATGTTAAGCTCTGGTGCACTGCTGCAAACATGCAGCACACTAGGAGTAAACTTTTTGAAAGCAGTGTACCAAAAGGAATCAATAGTTAAGTTTCTCAATAATAATCTTCTTCATCGAAAAAATATTTAGTAGACTAACAGGTAACAGGTCATTGTATTTTTTTTTTCGAGAAATGCTCTCATTATTGATGTTATAAGGTGGTTATTCACAAATTGCGTGACGAATAATAAAAAAACTAGAGGTTCATTACAAGAAGTGGCGAAGGGGAGAGGGGTGTTGAAAATAGTAATTGCACGTACTATATCGATCTTCCCTAGATGTCCTTCACCATACAATTTTTTGGCGGTAAATTCATGCTAGACCATCGTACATCTTCTTGTTGATCGATTTGAATATAAACAATTGAACTCATGGACAATTTGTATTGTCGTACATGTTCAACGAATTCTACAATTTGTCTATAATGGGATAACGAAGTCCAGTAGAGCTATTCCAACTCATAAAAATAAATTGGATGACGTAGATCTTCATGTTGATCGATTTGAGTATTGAGATTTGTACTCATGGACAGTTTGGAGTGTCGTCGATGTTCAACGAGTTCTGTAATGTATCTATAATGGTGTATCAAAGTCCCGTGGAGCTATTTCCACTCATAGAAATAGTGGAGACCTCAAAGATCTTCGTGTTGATCGATTTGAATATTGTGATCTGAGCTCAAAGACAGTTTGGAGTGTCGTAGATGTCGAGCGAATTCTGTGGCGTGTCTCTAATAGTGTAACCAAATCCCGTGGAGCTATTACAACTCATAAAAATAGTTGAGACATCGAAGATCTCTATGTGGATCGTTTTGAATATTCTGATCTGTACTCATGAATAGTTTGGAGTATAATAGATGTTCAACGAATTCTGTTATATATTTATAATGGTTTAATGAAGTCTCATGGAGCTATTCCAACTCATAAGAATAGTGGGGACATCAAAGATCTTCTAGTTGATCGATTTTTAAATAGGGATCTGAGCTTGTTTGGAGTTTGGAGTGTCGTACATGTTCAACGAATTCTGTGGTGTATATCTTACTGTGTACCGAAGTTCCGTGGAGCTATTCCATCTCGTAAAAATAGTTTAGACATCGGAGATCCTCATGTTGATCGTTTTGAATATTAGGATCTGCGCTCAAAGACAGTTTGGAGTGTCGTAGATAAAACTAGTGGGGACATCGAAGATCTTCATGTTGATCGATTTGAATATTAAGACCTGTACTCAAGGATAGTTTGGAGTGCCATATATGTCGAACGAACTCTGGTGTGCCTGTAATGGTGTTACGAGGTATCGCGGAGCTATTCCACCTCATAAAACTAGTGGGGACATCGAGGACCTCTATGTTGATCGATTTGAATATTAGGATCTGATCTCAAGGAGAGTTTGGAGTGTCGTAGATATCGAAAGAATTCTGTGGTGTGTCTGTAATGATGTTACGAGGTATCCTGGAGCTATTCCAACTCATAAAACTAGTGGGGACTTCAAAGATCTGCATGTTGATCGATTTGAATATTAGGATCTATACTCAATGATAGTTTGGAGTGTCGTAGGTGTCGAACGAATTCTGTGGAGTGTCTGTTATGGTGTTACGAGGTATCCTGGAGCTCTTCCAACTCATAAAATCAGTGGGGACATCGAAGACCTGCATGTTGATCGATTTGAACATTAGGATCTGTACTCAAGGATAGTTTGTACTGTCGTAAGTGTCGAACGAATTCTGTGGAGTGTGTAATGGTGTTACGAGGTATCCTGGAGCTATTCCACCTCATAAAAATTGTGGGACATCGACGATCTTCATATCGATCGATCTTAATATTAGTATCTGTACTCAAGGAGAGTTTGGAGTGTCGTAGATAAATAACGAATTCTGTGGTGTGTCTGTAATGATGTTACGAGGTATCTTGGAGCTATTCCAACTCATAAAACTAGTGTGGACATCGAAGATCTGCATGTTGATCGATTTGAATATTAGGATCTGTACTCAAGGATAGTTTGGAGTGTCGTAGGTGTCGAACTTATTCTGTGGAGTGTCTGTTATGGTGCTACGAGATATCCTGGAGCTATTCCAACTCATAAAACTAGTGGGGACATCGAAGATCTGCATGTTGATCGATTTGAATATTAGGATCTGTACTCAAGGATAGTTTGGAGTGCCGTAGATGCCGAACGAATTCTTTGGTGTGTCTGTAATGGTGTAATGAAGAACCGTGGAGCTGTCCCAACTCAGTAAAATAGTGGGGACATCGTAGATCTTTTTGTTGACCGATTTGAATATTAAGATCTGAGTTCAAGAACTGTTGGAGTATCTTAGGTATTGAAAGAGATATGTTATACTGCAGGACAGGGGCGAGATATTGTCATAAAGCATTGCGATGTCTATTATTTAATCAGAGTGTGGTAAAAAATGGGGTAGATTCGGTAGAACATCAAAATTAGAACTCAAGGATAGTTTGGATGCTCTAGATCATCCTAGTGACCATAACCTGACCTGGGCAATATTTTTCCTGGATGGTACAGTTAATTTTGAACATTTTTGCTGAAGAAAGCAAGGCTCTATCTCTTAAAACTGATTTTCGACAACTGATTTTTGTCTTGGGTCATATATGACCCATCCGGATTGAATCGGTTAAAGAAGGGTCTATCTATCCTCTTTGCCTAATAACGTGCAAATGTGTTAATTTGAAGAAGACATTGTCACTTCCTTTTGCTTTAAACCGGGCAGATGAATTCATCATACCAAGGATACTAATACATTTAAAGAAAGCAATATCTCTTCACTTCACATCAACGATCTATGGCATGGGAGTCGATCCATGGAGCAGCGAGCACAACAGCACAAAACGAACCCACCGCAGGAAGAAGAAAGAGTACGAAGAACAAGTTATTAGTGAGGCGCAGGAAAAAATGGAGCAGAACGATATGCGGAGGTTTTACGAGTCTGCCAATGGCGTGCGGAGAAAGACAGCGCCATCTCCCGTCATGTGCAACGACCAACAAGGGAATTTGCTGAAAGATAAAACTGAAGTGGCTGCCAGGTGGAAGCAACACTTCGAGATTGTTTTGAATGGAGAAAGTGACGGTGCATCGGTGAAGAGAGTAAATATTAGCGACGATGGACAAGCTGTGGAGACACCTACACTAGATGTGGTTAAAAAAGCTGTCAAAGAGCTGAAAAACAATAAGGCTGCGGGGAAGGACCAGCTCCCGGCTGAACTTCTCAAACATGGCAGTGAGCAGCTTTATGAAGTTCTGCACCATATTATGTCGAAAATATGGGAAGACGAGGAAATACCTGCTAGCTGGTTGGACGGCCTCATTTGCCCTCTCTTTAAGAAAGGGCACAGACTGGAGCGCGCCAATTACCGAGGAATAACCCTCCTTAATTCGGCGTACAAAATTATGCCCCGTATTCTGTTCAACAGATTGAGACCACTTGAAGAGTCCTTCGTCGGCGAATACCAAGCAGGTTTTCGTGAGGACCGATCAACGACAGATCAAATGTTTACCCTGAGACAAATCTTCTATATAATAAAAATGAAATGGTCTGTGTTCGTATCCGCATAACTCGAAAATGGCTGGATGAATTTTCTTCATTTCTTCAGCAATTATGTTCATTATCGTTTCCGACGGGTTTATATGATATTTTCTAATGCGAATATCACAATTAGGGGTAAGTAAATTGTGAAAAACTAAAATTAAGATTCGTATGAAAATTTCGCGTGGGCAGTTCACAACGCGCGTTTTCGCCTACTATGCAGGACAACGTCTGCCAGGACGACTAGTCCTTGATAAATTCCGGGAGTACAACTTGCAGACACACCATCTGTTTATTGATTTCAAGGCGGCGTACGATTCAGTGAAACGGAATGAATTATGGCAAATTATGCTTGAACATGGTTTGCCGGCGAAACTGATACGGCTGATTCGTATAACGTTGGACGGATCGAAATCAAGTGTAAGGGTTGCGGATGAAATATCGACGTCATTTGTTATTTTAGATGGATTAAAGCAGGGTGATGCACTCTCGAATCTACTGTTCAATATAGCGCTCGAGGGAGCGATTAGGAGAGCTGGTGTGCAAAGAAGCGGTACCATTATCCCAAAATGGCATATGCTCCTGGGATTTGCGGACGATATCGATATTATCGGAATTGATCGCCGTGCCGTGGAAGAGGCTTTTGTGCCTTTTAAAAGGAGGAACGCGAGGATTGGACTCACGATCAATACCAGCAAAACGAAATACATGGTCGCTGGCAATCAACGTGGGTTAATTAGTGGTGGTGGTAGCGAAATGGTGTTGGATGGTGAAAAATTTGAAGTGGTAGAAGAATTTGTGTATCTTGGAACATTAGTGACGTGTGATAATGATGTTACCCGTGAGGTGAAAAAGCGTATTGCAGCTGCAAATAGGGCTTATTACGGACTTCGTAACCAGCTTAAGTCCCGTAATCTGCAAACGAAAACAAAACTCGCGCTGTATACTACTCTGATTCTTCTGGTTTGCTTTATGCAGCCATGAGACATGGACGTTAAAGGAGGGTGATCGGAGAGCTCTCGGAGTGTTTGAGCGTAATGTTCTGCGGACAATACTCGGCGGTAAACAGGAAAACGGTATCTGGCGGCGTCGCATGAATCACGAATTGTACCAGGTAGGGCTGGATATTATTAAGCTTATACTACACGGCAGACTACGGTGGGCTGGTCACGTTGTTCGTATGCCGGAAGAACGTCAAGCGAAGATAATATTTAGTAGAGAACCCGGAAGAGGTCGCAGGCTTCGTGGAAGGCCGCGTACACGATGGCTTTTTGCAGTTGAAGAGGACCTGAGGGCGCTCAATGTTCAGGGCGACTGAAAGCGATTAGCAAAAACAATCGTTTAAGCACAGGGGAGCGAAAAAGTCAAAATTTGAATCACTCTAATGCGCATGTTTGTAATTGGTTTAGACTTTTCTGAAAACCTCCAAACAATTAGTGAATGAATTTCGGATGTTTAATTAATTAAACCATTGTATATCGTTTGAACATTTTTGTCTTAGTATAATTACCACAGCTGGCCTCTCCACTGCGAAAAAAATTTAATAAAAATGAACAACCAGATTGTGCTCCAAAATTTTGCTCCTATTCCAATGTATACAAATTTAGTCCATTCAAAAAAGAATACCTTCCAATACTACCGTATTTCTACAACTATTCACATCGAAAAAATCAACATTCTTACGAAGTTTCACTTTTAATACATTGAATACTTCCGACCTTCTGTAACCCACCGAACGGCAGTCCCTCCTAAAATTGTATCCTGTACTTGTTCTCCGATCTTGTCAAACTGCTCCCTCTTCGTTGGCCTCCGGAACCGCTACTGCTCCCACCAGCGCTACTCTTCCCAGTGCCATCCGTAACCGGCTTCGGCGGTAACGAAGCCGTCGTCTGCTGTCCGATCGCTGATGTGGCTGATGCCGTGACGGCCGCGTGAAGAATACTGGCACTGGGCAAGGTACTGCTGCTAGTTTTGTGCGCCGGCTGCTGCGAAGGCTTCGGGGCAAGTTTGCTGAAGAATGGAGAATTTTGGAGAGCTCCCGTCGGAGACTGGGGCGACGGAAGCGACGATTTGGTGGACTCCGTGGACGTGGACTGCTGGTGATGGATGAAACGAGGTGGCGTTCGACCGTGGTGCAGGTGATATACCAGGGAAGTTGGCGGTTGCGGCGTTTGAGGTGAGTGCATCGGACTCGTTCGCGAAATGTGATTTGAGTTGTTGGAATTGTTAGATCCGCTGGAAGCGGAGTTCAGAGAATCCCGGGATCCTTTGACAGTGGTGGCGCTGAGTTTGCGAACATTGGGAAGTAGGGAACGCTTCATGCCGGTTGTTTCTAGAGAGCTCTTGCGAGACTGTGTGCTGGGCTCCTCCAGTCGCTGGTAGTTTTTGGTGGATGTGTAGTCTGGTTTGGAGAACTCGCATCCGCTGGCAGTGGAGGCGTTAGCTTTGGATCCAAATCCAAATTTGCTATCACTTTTACCCGGCGAAGGTAACGAGGTGTTCCCCAATGACCCATAGTTTTTGGCCTTGAGCGTGCCATAGTCCTTAGCAGCAAGCTGAATCGGATCTTTCATCTCTATGTAACTTTTCCCAGGTGAAAATTCTCTCTTATTGAACGCTCCGCCGTTCATTCGTTTCAAACTGGATGCTTTCATTTCGTATTCTTTTTGGGGATCCGTAGGCGGGGGAGTCTCGGCACGTTTCTTTCCCTCTGAATCGCTTAGTCTTCCGTATTCAATTTTGCGTGGGGGCTTTAAACTTCTTGGTGGTCTTGGCAGTGCACTCGGTGGTAGTGATGATCCACGATCATTCCGAGGCGGTAGGATACCTCCCGCTTGCTGCGCAATATTGGATAAAATTTTGGGAACCTGTGGAACAAGAAACTAAATATTGATTAGAACTTCTTGAAGAACATAATTTTGCAAAAAAATAAAAGGTTCTACCTTATTCCCGCCAATGTTGCTAATATCGGTCATGTTTTGCCCAACCGTCTGGGTCACGTGCGCCAGGTTACTCAATTGGTTGCTGCGGAGTTTCTGTGAGCAGCGTCCCTGCTTCTCCAGGAGTATCATCTCCTCTGGTTTGGTTGAGCTTCCAGCATTGTTTGAACTGGGACCGCTGCTGTTATTTCCGCTTTGACCACCGTTGTTTCCACTCGAACCTCCGCTAGCACCAGTTAAACTATCCTGTTCACGTCGATCTTGTCTCTCCCGATCACGCGGATCGATATGAGTAAGATTCTGTTGGACAAGAGATGAAAGGTATGTATATGAGATACTAAAACATGATAAGGGACGCCGATTAGTTTACCTGCAGGAAGGTTTCGCTGTTATTCGTCGAAAGCACAGATACTTCGTCGGAGAGTAAAGGTTGAATGGGTTTCTTTGTAGTTAAGCTAGGAAAGCAGCAAAGTCCTCGCTGTATTTGAGAAAATATGTTAAAAATTTTATAAGATGTTTG
The DNA here is from genome assembly GCF_024139115.2 of Armigeres subalbatus. Taxonomy (NCBI): domain Eukaryota; kingdom Metazoa; phylum Arthropoda; class Insecta; order Diptera; family Culicidae; genus Armigeres; species Armigeres subalbatus. The sequence goes on from NC_085140.1 coordinate 66,011,790, forward strand.
TATTTTATTATTTTGTATTTAATTTATATTTATTTGAATAACAAAAATTCTACTTACTTTTCAGAAGTAAATTTGTTTTTCCAAAGGGGGAATTCATATTAAGAATTAGTAGCATTCAAACATTTAAGTAAGTTTTTTAACAAACAAGAACATACTACTGCTATTCGGAATACATTCCTTGGATCCAAATGCTGAACAGTAAACCAATACTCTAGCTCGTCGAGATGTAAGGCAAATAGCACCGGTGCGATCTCTGTGCTGTGTTGGTAATTAAGATACCAGTGCAACCCAGTTGGTTTGTTCACCATGTCTCTGGTCGATTAATTCGCTTTGGGTCTTTGGGTAGTGATCGTCAAAAATGCCATCGGTAAAAAAATTAAGCGAGGACAATTCACCCAAATCGTGGCGAAAAAGGTGGACATTTCACTGGGAAAGAAGGTCATATGGGAAATAAGGGTATGCGATAACACACTTTTTTCTAACGAAACGAAACGAAACGAAATCTAATATGTCTATGTTGATTCGGATCGAAACGAAACGAAATATAGATTTACTTTCGAGACTTCGAAACGATACGAAATCAAGGTTCATTTAATTCGAAATTTTACGAAACGAAACGAAATCTAATTTTTTTTCCGTGGAAATTTTATTAAATTTGTTTAACATTATGTACGCAATTCTGATTTTTCTTTTCGGAGTAACCATCGGGAAAGTAAGTGCAGTGCGTGTGTTATACGTCCCGAACAGGAGAAAAAATATTTTTTTGATATTCGGCGGATAATGCGCTTGTATTGCGCTTTGATCCGGTTGAGACAAGTGCGATCTTCTATAAATGCAGTAGTTATCACGCAAGTTAATACTGAGTGCTGCATGTCGATTCGGTCGCTTAAAACGCGAATCTTCACAGTTTGCATATCAAATAACTGTTTTACGATCAATAGAGTTATAATGATAGAAGAAGCAGTCTGTGATAAATCGCCGCATTTTCGCCGAATATACTATTGGCGATGAGGCAATACCTCAGCATTTGTGCCGCTTTCAAAGGAATTCATCGTGGAGCGTGTGCTCCCGAATCTAATCAATCAATATCAGTTTTCTATCAGTAAGTATATAAAAATATAGAAATTGTGGGATTTTTCTTATACGGACTAAAATTTCGTTCAAAACCTTAGTTCATTTAAGAATTATGTGATTATGCTGAAGCAAACTTCTTATTGTCTTGGCAGCATGGTTTATAGTATTGAGCTAAGTCCAAATTAGAAAATGAATGCATAGATTTATTTTTTTATTTAGTGGGATTCTCAATTATGTATCCACATCTGCCAGGCGTATACGTAGATAGCGAATTGATATTACTAGACCAACATTTGAAAACGACGCAACAGCCAAAATTGATTCCTTCTGATTCTTCGTCTACATATACAGCTAGATCTATAGCTAGATATCACTAGAAGAATCCTGTGCACCTTTCTAAAATGCACAAAGATATGTATTTTGGACTGAATTTCACAGACCCATAGTCTTATATACAATTAGCTTGACGAACTGAACTATTGTCTGTGTGTCCTTGGCATATGAGAACAGCTATTATGATTAGTATGAGTTGGAAACAACCATATGTAAGTAATGAACTTTCAGCAGTTTTAATGATCTTTCAACCCGATCTGGATTTATTTTTTTCCAATTAAAAGCAAAGATCTAGAAATGCCCACAACTCTGCAACGTTCCTTACATATTGTGCAACTAGTCAAAAAGAGCTTAGCATGATTAACTGTACAGATCGTAGTTGCTAATCATGATTGGCCGAGAAACAGCAAGTATGCACAACTCACCAATTAAATGATATTCTTGGGGTACAAGAAAGTTATCCATATTGTATACTTGCTTCGGAGTTTTCAATTCATGACCAATAAGGATACTGGTCACGTGCTTATAGTTAATTTAGGATTAGGAAAATTAGTTTAACACTCATTGTTACAAGAGGCTGAGAAATGCTTTGTATCTCCGTGAGCGCTACGGGAAAGAAATCGTTGGTTAGTTGATAAGGTAATTCATGTGAAGCCCCTTGGTAAATATTCATTGTACACGAAGTAATTTTGAAAACAAGAGGACGAAAACTCTGTTTCAAATCAATCCAATGCAAGATCAATGTGCTCCGTTTAATAAGCTTCTACAACACGATCGATTCCGCATTAAATAATTTTGTGCTCTTCGATGCAGACATTAGTTTTATCACTTCGCGTTTTCCCACATTAGATTTTTTCACTTCACCTTCTCCTGGACTAGCTGCCGTCCCATGGCCAGCATGATCGATTCCGCATTCATATTGTGCAAATAGTAAAAAAATATTACAAAATTTAAATATGAATCTTGGAAACACTGAAGACGCTTTATAGAATAAAACGACAAACGTGTTCGCCGACTTAGAATGGGGTTATGTAGCAAGCGTTAATAGAAAAATTTGGATAACCTAATGTTTTGAAAACAGTTTTATGATTTTGTTCAGCGGTGCAGCCAAAATTTTTGATAATATAGAGTATGGTTTAGGTTTAAATTTGTTTCGAAATTCCGCGGAATTCCGTTAAATTTCGTTAAAAGCTAGTTATTTCTAGCGAAATTTTTGTAATTTTTCGAAACGAAACGAAATCAAGAAATCAGATTTCGCCATGCTCAAATTCCGCGAAATTCCGCGGAATTTCGTTTCGAACCACCTGAAACGAAATTTTTCGAAATACCGCATATGCTTAATGGGAAACAAGAAATCGAATATGTATAGAAATCCTGACATTACATTGATCGATTTTTTTGTTTTTCAGACTTTTTGAATTGATTGATTTGATTTGATTTTGATTGATTGAAAAAGTTCCTGTAAGTAAAGTCATATAGGGGGAATGACGGCTTTGGCAGGTTTTGTTCTATTATTGGCAGGGTTTTTTTATGACTGACTAGGCTCAAATTTGGCCTAAACATTCTTTGCATATCAAATAATATTGTGGCCAAATTTCATAAAATTCGTTCGACAAAAACCCCCTGTCAATAATAGAACAAAACCTGCCAAAGCCGTCTTTCCCCCTACCAGATTAAAATTATTGATATAAAAACCCCAGATTAATCCACCTAGCGGTGATAATGCCTTTGGCGAAAAATTAGAGAGGCAAAAACAGCAATTGATAGGTATGGTGCATGCATTTATTTCACAAATGGCTTGGCGGTGAAAAAAATATCGACAGAACCAGCTTTTTATATAGACTTCCAAAAGATTTGACAGAAATCTTGGACCATACGATGGAAAGTATTATGACTGACTGTATAAAATCCTGTAAAAAAATCATGCGTAACTGTCAGCAAATTGATGATAGACAAAATGGGAGGCAGACCGAAATTAGGGCGTGATGAAAATCGAGTCATCACTGTAACTTGTACATATTTATTTTTGGAATGATACCACATAAGATATTAAAAGTAATCTGATTCTTAGCATTTTTATTTGAACAAAAAATCAATCAGAAGTCCAAATGCGCTCTGTTTTGATATAAGCCAGAAATAGTGCATTATCAATTGTTAAACAGTATCTTGGTGTCGAAGTTCACATATTAGATTATCGTTATAAAGGTATAAAGCGGAAATACCCGGATGAGCAGCTGAAATACCTCAAACCTAAATCCCAACCCCGTCCATCATCAAATTACGCAATCTAACCTTGAGTCGCCACGAGTATCTTGGTCTTTGTCCCTTTCCCTTACTAACAGTTGATAATAAGATGATATCGATTGTAAATATCATTAAGAGTCTCGGCTCCGTTAAGTGTTATACACGCCTGAGCCTGCCAAATAAATACAATAGTTAAAAAAAAGTATATAGCTAGTAAACTGAACAGAATATTGGCATCATTAATACCATCCTTACCTTTTAGAAAACCAAGAATGTTTGAACGAAAAGAGTCTTGGAAAGAAAAAGTTCCACTCCATAGGGATCGTAATTCGTAATGCTCCCTCATTCTCACGAGCAAAAGATGCTCACTCCCACAAATTTTCTTCGATAAATCATTTGGCGAAAAAAAGGCGTGATGAGAAATAACTATTTCTCCCTCATCTACGTGATGAATTTATAAAATAATAAAAAATCCCAAAAATAAAGATTACAAAAATGGCAAACAAGAGTAGCTTTTATGGAACAAATAACCTATCCCCAATATTATTGCTTAAAGCAGTCGATGTGATGGTGTAGCTTGAGTGAGCGCATCCCAGCGCCATTTTTGTTGGTGTTCTGGGTTCGAATCCTGTAATATTCCGATTTCCGAACCTCTTGATAGGGGGCTTCCGAGTCTCTAGAAGGGTGGCTTCTAGACCATTGAAAGGAGGCTTCTGAGAGGCTTGGAGCCAATTGAAAGGAGGCTTGGAGCCTCTTGAAAGGAGGCTTCTGAGCCTCTTGAAAGGAAGCTTCCGAGCTCTTTGAAAGGAGGCTTGAGGCCTCTTGAAAGGAGGCTTCTGAGCCCTGAAAGGAGGCTTCTGAGCCTCTTGAAAAGGAGGCCTGAGCCTCTTGAAAGGAGGCTTCCGAGCCCTCTTGAAAGGAGGCTTCCTGAGCCTCTTGAAAGGAGGCTTCTGAGCCTCTTGAAAGGAGGCTTCTGGAGCTCTTGAAAGGAGGCTTCCGAGCCTCTTGAAAGGAGGCTTTTCCTGAGCTCTCTTGAAAGGAGGCTTCTGAGCCTCTTGAAAGGAGGCCTGAGCCTTCTTGAAAGGGTGCTGAGCTCTTGAAAGGAGGCTTCCGGAGCTCTTGAAAGGAGGCTTCTGAGCCTCTTGAAAGGAGGCTCTGAGGCCCTCTGAAAGGAGGCTTCCTGAGCCTCTTGAAAGGAGGCTCTGAGCCTCTTGAAAGGAGGCTTCTGAGCCTCTTGAAAGGAGGCTTCCTGAGTTTTGAAAGGAGGCCTGGAGCCTCTTGAAAGGAGGCCCGGAGCCCTTGTAAGGAGGCTTGAGCCCTCTGGAAAGGAGGCCTGGAGGCCTCTTGAAAGGAGGCTTCTGGAGCTCTCTGAAAGGAGGCCTGAGCCTCTCAGGAGGCTTCCTGAGCCTCTTGAAAGGAGGCTTCCTGAGCCTCTTGAAGGGAGGCCTGAGCCTCTTGAAAGGAGGCTTCTGAGCTCTCTTGAAAGGGAGGCTCTGAGCCTCTCTTGAAAAGGAGGCCTGGAGCCTCTTGAAAGGAGGCCTGAGCCTCTTGAAAGGAGGCTTCCTGAGCCTCTTGAAAGGAGGCTTCCGAGCCTCTTGAAGGAGGCTTCTGAGCCTCTTGAAAGGGAGGCTTCTGAGCCTCTTGAAAGGAGGCCTGAGCCTCTTGAAAGGAGGCCTGAGCTCTCTTGAAAGGAGGCTTCTGAGCCTCTTGAAAGGAGGCTCTGAGCCTCTTGAAAGGAGGCTTCCGAGCCTCTTGAAAGGAGGCTCGGCCTCTTGAAAGGAGGCTTCCTGAGCCTCTTGGAAAGGAGGCCTGAGGCCTCTTGAAAGGAGGCTTCCTGAGGCCTCTTGAAAGGAGGCTTCCGAGCCTCTTGAAAGGAGGCTTCCTGAGCCTCTTGGAAAGGAGGCTTCTGAGCCTCTTGAAAGGAGGCTTCCGAGCCTTTTGAAAGGAGGCTTTGAGCCTCTTGAAAGGAGGCTTCGGGAGCTCTTGGAAAGGAGGCCTGAGCCTCTTGAAAGGGAGGCTCTGAGCCTCTTGGAAAGGAGGCTTCTGAGGCCTCTTGGAAAGGAGGCTTCCAGCTCTCTGAAAGGAGGCTTCCTGAGGCCTCTTGAAAGGAGGCTCTGAGCTCTTGAAAGGAGGCTTCTGAGCCTCTTGGAAAGGAGGCTTCCGAGCCTCTTGAAGGGGAGGCTCTGGTTCTTGAAAGGAGGCTTCTGAGGCCTCTTGAAAGGGAGGCCTCTTGAGCTCTTGAAAGGAGGCTCTGAGCCTCTGAAAGGAGGCTTCCTGAGCTCTTGAAAGGAGGCTTCTGAGCCTCTTGGAAAGGAGGCTTCCAGAGCCTCTTGAAAGGGGAGGCTCTGAGCCTCTTGAAAGGGAGGCTCTGAGCCTCTTGAAAGGAGGCTTCTGAGCCTCTTGAAAGGAGGCTCTGAGCTCTCTTGAAAGGAGGCTTCCGAGGAGCTCTTGAAAGGGAGGCTTCTGGAGCCTCTTGAAAGGAGGCCTGAGCTCTTGAAAGGAGGCTTCCTGAGGCCTCTTGAAAGGAGGCTCGGAGCCTCTGAAAGGAGGCCTGAGCCTCTTGAAGGAGGCTTCCTGAGCTCTCTTGAAAGGAGGCTCTGAGCCTCTTGGAAAGGAGGCCTGAGCCTCTTGAAAGGAGGCTTCTGAGCCTCTTGAAAGGAGGCTTCCGAGCCTCTTGAAAGGAGGCCTGGAGCCTCTTGAAAGGAGGCTTCCGAGCCTCTTGAAAGGAGGCTTCCTGAGCTCTCTTGAAAGGAGGCCTGAGAGGAGGCTTCCGAGCCTCTTGAAAGGAGGCTTCTGAGCCTCTTGAAAGGAGGCTTCCGAGCCTCTTGAAAGGAGGCTTCCTGAGCCTCTTGAAAGGAGGCTTCCTGAGCCTCTTGAAAGGAGGCCTGAGCCTCTTGAAAGGAGGCTCTGAGCCTCTTGAAAGGAGGCTCTGAGCCTCTTGAAAGGAGGCTTCCGAGCCTCTTGAAAGGAGGCCTGAGCCTCTTGAAAGGAGGCTTCTGAGCCTCTTGAAAGGAGGCTCTGAGCCTCTTGAAAGGAGGCTTTGAGCTCTTGAAAGGAGGCTTCTGAGCCTCTTGAAAGGAGGCTTGAGCTCTTGAAAGGAGGCTTCCTGAGCCTCTTGAAAGGAGGCTTCTGAGCCTCTTGAAAGGAGGCTCTGAGCCTCTTGAAAGGAGGCTTCTGAGCCTCTTGAAAGGAGGCTTCCTGAGCCTCTTGAAAGGAGGCTTCTGGAGCCTCTTGAAAGGAGGCTTCTGAGCTCTCTTGAAAGGAGGCTCTGAGCCTCTTGAAAGGAGGCTTCCTGAGCCTCTTGAAAGGAGGCTTCCTGAGCCTCTTGAAAGGAGGCTTCCTGAGCCTCTTGAAAGGAGGCTTCCTGAGCTCTCTTGAAAGGAGGCTTCCTGAGCTCTTGAAAGGAGGCTTCTGAGCCTCTTGAAAGGAGGCTGAGCCTCTTGAAAGGAGGCTTCTGAGCCTCTTGAAAGGAGGCTTCCGAGCCTCTTGAAAGGAGGCTTCTGAGCCTCTTGAAAGGAGGCTTCCTGAGCGTCTTGAAAGGAGGCTTCTGAGCTCTTGAAAGGAGGCTTCCGAGCCTCTTGAAAGGAGGCTTCCGAGCCTCTTGAAAGGAGGCTTCCGAGCCTCTTGAAAGGAGGCTTCCGAGCCTCTTGAAAGGAGGCTTCCGAGCCTCTTGAAAGGAGGCTTCCGAGCCTCTTGAAAGAAGGCTTCCAAGCCTCTTAAAACGAGGCTTCCGAGCCTCTTAAAACGAGGCTTCCGAGCCTCTTAAAACGAGGCTTCCGAGCCTCTTAAAACGAGGCTTCCGAGCCTTTTAGCAGAAGTCTTCCGAGCCTCTTAACAGGAGGTTTAAGATCCTTTTGGCAGGAGGCTGTACTGCTCGAGGTGGACAGGATTTAGTTTACTTCGATTTACTGATCTCCATGCATCTTCATATACAATACAAAGTTTTAGAATAGAAAAATATCAAAATTATATCAATAAGTTTTTATTGGAATTGTAATACATCCGCCATTACGCATTTTTGTTCAAGGTACCCCCTGGTGCCAGTGTACCCCAGGTTGAGAACCGCTGTTCTAGAGAAAAAAGTAGTGAGTGAAAGATGTTTCTCCCCAAAAAGAAAAAGATTCTCTTTCGGTCCGAAAATCGCTTGTTTTTGTCTCACCGAAACGAAAAGTACGAACAGCCTGAGTGAAAATAAACGATGCAATCAACGTTGATGTTGATTCAACGTTCTTTGTTGACATTGGTTTGTCAAAAACTCAACGCAACGCCGTTGACGTTGAATCGTTGAAAAGTTACCGTTAACGACGTTAAACGTTGATTAACGTTAGCTTAAATTCCCGAAAAATTAGTGACCTTTTTGCACGTGTTTGGCGTGCACAAAGTGTACTTTGGCCTTAACTATTGAGCCCATAGGGTGATCGGGCCGATTTTCAATAGGAACTGACGGGACAAGATTCCCCGTTGAATGCAACATTGCAACCTATGTTGCAAGCAAATCGGTTAAGCTTAAAGTTAAGCCACAAATACTAGTGAGCTTTTAAGGCGTGTTTTGCATATGCAAATGTATGTTGGCCAAAACTTTTGAGCCCATAGTAGAAAACAACGGGACAGGATTCGTCGAATGTGTCGCGAGCAAATGAGTTATGGGTAAGGACCCAACTTTTTTGAAAAACCCCGTAAAAAAAATTAAAAAAAATACACGTGAAGCTCGAAGACCGCGAAAAAACAACTTTTAATCGAAAAACGGCTTCCCATGATTTTCACGCGATCTATCGAGCTGTTTCAGACATGATGCATGCTCCGTGCGGTATTTACATAGAATAGAATCCCAAGTAATATTTTAAATTTTATAATGCTCTTGAAGACCATAATTTATTCTTCAAGAGTATTACAAAACCAGCATAATTTCTTGGTCATCCAAGAAATTTCTAGAGTAAGATCTTTAGATCTAGATGCATAACCGAAGGTCTTCCTATCCGTTTCAAATATGGTGTATGCACCTTGTGGTACTCTTCAACAACCTCGACTTTTTCATTATTAATAAAAACTCGTGGTGGGTTGCTGACATTATCTTTTCTTGAAATTTTCGCTATCTAGTAGGTTGGTACTTGCCGTTCGCTATAATAGGAACCATTTGATGAATCGGACCGATTTGCGATTTGGGCGTAACTTATTTTATAAACAAACAATGTTTTACGGGATCCGTAGAATGCAATCGTCTTCTCTAAAACTAACTTTCTTACCTGATAGAGGAAAGGTTATTCTGTCGGATACATACCGTGGTTTACTCCAGAAATGCTTGCTCGTACGCCCAAATCGGGTCTAGATCATTTGGCATAAAGTCATTTGGCATTACGCCATTTGGCATAAGGCTATTTGGCATAACGAACATTTGGCATAATTTCAAACTGTGAAAGCGAAAGAGATATTTCATGTATTATTTAGAGTAGATAAAGTAGGTCGAGGCTGTTTTCTGATAAATTTAGACTGATGGTAGACATTTTCCAGAAGAACGAAATAACAAAACGGCAGAATTACTTCCGAGGGAGGGATCACATCCATCATTGACTTATTCCGGCCACATGCCTACTTTTTAAGTAGGGATTACATCCACCATTGTTTCAATCATGTGGGCATGCGCCTTAAGACCGGATCAAATCCACGATTTCCTTAATCCGGGCAAGCGCCTAACTTTAAAAACTTAAGCAATACACTTGTCGTAGACGAGTTACTGAAACCAATCAAGTCACATATGAGTAACTGTCACCAAATCAATCTGAATTGTGGTACCCGGGGAAGAGATCGCATCCACCATTACCATAATCCGGGCAGGGCCTACTTTTAAAGAAGGGATCACATCCACCATTGCCACAATTGGGGCCACACACCTACTTTTAAAGAACGGATTACATCCACCATTGCTCTAGTCCGGGCATGCGCCTACTTTTGCATTTATGCCAAAAGACCCTCACTTTTGACGCTGGTCACAATTATGCCAAATGTCCGTTATGCCAAATGACCGTTATGCCAAATCACCTTATGCCAAATGGCGTTATGCCAAATGGCCTGCTCCCGCCCAAATCGCAAATCGGTCCCGCAATGTGAGTGTTGCAAAATTATCGCTAGAACTAATCTATCCCCCAAAGCGAAAATGGCTCGTAAGCGTGAATATTGCATCAAAATTGACGTTTAATTCTTTTTCAATTGAGGAGCGCCCTAAATAGCAAACTTCAAGATATGAAAGTCCAATTAGTTAAATTCTGTTGTAAGTATTTGTGTTTGATGACATTCATGATCAACTGCATTTTTGTTCAGTATCCCATGTAAAATACATATAAGCTACACTTGCTATGATGTCCACACCCCAACGAGTATGATGACTCGTTAATGATAATTCCGTTATTTTGCACACCGGATCTTCGTAGAGCTATGCTTAACTGCAAATAAGAAGCTCTGATTCAATCCATTTAGTTCCACGAACGATTTGAACGTCATTTTTTCTATGAAGCACTTGACTTTGATAATCCAGCGTGACACGATGCAGATCTATAAACTTTGTTGGATAAGCTTATTCAGGCATTCGATGCCAAAGTTTATTCTTCACAAGTTAAGGAAACATTTGAAGAAAAATTATACACCCAACCGGCGGTTGTTGGATTTTCTAACAATTCTGTATAAGAATCAGCCAAAACCTGTATAAGAACTGGGCATATGCGAGTATGTTAGATTTGTATATAAAAAATGTAAGAAAAGCTTACAAAATTGTTAGATTCTCATACAATATTTGTATAAGAATCTAACAATTTCGCATATGCCCACTTCTAATACAGATTTTGGTAGATTCTTATACAGAATTGTTAGAAAATCTAACAACCGCCGGTTGGGTGTACGTTAGGGTGGCTCAAAAAACACTTTTTAAATTTTTTCTGATGGGCCGCCCTTTTATTTGGTTCTATTTGATACCCTGATGCTCTGGACAAAGTTTCAGCCAAATCGGTCAACGTTTGGGCGGTGCTAAACTCGTTGGAAGTTTATATGCAAACATGTATGCAGAAACATCCAAAAACAGTGATTTGCAGTTGGACGGCACAATTTACGAAAAAAATACAGAATGTTATGCTGAAAACCGCGAGAAGATTAGAGTTTATTAGGCAAAGATATTAGCATTTTACTGGAGTGTTGTTGTGCATTCTGTAATAAATTCTTCACGGTCTGAATGAGTATCATAGTTCTTCATCGTAAGTTGTGCCGTCCATCTGCAATTCACTGTTTTTGGATGTTTCTGCATACATGTTTGCATATAAACTTCCAACGAGTTTAGCACCCACACGTTGACCGATTTGGCTGAAATTTTGTCCAGAGCATCAGTTGAAACATCGATAGAATACAGGCGATAAGAGGGCGGCCCATCAAAAATTCTAAAAAGTTTTTCCCATGCTAATTTGAGCTATACGCTAATGAAACACGGTGTTGATTTCAACTGTGAGGCCATCTTCTGTGTCTGTCTCGTAATTACTCGACTTAGTCGAGTCAATTACGAGATACTGAAGACGGCCTCACAGTTGGAATCGAAATACGTATCTGCAAAGATAACAAAGCGTAGTGGAATAAAATGGAAAGTACTAAACTCGTCTTAGAGTGAAATCAGTAGTGATTCAGTTTCAATCCAAATTTTCGACCACTATTCTAGTTTGGAAATCAGCTGTAGCAACAGGGAACAAACCCAGTGGTTTCCCAGAAGTGTTCCCTTCATGTTTTTCAAATTTTAAAATAAATCAAATCATTGTGTTGCTGCCAAGAAAGGCACCTTTATTGCAAAGTGGATTGATCAGTAGATAAAATGACGCATTCATTGGGAAAATTAATGTTTCAGATTCATATTCAAACTGACAGCCCCGAACGATTTGAATCACTGCTGATTTTACTCTTAGACAGTTGAAACATTTGAGAATACAGGCCGATAAGTCAACGCACCAAAACCCAAGTGAAATATGTAATGCTATACGCTAGTGAAACACGATGTATCAATGGAGCACACCCAACGGCTGCATGTGTTTATCAACTGATGCCTTGAATAATCGTGAACGGTGGCCTCCAAGATTGGATCTGTTGTATGAGCCCAGCGACGTTGTCATCAAAGGCCAATAGCAACTGAAATTTTAGAACGGAAGGGCTGGGTCAGTCAAAAACTACGTAAGAAAATAAACAAAATCTGTAAACAAGCATAAGACTGGAACTCAGCTGGACATCACAGTAGAAACTTTAGACCCAGGGCTTTTTTTATTTTTCATAAATAAAAAGTCGTGAACCGAAATATACTGGGAAAAGGTTGATGCGATTAGCCAGATCAAATCTAACGTAGGATGAAGATTTTCGTCTTTGAAACTAGAAGTGCCCAGGACCCATACAAATGAGTTAGATATCACGCCTGTTTAAATTCTCCGTCACAGCTCATCTTACTCTACGGATGACACTATAAGTCAATACTTCCTTTCCACTTGCTGATTACATTTAAGATAGACTTGGAACAAAGAATTGGAATAAAGGATTACACTCCGTCTTGATTGCAATCTGGATAGGAATTCCAAAAGAAACATGTATGTCAGGTTTACAAAGTATACTGTAACATGAAACTTAAAAAGTCTTTGTTTCGAGAATGACTAGACAAAAGAAGATGCACAATACCCCTTTGAGTAATTAGGAATTTGAGACATGGATATCGTCAGGCATCGTCTACAAATCACGTAACGTTGATTAAGGATCTTCAAAATTCCGGATTTCTCCATTATTACGCCGTTTGTTAGAAATTTCATATATGGTAACGCTTTGTTATACGATGTCGCATCTCGTACAAGCATCAGCTTTGTCCACTTTCATGCATCGTACTACAACTATACACGATATTTCTTTCAACATGTCAAAAAAGTCTTATATAAGCCAATTGGGACATATGCAACAACACAGGGAAGTTTTGCAAGGCACACACAAACAGGACAAATCAGCCAGACAACCGTAAAGTTCAAACGCAGGCCATTGGAGTAGCGAGGGGGAATGTGAAGCAAGGGTTCGCTTAAACACGAATTATGAAACTAAAGAAAAATCAAAACACACACAGTTAGTTTACTCGTTCAACAATATTTATTAAATCTGTCAGAAAATATTTCACCATTTCATTTTCTCTGGTTCTGCTTTGCGTATATATAAATGTATGTATAAGAAAACTGTTTTCTGAACCTACCAGTATACTAAATTTGTTCCTATATCTACAAAAAGCTTCCTGTCAAAAAACGCCAGGAAAGCGGCACATTCCATTAGCGGTCGTTTTCGGTATTTGTTTTGTTTTTTTTTTATTTCTAGTTTAAACGCTGGGTTAGTCAATTGATTGCGTGAAGGCCAATATAAGACACTTACTTTCTAGATGGAGACACACTGATGATTGCGCCCGTTTGTCCTAATTACAATTCATTTTATTGTAAGGCAACTCTTTTAAGTGGCTTTTACTTACTTTGTTCAGTGTAGGATTTACCCAGCCAGACTCCCGCATATTTTTTTTTACAAATAAATTAGCTTTGATTAAAATTAACACAAAAGGAAATGTTATCAGGAAACTCCTTTGTTCTGGTGCCTCAGTTACGCAACAGCAGCGATAGAAACAATGGGAACTATTATTATGTTAGACTTTCATCCGATTGTTTTGGTTTTTTCTATATGGAATCTGATCTGACACACGTGAAAATAAACTGACTTAAAATGGAATTTTTCATGAGCCTACACATTCACGTACATACATAATAGGCAGAATAATTGCAGTAAATAACAAATCAAAGTTGATAATAGTGAAATTGAAACGCAAGCAATTTTGATATATGTCTGCATGTGCATGTGTTAGCCTTCGCAATTTTTATCGCGTGAGAATTAGTTACTTGGCTCCGTAGGCAAGAGTCTTATTTAATCTTTGGTATTGGGTATTTTTCGTAATTTCTTGTCATTCAATACAAACTGTATCATCGTTAACAAACACTTAAATGACTCTTTTAACTCTACAGACATACAAGTTACGTGAGGTGGTTGTGAGTAGTGCCATAAATGAATGAGTAGTGGCGACAGTGTCAAAGTTGAAACGAGATTCATCTGTCAAATTAATTCGCATTCCAAGCAAACTGCAACATGTCGCCACTCTCCTCACACCCAGTCTGCTAAAGGAAAAAAAAAGATTCGACATTTTCTGTTTATTTGTGTGCATTCTTCTGATGGTTTTAGATTACAAATCAGATCTTCCGTTGAAGGGCCTTCTGCATTGTTTGACATAAACAATTTTGTTTTACCGTAGTCTCTATCAGTCTCTCAGATTACAATTTTTGTATCTTTGAAAAAATATTAGAACAAGCACGTAGTTTAGGCCCTGTTAGTTATAAGTTAAAGAAAGACTATCAAGGGTCAACTTTAGAACGATCTTTGCCAGATTAAATGGAATGTGAGCTTTGTAAATACTAATGAATAGAATGATTACAAAAAATCTAAAACAAAGAATTTCCGTGGAAGATGTTTATGTTTATGTCTATTGCTTCCTTTCACCTTGTACGAAGGCAAATAACAAGTACGAGACGCTGAAAATAGCTTTGCTTTGGGGTCGAAAAACGTATCTGTAAAGTTACAATTATTGAATGGAATGGTAATAATGACTGATGAAAATATTCTACTAAAAAGCATTGAAAATAATTTCTTATTAAACACGATTTGTTGTTTTAGACCGGTAAAGTCATTTACTTGACTTACTATAAAGTGAGGTTAAAATTGATAAATGGTACTTTTTTGAAAGGAAAAATCATTGAAGAACAGAATAAACGAATATAGCTTGAAGAATTATGATATTTCGTTAGGCCTTTTTTTATTGTTTAGGTTAGGTGCGCACGATGATACTTTTATGCCCAGGTCCAACACGAAAATTTCCTAATCCAGACCGGAAATCGAACCCAGCCACCTTCAGCATGGTCTGGGTTTGTAGCCGCACATCTAACCGCTCGGCTAAAGAAAACCACAAGAGAAAAATATAAATAGACCCCAAAACAGACAACTGAAGCAAGAAACATAAACATCAAAACTCACAATCAACACTTCTGGCAACACTTTTCCCTATTTTTGACCCCGTTGTACAAGGAACCTACGATCACTAACCCACCAATCCTACCAATCTAATAGAACGTCTCTTGTTCCGAGGACGAAGATGGCGAGGAAATGTTCTTACAGGAAGAAGCAGCCAGCTTCTTAACGCTACTTACGGAGGTGGCTTTCTTCGGAAGTTTGGGAACGCTGGGTGCCGCACTGGCGCCAGAAGCAGCATTGATCGCCGGTGTCGAGATCGTTTTGGACACCAGCTTCCGATCGCTGCTAACCTTGGGAGCGGGATTGTTAGAGGCACTGCTGTTAACAAGCACACTGTGGCCAGTTACGGTTAGTAGGTTACCATTGGAGTCCACCGAGCTCGAGCTGGAGGTGGCCCCACTAGCGGATGCACGCGATGAAGCGGCTACGGAGCTGGTGCTGCCCTTGTTGGCGGCTGCCACCGCCGCAGCACGAGCCTTCAGCAGCATGTTACTATGCTTCTCTGCCAGCGACAGTTCACTCACCTTACTGAGCAGCTGTTCGTCCAGCTGCTTGAGTTGATCGTCGATGGATTTACGCTGGGCGTCAAAGTTCTTCGAGTCGTAGATGGTTGTATGCTCGCTGGTTCCATAGTTGGTGCTGTAGTTGGAGCTACTGCTCGGCGAGCTGTAGCTGTTACCGCCCGTCGTTTGCAGATTGATCGAGCTCTGGTTGAAACTCGGATTAGTCTGTCCATAGTTCGAGGCAAAGCTGGACGACACGTTCGGACCGTATCCGGACGTATCCAGCAGAGAGGCCGTAGTGGTCACGTCGAACGAGTTGTTCGACACGTCGTACGATGCCTGCGAGTTATACGCTCCTAGTGAATTCAGTGCGAAGCTATCGGTCGATAGGTTGTACGATCCGTAGGAGTTTGTTGAACCATAGACTAGAGGTGAACATAGCGTTAATACAACTATTGGATAATTCTTTTAACTTCACTTACTTTTTTGTCCGTGATACGCTCGGATCATGGCCTCTTTCTCGGCCAATCGGTTTTCCACCAGTTTGAGTCGGGTTTGTAGTTCCGTAACCTTGCGGTTCGCAGAATGTGCCTCGTCCAGGTAACGAATCTTCTCTTGCTTCGCCTCCGCAATAATTCGTTCCGTTTCCTGCGAGTTACGCTCCATCGCTAGCTTAGCGACGTTTCGTACGTTCGACTCCTCTAGGTTGCGCTGCTCCAATTTGGCACATTCAGCTTCAAGTCTGTTAGAAAGATCATATAATGATAAGTTTTCATTCATCAGTTGTCGTCGGCGACATTACTAACCTCATTATTTGTGCGTCTTTCTCTCGCAGCTGCCACTTAAGGTTGTCGGTTTCACTGTTGGTGCTGCTACCGCTTCGATTCGGCAGATCATTCTCGTAGTCCATGCGAAGCTTTCGTTCCGCTTGCTCCCGCCGTTCACTGGCATTCTGGAGTGACTGCAACGCATGCTGCAGTTGGGCGCAGCGTTCTACGTAGACCTGTTTCTGACGGCACTGGAAAGAAGTATGAGAGTTACACAATCTGAAAACCTTAAAAATCTCATGAACTTACTTCTTCTTCCAGCCGTTTCAGGGCCGTATCAAGCACGTTAATATGAATGCGCTGCTCTTCCAGTGTTGCATTTTGAGCCTGCAGCTCGATGCACTGACGTCGATTAGCGTCCACTAGTGATTTATCTGCAAGTGTAAAATGTCATAACGCTCAGTATCTATCCTAGAATAAATACAGAAATAAGAACATACTTTGGGTCACTAGCTGCGAGATCAGCACGTCTTGCTGCGTGCGTCCGAGCTGATGGTCTGACGAGGAGAGCAGCTGATTTTGCAGAACTTCGACCTGATCGCGGAAGGCTCGGTTAAGCTCCTGAAGCCGGCGGCAGTCCTGCTGCAGACGGGTCCGAGCGGCTTTCTCGAGCCGTTCTCGTCGCTCGCACGATTGCACCAGCTCCTCGTGCACTCGATAAATGTTGGAGATTTCCTGCTCCAACTTTTGGCTCTTGGCCACCTTGAGAAAACAGCTGTTGAGCTGTTGTTTCAGCAATTGATTCTCTTTGTACATAGCTTCCACCTCCTCCGGGTCAATGTCCAGCAAGCGTGTCAGGTCCGGTTGGCTTTTGCTTTTCAATTTGGCATTCGCCTGCGTGGCGTTGGATTCATCTGTGGAAGCATTTTGGGCGTCAATCCAGTGCTGACCGTACTTCGGTGGATCTCTCGAGTCCGTGTTCTCTGAAACGCCTGAATCGCGTGTGTTGGAGTCACTACGGGTCCGGGTCGGAAGTTTCACTTCCTTAGCGAGGTGTTTCAGTACGTGGCTCTGACTGAGATACTTCTCCGGTATCTCGGACAGTTCCTGAATAGGAGGTTGCGA
Source organism: Armigeres subalbatus (assembly GCF_024139115.2). Classification (NCBI taxonomy): domain Eukaryota; kingdom Metazoa; phylum Arthropoda; class Insecta; order Diptera; family Culicidae; genus Armigeres; species Armigeres subalbatus. Next base: position 66,028,939 of record NC_085140.1, read on the forward strand.
TTCACCATACGACCGAGGTCGATCTTTCTTCATGTATGGTGGAGGACTGGAGTATTCTCGGTTCATCGAGTAGATGCCTTCGTCGTGGATGATGAGGGTATTGTAGGACGATTGAGAAACGTCCATAGAGGATCGGTTGGAATTGGGTTCCTTCAGAGAGTTTCTATTCGAGCTGTTACTGATGATGGAGTTTCGATTGGAACCTTCGTTTCCTGTATTGGCATAGGTGTGCAGGGCATTTCGACTTTCCGAAATACTGCGGCTACTGTTTGGAGTTGCGTAGCGCGTCGAGTCCGAAGAAGCGTTTGAGGCGAATTTTTCGGGATGGTAACGAACTTGAACTTCATTAACAGGCGTTACACTTCCTTGCATATTCTCTTCGCCCTGCGGTTCAACACGAGCATGACGCAGTACGTAACGTTCCTCACGGGTCAGGTTCTCCGTAGAGGTTGAAACGTCGGTGTCAGAGCCAGACAGGCTACCACTCATGGCGGAGTACTTGGGACTCGGAGGGACAGATGTTTGCGTAGTTTGAGACTGCTGTTGAGCCTGTTGAGGGCTGCTGGATCCGCTGCTGGATTGGACCAACGTTTGCAGAGGAGGGCTTGGTGGAAGCATTGAACATCCGGATGACGTTACTATAATCGGGGCTCGCACCGCTGGTGGTGGAGGAATTTGCGGTTGACCTCCCGGCAGTTGGGCAGCGACCGACGATGGTCTTCCGCTGCTAGCGCTCGATGATGGCGCTTGTTTGGAAGCAGCGCTGTTGCTCGTCTGGGGACCCGCCCCTCCGGAAGACGAGTACTGCGAATAACGCGTAAGACCGTGAGCATGGGACATGATGACGATGGCGGAGACGGTGATGAGTCACTATGGGCATTCACTTGACTTTTAGGGGTTAGACTTGCGGGGTTAATGGTTATTGACGTTGGTTAACCGCAGGTATTTGAATATCTACTTTTTGTTTCTCCTTGAAAAAGATTCACATTCGTTTGTTTCAGTGTTAGTTTGGTTTGTGTTGGTTAAAGTTCGCGGATTTATCGATTCGTTGGCTATTGAATATTGTCTTTGATCACTGCTCAATGTTCCATTGAATTCGTGGATTGTCTAACCACATGCACTTAATTTTTCACTAGTGTGTTATAACCGGGGATTCTTCAATGAGTACTGAGGGCAACGTTTCCATCTGAAATGAGAGATTGTAAAAAAACGATATTATTACACTTACATAAATACGTTGAAATGCTTTAAATATTATTAATGTATCGCCAATGCCCGAATTAGATTTAAATTGGCTTCACATTTTGCCATTGATGCTTTGACAAAATCAACAGTAGCCAATGGTCTTACGAAGAAACTGAAAATACTGGTCCATGCAACGTAGTCTCGGGTCAAATTCCTGTTGGATTAATTGAAACTTGTTTTATGGCAGGTGGGCACTAATTCGTTGAAACTACCAGTTTTTATCAACACTAATCCAAAAATTATTATCACGAAATGTTATTCACAAATGAACACTCAACGTCACTTTTTCTTGTATGAGAACCTTTATTACTAAACACGTCTACAGTCCATATGATTCATCTGCACACAGTCGCTCGAGCCTTCTGGTGATTAAGCGTCTTCTTTGTTTGAAGACCAATCACTTCACTGAGCCAGAACTGTCGCAAGAATGCACGGTTTCTTTCTCCTTCTCTCTTTTCGTTCCGGTACCACCTTCTACAAAGGCGAAAAGTTCATGACCGTTGTCGTTGCATCCCAACCCCTCACACTTCTCCCTGCAACGATTATACGGTAATCAGTCAAGGTACGACATTCCATCCACATTCCTCTGGGAGCACTGGCCTCTCTCACCTCAACTCATCAGTCACAATACTGAACATATATTGCACCGATATATGTCGGACAAAGGCATTCTATCAGAACCTGTTGCGAAATGGCAAACCGGCGCCACGGCACGTGTTCGCCGCAATCAATCATGATCTCGCCGCATTCCTTTTCCATTCAAAAGGAGAGATTGCATAACGCCAATAATCAATTACCGAACAACGGTGTTCGTAATTCATTCCGCAACGTGTTTGGAGCACTGCGTTCTGAGGTTGGAATTACTTTCACTGCACACCTCTCAAGCTGCTTGCAATCGTCGCACCATATTGCTGTGCATTCCATTTGCGTCTGCTTGTGCAGAAGGGTTGTTTATTTCATTTCGTCGCACGTCGTATTACACGTAAATGTGTACGACTATCAATACATGAATCATTTCATACTCGACCGCCACTCTGGGTGTGAAAAATATACACTGAGGGACACACAGGAATGGTATTTATGTATTCCGGTTTATGAAGTGAAAAAAACTCGCATCAATATGAAGTCATTGATAGTAGTTCAGTCTATCCATGAATATTATTTGAATTTCTTTGTACTCAAAGGCATTCATTTTCATCGATTCCATTTCTTGACCTAATATACAGTGGTTGAGCACATTAATCGTTGCAAATCTTGTATCACCACCAGACAGCATAACAAAACATAACATAGCATAACATTTCTTTTGCCGATACATTGATTGATGGCATCCGTACATGTTCGACTAACATTCTCCAATGCGTCAATAAAAACAAAAGCATAGCTCACACAAATCCGTTCGTTACACTATCAATTCAATCTCTTTGCTAAGACTGAAGTTACCGATTTCACCCCAGCATCGCCGTTGCTGCACCACTGAATGGAATGGAATGTGGATAGATTGTAATAAACCAAAGAATACGTGGAATGCGGCTTGTGTTCTTCGCTGTCTTGCACCTTCTTATTTTCCTGCTCCGCATTCCTTCCTTCACGTTGCTCTCTCTCTACAGCTCTCACCTTGATCATAACTAAGCAACTGCTCGATTTCTGCATTCTTATCGTAACTGCTGCAATCCATCGTCGTACCGTACACAGAACACTTTGTACATTCCTTGAATCACCTCTGGCCTCCCAACCACCCGACGGCATCTGTCCTTCGGCTCGCAAAAATAAAAAATAAAACACCGCAACACAGTCCAGCGCACGAACGGCATTCCACAACCTCTCGAAACGGAATCACGTTCTCCTCCAGCGCCCTCGTCACCGCATCCATCATTCAATCCGTTTAACGGTGCCCGCAACCAGTTGCGCTCTTCTGCAGCACTGTGTGTGTGCCCGCGTACCGCAGTTCCCTCGAATCGGAACGCTCATTCCGCTGCTTTGTGTGCGTGTTCACTACAGCCATCCGAACGACGATATTTATGAGAAGATGAAAAAATACTATGAATGGAATGTGGGATTCGCGATTCTCATTGACATTTTCAGCAACGCATATTCCTCAAGAGCACCTTGAAAATCACTTCTCAATCGGCTAGAACTTCGGCTTATCGCCTACTGCAATATCGTCACGCACTCCAAACAGATAAAATTCCGCTCCAAATCCCATCACCCCCAAAAGGCGATTACGGTCGCCCCCTTCAAGTCGGAATTTTTGCCACTTCCCGAGCAGCATCCCGTCGGATTTCATTCGCACCCGTTCCGGAACCTGCTTGCCCAACTTTTCCGATAGTTTCCCAGCACTTACACTCGAATGGAAGGCGGATTTTCGACGGAAATCACTCCGGCACAAAACACTGTCCGACTTGCACTTTTCTCTTGGCACATTAGAATGAGCTTGCTGCATTCCTCAACGGTGGCGCTGCTGTCGCTGGGCCACCACACTCATGGCCGCTCGACTTTGTGCTCGACGGCGCGACGGTGCTTGCTGGCCTGCTCGAACGTCAAACCGTGCCGGTGGGTGCCACCCGAGAATTGCCATAATGACTGTTGGGTAAAATCGAGAACAGTTTACGAATAGTTGAAATGAGAATTATCAGTGACTTAGATACAATTAATTATTTCTAATTCAATGCATACTAAAAGCAGACTTCACCACTCGGACAGTCGTATGATGTATGTCAATTAGACATTTAGACTATTCGCATAATTACCGAATCGAATTATTTAAGTGCTCGAATATGATTTCTATAAACTTGAGCTTTTATGGCGTCCAGGGTGGGTACTATTCCAAATTTTGACACTGAAGATCCAATTGGAATAGATATTAAACCTATCAATGTGATTTTTTTTTGAATGGGCGTATTTTGTTCAAAAGAATTACAGTCGCGATTCGCTCGTTGGGCCACAACCTAGACCCAATTATCAAATTCTGTTTTTTAATTTGGTCAACATCCATAAAAAATATTCGATATCTGTCCAAGGGAAGCTTGCACTGCGAGCAGGTTTATTCGATAATTATAGAATATTTTTTGTCACTTTTACGATTAACTTGTTTAATTATCACTTTTAAGTTTAATTCCGGGAAATGAGACAGACCTTAATCCAAATTCTTTCAAATTAAAATTCTGTCAGTCTACATATATAGCTCGAATTAAAAATCATCATCTGGCAAGTGTTCCGCAAAAATATGTATAGGAAAAAACTTGTACACGAAAATCAAAAAGAACACGCAACACAGAATAAAAAAGGTAAAAAAATGTAAACCGAAACTAAACACATGTAACCTAAAGTAGAAATTTACATTCCATGTTCAACAAAGACAATCCTCACGGAGACCAAATTAAAAAGTACTCGTGTTTTCAAGGGCAGCAAGTTGTGGGCCCGAGCAGCACACATGTTGCACAAAAATTCCTGGGACCCATATGTAACCGAAATTAGTCACACTGAGTGCAACCAAATAGGCCTCGATTATGCTGCTAGGGGTAGCGTCTGTTTTGAATAGGGTACCCTTGAAAACGCGGAAACTTTTGTATTTGGATTATGTGAGGACTGTCCTTAACATGAGAAGGCAGAGGGAAGCTGATCAATGACAGCTCCTGAAATCTGTTGACCGACCCTGACCGACCGAGCTGTTAGGTCGGAGATTCAGGATTGAGGATGATGATACTAGACGAAGTCAGAAACGCAGTTTGAGAGCTAAAGAATGATGAGGTCGCTGAGAAGGAAGGAATGCCGGCCGAGGTTCTAAAAGTTGGGAGTGACCGGCTGAACGAAAAAAAAAATCCACCAAGGGAATGAAATAATTTGGGGAGCAGGGAGAAGAAATGCCATCGAGCTGGATGGCCTCATATGTCCTATCTACAAAAAAAGACACAGATCCGATTGTGTTAATTATCGAGGTATAACACTCCTCAATACCGCCTACAAGGTAATCTCCCGAATTTTGTTTAGCAGACGGCGTCCGTTTGCGGAGACTTCGTTACATGTGATAATGACGTTAGCCGCGAGGTGAAAAGACGTGTTGCGGCTAAAAGTAGGACATTTCTATTGTTTACGTAGCCAGCTAAAGTATCGCAGCTTACAGAAACAGTCAAAAGTAGCTCCGTACACATCGTTGGTTCGTCCAATCGCCCTGTACGGCCATGAAGCATGGACGATAAAAGATGCAGACTATCGAATTCTCGGAGTGTTTGAGCGGAAAATATTGTTCTCAATAGGGTAACTGTACCAGTTTTGGCCATGTTCCTAATTTGGCCAGTTTCTCACATAACTCCAAAAGTAAAGCAATTTTCGAGGGTTTTATTAGCTCTAACAGGAGATATATCCCTTATCTTTCTTCGCTGTTGAAACTGATCGATATTTTTTGGAAAATATGCATTTTCAGGGTTGGCCAAATTAGGCACTAAGATAACCAAAGCCCGTACACTTCCCCTACTTGTCGGCTGTGGAATAGCGCAGACGCATGAATCACGAGTTGTACCAAGTGTACGAAAATAAAGACATCGGCAGGCTGATAAAAATACGGCACATTGTAGTGGGCTGGACATGTAGTACGTATGTCGGAAAACAGACCAGCAAAAGTCATTTTCAGCAGCGAACCTGGAAGAGGACGTCGGCTCCATGTACTCGCTGACTGTGTGCAATCAAGGAAGGTGCGTGTGCTGCCAGCGTGCATGGAGACTGGCGACTGGCGGCGCAAGAACCAGCGGCCTGGAACAAAATATTACATTCGGTTTTGCTCCGGACAACACAGAGTGTACGACCATCATGAGTATAGGTAGGTAGCGACCCGCATGCTTTCAAGCAATACGATAAAATGAAGGTAGCTAATTGTGGAGACAAACATCGGACCTCCACACTAGACCAGTGCGCCACCGCGCCACGCCACCGAAGATTTTCTCCGTCAAAAATGAATCGGCGCGTCACCGTATGAAAATTGACCACGCCGCTGAATATTGTTTGACCGGAACAAAGTTAGTACGCTTTTCATACTGAAGTTGGATTTTTCTCCAGATACAGGCAACTTACCCAACTTTGGAAGTAGTGCGCTGGATTCGCCTAAAGATGCGCTAAACAACGCATCAATTAGTTTGAAGAAAGCTCGATTCGGAAGTCCCGACTTCCGAATTCTAATTTGTTGCTACGCCAACAATATTTCTAACAACGCCGATGGCATTTTCCCTGTAAGTCTAGATTTATCTAGCTCCTGTCGGAAATAAATATTTTCAGTCAAGTTCATATGACAATTACCTTCTTTACAGTTATGCTACATTTATTCTCATGCCCAATAAAATCCAGACCCAACAAAATTTAGAAGGGCTTATTATATTAGGCTTTTTCAGCTTAAAAAAGTAGCTTATTCAGCCCGAATTGATTGTAGGGAATCCACTAGATCCCTTGTTGTACAACGTATGCTCGGTCTAAGAAAACAATATTTGTTCAAACAAAATGCAGTCAACATTTAATTATTCAGAAAATAAGAGAATTGTTCTCCAAGGATTCAAGGAATTACTCCTAGTCCCTCTTCGGCAGTACGTACTAGAATATTTCAGTCTGAAAATATTTAAGAATTTCATTTAAAAATTGTTTGGAAACTCGACCATCTTTTTTTAAATTCTTCATGAGCCTAAACGTCCACTTCTAGAATTTCTACACAGAAACTCTTTTAGGAATTCCTTCGAAAATTTCTTCTGCAAGTCCAACGGGAAATCCTCACGAAATTCATTCAAATTCTTCTGAGTTTCAAACCAGGAATTCCTCTGCGAGTTTCTTCAAGAAATACTTCATGTATTGGTCATCAAAATCTTATATGAACTCCTTCGGATATTCCAATAAAAATTCCGTCGTGAATTCTTCATGAAAAATAAATTTCTCGGAGCAGTTCCTTGAGGAACTTTCTAGAGAAATTTCCAGGGGATCATATAGATACATATATTTCTTTGGAGAATCTTTGGAGGACTTTTGGGGTAGGAATTTCTGGAAGAATTCCCAGAGGAATGCGTGTAAGATTTTACAGATCTTGATTTTGCAATTTGATTTTAGAAGAAGTTCTTCAAGAATTCCTGATCAATTTACTGGATGAATTGCCGGGAGGTAGGTGTAAGAGAATTCCATTTAAATTTCGGCAGGAATTCAGAAGAAATATCTGAAGAGTCCTCGTGGTAATTTCTGTAGAGTTCGCAGAACCGGATTTGGAAGGGGGCGGGGGACCGTGGCGCCGGGCCATCACAAAACTTATATGCCAAAACCAACCTTTTTTGTACATTTTTGGGCCCCCATCAAGCTGCCGGCCCTGTGGCCCTTTTCCGGCTAATTCCGGCCCTAAGAGTATGCGAAGTAATTTATGAAGTGTTCTTGAGAAGTTTTTAGAGGAGCTCCAGAGAGCATTTTATGAGAAATTCTCGCTTAACTTTTCAAAAGGACCTAAGTAGCATTTTTTTCATGAATTAATTTGAATAGCGCAATCAACAGAACAACATAGAAGCTATTGATTGCAGTATTCAAATTAATTCATGAAAAAAATGTTAGTTAGGTCCTTTTGAAAAGTTAAGCGAGAATTCTATGAGTGATTATTTAAGAAGTTACAGAACTTATCGGGAACTTTCCGAGCAAACATCCACTGGCATTCATAAATGAGCTTTCAGTGGAATTCCTGAAGAATTTTTGAAGTAATTTCCGGAAGATATCCTAGAAGCACTTCCGGAGAAATTTTGGGAAAAACTCCTGGAGGAACTTCCGGATGAATTCCTGAAGGAACTTTCAGAGGAACTTCCAGAGGATTTCCTGGAGCAACTTCCGGAGAAACTTCTGGAGGAATTTCTGGAGAGACTTCCAGAAGAACTACTGGAGGAACTTTCGCTGGAACTTCCGGAGTAACTCCTGGAGGAACTTCCGTTGGAACTTCTGGAGGAGTTTCCGGAGGATCTACTGGAGGAATTTCCGGAGGAACTGCTGGTGGAACTTTCGCAGGAACTTCCGCAGGCACTCCGAGAGGAACTTCCGGAGGAACTCCTGGAGGAACTTCCGGATCAACTCCTGGAGGAACTCCTGGAAGAACTACCGGAGGAACTCCGGGAGGAACTTCCAGAGGAATTCCTGGAGGAACTTCCGAAAGAATTCCTGGAGGATCTTCTTCTTCGATTTCTATGGCTCTACATTCCAAATGGAACTTGGCCTGCTTTTAAACTTAGTATTCGCATTTCCTTAGTTATTAATTGAAAGCTTTTCGATTGCCACCCATGAATAATAGACCTCTTCATGTTTTCAAAAAGTATCGTAAATTCAACCGGTCAGCCCAAAATAATAATTCTTATGCTAAAATAAGTCTCCTGTCAAATTTTCAGCTAATTCGGATAAAATTTCGATGTGGCTCAAGTCGATTTACTGTTTTTGAGCTATTTTCAATTTTGGAAAAAATCTAACAAGAGATATAAACGTCGAAAACTATCGCAACAACCTCTATACGGAAGCTTTTGGTGTGCTCTACAAGTCTTGTGAACATTGCTATTCGCTCCGTTCACGTTTTGTCCATGTAAAAGTGATTTTCAAGCTTTTAAGTGCATATAAGTACTGTTTCCTCCAAAAGTCGTTTTTCTACAAAATTCTTGAATTTATGAGAAATGATTGCTAATTTATTATATTATTATTCTTCTTTTTTCCCTGAAAATTTTGAGTAATATAATTGTCGATGTGCGATTTACTGTTAAATTCTTAAAAATCAGAAGCTGAACATTTGTCATAAATTTGCAGCTGAGATTTCTTCAAACAAGTTGTTCAAACAAAGAAGCTTCGATTTCACTTGTTATTACGATGCACTCAATGTTAAAAGCATGCAGACGTATGGTGAAATTAACAAAATTTGGAAGACGTTTGATGTAAGCATTAAATATCATATGGTTTGATTTATGTTTTGTTCGAACAACTTGTTTAAAGAAATCTTAACGTGCAAATTTGTGACAAATGTTCAGCTTCTGATTTTTAAGAAATTAACGGTAAATCGCACATCGACAATTATATTACTCAAATTTTTAGGGAAAAAAGAGGAATAATAATATTATAAATTAGCAATCATTTGTCATAAATTCAAGAATTTTGTAGAACAACGACTTTTAAGGGAAACAGTATTTTTATGCACTCAAAAGCTTGAAAATCACTTTTACATGGACAAAACGTGAACGGAACGAATAGCAATGTTCACAAGACTTGTAAAGCACACCAAAAGCTTCCGTATAGAGGTTGTTGCGATAGTTTTCGACGTTTATATCTCTTGTTGGATTTTTTCCAAAATTGAAAATAGCTCAAAAACACTAAATTGACTTGAGCCACCTCGAAATTTTATCCGAACTAGCTGAAAATTTTACAGGAGGCTTATTTTAGTATAAGAATTGTGATTCTGGGCTGACCGGTTAACTTTTCGATACTTTTTGAAAACATGAAGAGGTCTAATGAATATGTATCTTGTGTGGCAAGTACAATGAATACACTACCCAACTAACATTTAATGTCAATGTAAATGTTATTTCAATCGTCTATACGGCTTCAAGCTTAATATGTGTGCTATTCATATGATCAAGAACTTCTATTCAATGCTTTTACCAGCAAATCTGGCGAATCTATTCAGCTGTTTTTGACGTGCCTGCACAACTACTTTACAGCATGTTACACAATTTTTTCTCAATCTTTACTAAACCATTTAGTAATATAATTCGATTCAATGGCGCTTATTCAGATTTTTTGAATCTGTTAAATAAGTTTTATTCAGCCACTGAATTCAATTTGATTAAATATTATTTAAGAGGGAGAGTAAATTTCGGAGTTTATTTAATTTTTATGTTTGAAATACCAATTTTGTTGCTATCTAGATTCGAACTTCTGATCTCCTGATTCAATGGCTGCTGCTTTGTCATCACCGTCACTTTGACATATGTAAATTACAAAGAAAATTATGGATGTGCTTCTTCGCATACCCCATAGGTTGTTTTACTAACGCTATTTTCAGATTCATGCTGTATAAACGTTAGGAAGAGGCCTACATGCTGCTTTCAGCACATAAGCTTAAAAATTATGCTTTCAATATTATTTCAACCATTATTCAAACATCTATCAGCATGTTCTGTTGGCTAACTTTTTTGCATCATCAATCGATGAAATTGTTTTTAGGCAACATTTTCTCGATCTGTACAGATGCTACTCTGCTGCTAATCGTTTAACAGTAGCCGTCAACAGAAATATTGCTTCTAAATGGCCTGTTTTCTTACACTATCTGCTAGCATTAATGACAGCGCTTTGTCAGTTGCTATAAGAGCAGGTGAATACCTTTGTAGCTGCATTATAGAAATCAATAGCTCATACACAGCTCCGGCAACAAAAATCAAATGTAAACATTGCGGTTTTGACGTTCCATACTGATAAGCTATTAAAAGAAGCAGTATAAAGTTTACTTAAACGTTGTGTAATCTTCAAAGATACTGAAGTTGCCTTAAAGCTTCGTTAGTTCATTTATAGCGCCATTACGCTATATTGTTAGTGCTATAACAACAGCGAAAACGTTTTCGTTGTGAATGCTACTCATCGTAATATGGGAAGTTGCTAACAAGCAACTCAGTTACATACATGAGCTCTTAACCGATAAGCTTTGTTGCTAATTCAGACAGAGCTGTTTTATTACTATATGAAAGCTGCATAAACGATAAAAGATGAAATATATTCGGCACAAACTGACTAGTCGTAATAGTCGAGTTGAAGTTTTAGGGATTATTTGCGGAGGCTTTTCATTTATTCAGCATTGGCTGCTTTTATTCAAATAGTATACAGCCAAAGGCTAGAAGTTGAAGCTTTTAGCTCCAAAATTGTTAGTTGGGTATGCCCAGGGAGTCGAGAATGTTTCCAACCCGAAAACATTCTAGATCGGACCGAGAATCGAACTCGCCATCTCTGGATTGGCAATCCTACGCTTTTGCTCGCAAGGCTAACTGGAGACCTACCAGACGAATTTCTGAACGAAGTGCCGTGGGAAATCTTGAATGTGGTTTCGGTATTCCTGGACGAAGTTCCGGAGGAAGTTCCGAAGAAATTCCTGTATGATGTTCTGAAGGATTTTTTGGAGGAACTTTCGGAGAAATTCATGGAGGATCTTTCGGTCGAATTCCTGAAGGAAGTTCCGAAGGAACTCCTGTATGAACTTCTGGAGGAATTCATGGATGAATTTCTCGAAGAATTTTCGGACCTATTCCTGGAATAGCATTCAGAGGACTTCCTGGTGGTATTAACGGAGGAATTTGTCTATTGCTTGAATTTTTTTAGCATAGCATTAGCATTAGCATTGTTACGGTGTAATTCGTAGATTGGACACTAGTGATACTCATGTTTTACTTTTGAGATCCAGAACGCTATCAGAAATCAAGAAGGGGAGAGGTCCTTGATTTCAGTCTTAAACAAAAATAACAAAAGCATGAGGATTACTACTCCTGGCCACGCCCATCTTCACCGTAACTAGGGAGAGGAAGGAAGTGTTGATGTAGTACTTACTTAACGAGGGGCCACCGACTTAGCGACACCCTCATAAGTACCACGGAGTTGGATAATGAGGAAGGTAATCGTTGGGTCAGGATTTGCCTGTAGCTGGCAATGTAACCGTCGTGGTAGATCTTACCCCGTAACACACCATGTAAAGGTTTCTACCAGGCATTACGGGTCGGTATTTGTCTATTGCTTGAAATAAGCAAGAAGAAGAAAAAATCGTGTTCCAAAGTTTACCGAAAAATTTTCATTTCACTCCAACAACGAATTTTTATAGAAAGCTCGGTATTATATATTAGAGTAGGGCGCAATTGTATGGAAAAACGCAAACTTCGTCCGATCAAGTGAGATCAAGGTTTTTCTGAATCGTTTTGGGACCCCAATCAACTGTGCAAAATATGAGCTCGATTGGTTGCGACCCCGCATGCCGCATCGCGTTTTAAATTTACATGGAGATTAGTATGAGGAAACATACTTTTTTACATGCTTGCTATTAGCGGCTTCAATTTATCATCAATCACGTGACTCAATACGTTAGCATATAGTCTGAAAGATGCCGAAAGACTTTGCCGAAGAAGTTACATAGCTGGAAAGTCTACAGAAAATGTTATTACGTTTCAAAAATTGATTGTTCAAACCATATGCAAGAAATCAATGTAGAGCACTGTTTCTGCCAGCACTACCAGACGACTTATGGTTATCGAAAGGCAAAACCCATCTTCCTTCTTGTCGGATTTGTTTCTTTGTGAAATGATTTCGGATAGCTCCCATTAGCTCTAAAGCCTTACAAGATCAATTATTTTGGAATAACACTCAGTTAAATTATTGGTCCACGTAGTTCGGCAGTGCTGGCAGAATAAACGATTTGTTGCATGTGGTTTGAACAACTTTTGCATATGGTGCCTTCTTCAGCAAAATTTTTCGGCATCCTTTGGGTTATACTTTAACGCAATGTACCACTTGGTTTACGATGAACTGAAACCTCTAGTAGTAGAAATGCAAAAATATACGTTCTCCCATACTAATTTCCATACAAATTTCAAATGCGATGCGGAAAGCGAGGAATCAATTAATCGGTCCCAAATTCTGCATAGTTGTGCAGGACCCAGAATGGCTTCGAAAAACCATTGATTTGAAAAAATGACCATGACGCCCCACTCTATTATATATGTACCCATCGACTAACTCGTCGAACTGAGCAAATGTCTGTCTGTCCATGCACCACACCCATACAGTGCATGGCAAAACGCAGATTTTTTAAGGACGGCCAACATCACGTTCGTTCTTTCTAGTTTTCGGTATCCACAATGCCTGGTTAAGCGTGGAGGCGCATGGTACATCATAGGACAGTTTTGTAAAATCTCCAATAGCACTAGTATAGCAGGTACCGTAGAAAATTGCAACCGGTGAACGTTTGTGTCCAAAATATGATCCCATGTAAAATTTGAGTTCAACCAGTCATGGGGCTACTCGATCCAAGTTTTAACATTAATGAGACTTTTGATGTTAGTTGATACACAGAAAGAAAAATCATTTATAAAATTGAAAAAGCCGTTGGTTAAAATAAAAAGTTTCGTTGGTTCTTTTTCGTAGAGAGTTGCAAATGTTTAAAATAAAAGTACGCAAACTTTTGTTGCACCCATTGATCAAAAATTGCATGCCACTCTGAAATTAAAAGTTTGTACTGTCAAATCAAAAAGGTCACACTATAAATAAGAAAGTGTTTTTTTTTTCATTCGAAAACAAAGCTGTTCTTTCCCCAAATCAGAATTTCCCACCCTTCCCTCCATTAATGTTTTTCCTTTGAAGATTTATATGGATTAATAGTATTAGTTTTGTTTGTTTATTTCAAACTTCACATAGGTGTTTTATTCCATCGGGGTCAGATCATAAATACAAAGTATGTAATTATCAGCACCGTTTAGATCAGCAGGATTTTTCTAGACAGGATTTTAAAATATTGACAATAAACCATAGCCATTCTTTTTGAATTGTGATGCGCAGCCATCTAGATGAGCTATATACATTGTGCCATATTTTTCCTGCCAGTCATGGGGATTGCTCGGGGCTCGTCGGGGAGTGCCTGGCAACTGGCAATTGATCTGAAATTGAAGAATTACAAAATCTTTAAGTATTCCGTAAACATAGAACTTGATGTGCTCTTATTTGAACCACTTATTTCGTGGCATTGAAAGTGTGATTTGGATGGTTGGGTAACAATTGAATCAGCACATTACCGGTAGTTTTGTTTTGTACTATAGATACCGGTTATTTTCACTTTGTTTATATGAAAAAATAAGACCTACCTTCCGGTTCCATATTGCTGTCTGCATAAACGCAGGAACTTCACGGCAAAATCTGGAAAAAGTTAATTCCGAGGCACCACCGAACAAATCCGGAACAAAAAAATGACAGTTGTCGCTTTTGTATGCTGAGCGGAAAATGATGGAAAGAGAGTCGAGAGAGTTGAGAGCTTCAAATCTGAAGCACTATGAGTTATTTTGATAAATTAATGGACAAAATTCACAAAAGTAATTCGAGATAAGAGAAATATTTATGCAGGCTGTTAATTTTGAATGTCAGCGTTGTTTAATCACGTACATGTGATAATTCTGAAGTTCGATTCATGATAAATAAGGAATTATAGTTCATATCCAGAAAAATATATAATAGATTTTATTAAATTTATACCATCTGATATTCCATAGTGAACATGACTGAGGGACGGTTGATGTGTTCTCCTTTTTACCAAGGTTTATCATTTAATGTTTTGACAGTTCTACATTTTTGAAATTGAATGGAAGCACTTTCAATTTTACTTATGGAGATAGCAGGAAAACACTTTGAAAATGAAAAAATAATTTGACTAAGACTATTTTTACTTTTATTTTCAAGAAAACGAATCACTTTTCAAAGAAAAAGTGTAAAACCTTCTGTGAAACTATGTTTGTTTTTTGTGTGTAGATATTGATCTTAAATTCATATTTTTCGAGCATGCACAAAAAAAAATTTCAATCTGAAAGCAGGAATCGAACACGACCAATCGTTGGCACGCGCGTTCCTGAGTCGCAAATACTGCTCGTACGCTTGTTCTGATGCGTATCGTTTTGACTTGAATCCCGAGCATAAATATCTTGTAAATTTCGTTGCGCTTCAATTGTTACGGCCCTTACAAATATCCAAGAACCCAAATACAAAAAGTATCACCAGGGGTGGATGGGAGTGTATAATTATCATTTTTGCCTTTCTCGTATAGTAGGTATACTTAAAGGCTATACGTTCGCCCCAAAACAAACTTTTTGAAGGAAGCCCGGAGACCCATAATGTTATATACTAATCGACTCAGCTAATGTGCTCATAAGTTATGGCGAAAACACATTTTTTTATTTGCACGAGAAAGGCACCAACACCGCTAGGTGGATTAATCAGAGTTTTTATGTTATGAGTTTGCGAATGGAGCTTTAGTGTCCTAAGTTGAAACATGAATCGAATTTTCGTATACAGAGTATGCAGATTATAAACGAACTTAAGATCCCATAGAAGGAGTTTCCAGAATAAAGTTGAAATAATTATTTAAAAGCGGTTATTCGAAATAAGAGCCATGTTCGGGATTTGAGTCAGAACGGTACAACCAGCGAGTTGTTTACAAGTAGAAACGCGCTCGTGCTCGAGTGTTAAACATTTTTCCCGCCATACGATGCTATGATCTTAAACGACTAACGTGAACCGATGGACTCTACGACATTACCCATAATTCCATTACCCATAATGCTGTTACCCCGAAGGCCACTACCCCGAACGCCATTACCCATAATGTGTCACTACCCCGAATGCCATCACCCCGAATGGGATACTACCCCGAATAAGCCAGTACCCCTAATCAGTCATGATTTCAAGTTTATAGTTTATTTCAATGAAAAAACGTATATCAAAAGAAGTTTATTTAGTATTCATGTGAATAATAATTACTTGTTTTACGAATTATACAACAGTAAAGCAACTTCAGTCGAGCAAATTACATATTTTTCAATAGGATTTTGATCGTACTTATTTTTCGAGCCGATGGTCTTTTGACAAGTACACTATCAATGATATGAGTATATTACTTCTACATGAAGTTAAGCGATTAACAATGTTATGGAAATGCTAATTCTACCATGAACAATGTACGTCTCAGATTGGAAGATGATATAAGCATTTCCATACCTTTGACAAGGTTCACTGTGTCAGACTCGGTACTCAACGGTGCGATTCGTTTCAATGAACTGAAACTATTTGAAACTATTATCCGCTTAAAACTGTTATCCTGCAATAAATGCAGGCCTGATGCCACAGTAGCGACCTGTTGTAGTGTCGCCTCTGATACTCGTTGCATCGTCATTGACACCAAAGCACGAAGACTTCATACTATTATTCCTCAAGCGGCAGCTGCCACTTGGAAAGTTTTTTGAAACCTTTTTAATAATGAATTTGAATTAACATATAAAGGGGTTTTTGATACCTTTATATTACCAGAATTCCTACTATTTGTTCATTTGAGAAGCTATTCTGGTTTGATCTAGTCTGTCCATAGTGACGTGCAATCAATTGTGATTGTCAATGTGAAGAAGTGACTACGGAAATCTTCATGACTTTTGGTTGCGCGACCATCTTCGTGGTAAGCATGCGGCACGAAGAAACCGAATAGGTGATGCGTTGAACCTGGCGAACGCGTTCATTTTAAGAAGGCATCATATCGGGTAAACACTTTCTACCGGGCAATCGCGTTCACTTGAAGCAGGCATTATTTCCACTATTAGCCTTATACCGGGCAAATTCGTTCATTAAAAGAAGGCATTATCAACTCCCCTCAAACCGGACTAACGCGTTTATTTAAAGAAGGCAGCATCTCCTATGTTTGCCTTAAACCGGGCAAATTCTTTAGTTTAAAGAAGGTGTTATCAGCTCGGCTCGGCAGGTAAATGCATTCATTTAAAGAAGGCATCATCTACTCTCTTCACTATATACCGGGCAAATGCATTCCTTTAAAGAATGCATTTTCAACTCGGTTTGCCTTACACCGGCCAAATGCATTCATTCAAAGAACCGTGCAGTTGCATTCATTAATAGAATCACCTACTCATCTACTCTGTTCACCTTATCCCGGGGAGATGCGTTCATTAAAAAAAGGCATTATCAGCTATGTTCGCCTTAAACCAGGTAAACACGCTCATTTAAAGAAGGCATTATCTCCTATGTTCGCATCGTATTACGCAAATGCGTTTATCCAAAGAAGGCATCATCAACTCTGATCGCCTTAGAGCGGACAAACGCATTAATTGAAAGAATGCATTATCAACTCTGTCCTACTTCAACTGGGCAAATGCGTTCATTAAATGAAGGCTTTATTTCCTATGTTTGCCTTATACCGGGCAAATACATTCATTTGAAGAAGGTATCATCTTGTCTCTTCGCCCCAATATGAGCAAACACGTTCATTTTAAGCAGGCAAATATCTTTTTTCTGCTTTATATCAGGCAAACGCGTTTATTTAAAGAAGGCATTATTTTCACTGTTCGTCTTATGTTAATTGAAAGAAGGCGTTATCTCCTCATTTACTCCATTTCATAAAATAACACTTTCCCAGATAATAATGGCGTAGAATGATAGTTAAAGTTAATTGGACAAAAAATAACAAAAATGTTGGTTAAATAGAACCTTTATTGCCTTTCTCTAAGTAAATCTAAGTAGTACACTGACCCCACAATAATGGTTCACACACCAATATGAGTCATTTCCATTTAACGAATGTGCAAAATGGATTGACTAATTATTGTTACAAAGTGACCCATATATGTGCGATCACTGTTTATACTTTTATTAATTTCAAAGATTGTCATTTTACGATTCATCAGTATATGTGGATGTTAAAAATAATACTGGAAAAAACTACAGATTCGGAATGTATTCGGGGTAATGGATTTCGGGGTAGTGTCCCATTCGAGGTAATGGCTTTCGGGGTACTGTCCCATTCGGGGTAGTGGCCTTCGGGGTAATAGCATTCGGGGTACTGGGATTCGGGGTACTGGGGTGGAGCCGAACCGATGGCGTCGCAGCCTACTATTCGCGTTTATAGTTAATTAGTATCTGGTAAGCATCTGGGGCTTGCCCGCCAGATAATGGCCGGGTAATGTTTGAACATAAATTCTGTCACACCAAATTCTTAAAAAGATTTTCAGCAAACTGGTTTGCTGAAAAACAACCAGTAAATTCAGTGCTTACTGAAAGTCAGCAAGTTGATTCGAATTTGCTGAAAATCAGTATACTGTTCCAATCTGCTGATTGCTCAGCAATTTCCACCGACTGGCTATCTGTCAAACATAAAAACCAGCCATTTTTAGTTCCATTGCAAAGTTGATAATCGTCGCTTTTTGTTGCTGTTCTTGAACATATAATTCCTTTTTGTAGAACATGAGTCTTGTAAGTATTTTATATCTTATTTATTAAGTATAACATATGTAAGATAAGTTGAGAATATCCATGTGAAATCATATTAAATATTTTTCAGCCAGTGCAAGTCGGAAATTGGAATATTATTGTATTTTTAATGCTATGATGCATATTATTTAGTTACATCAATGTCAGGCAAATAAATCTTCGTTATTAAAACTAAAAAAAAACAATCTATATTTTGGAAAACAATTATGCGTGGGTCAAACACTATATGTCATCAATTTGATATATTTTGCTGAATAGTATCAGCATGATGCTGTTGAATCCGAACCTACTGAATTTTCAGCAAACCTCTAGAATTTGCTGATAATTCAGTAAATAATTGTCAATTGAAATGACAGTTCACTTTGCTGAAAATTTCAGTAATTTATGTTTGCTGAAATATTTGCTGATCATTCAGCTCGGCAAAATTCAGCAAAATTTTGCTGAAATTCGGCGAAAAAAATTTGGTGTGTGACATTGGATTGCACTGCTTCATTGCAATAGATCTGGGTGAGATTCATCAGGAGGGCGATCACGCTATAATAGCAGCAATTCGACTTATCGATCTATTTATCAATAGAACATACGACACCGTTCATTCATTGCTTCGGTGAAATTTCCTTCCCTAGAATTTAATCTTAATGGCAACTATACAGAGCAGTGACACTAACAAATATAGCAGTGTTGTCCTACACTCAAGGCAAAAAATTCTACTCTTCAATTTTACTCTATCTAAACGATTTTACAGTCTTAACTAAGTAAGTTCAACTAATAGAGGAATATTTGAATTTTCTGAATAGAGAGATATTTTCAGATATGAAATCTCATAAACAAAGAATCTAATTGGCAAAACAATGACAAATACGGTTCGTATTAGATCGCTTGGGCCAAGTAGGAACGTGTGAATTGTTGCGTGAAAAATTCCAATAAGTAGCGCCAATTTGCAGGAATATCTGAAAAATGCCACTGATCGCTAGAACTGTCTCCGAACGCCGAACAACATATCAGCAGGTTGAAATCGCTGTTATTTTGCCTGTCTTGGTAAGATTGTTCACACACTATCAGCCAAGCCGTTCCTGGGTGGACGTTAGGTAAAATAACAGCGATTTCAATTTCGTGTTGTTCTTCAATGGCCCTCTGCTTACGTTTCAACTTCTATTCAATTTCATACTTGTCGCTCGCTTGCGATAACTTTCAATTCTGTGCTTCATCGTGCTTTACAAACATGCTCCCTTCCACTTTGAGCTTAGGTAGTTCGATCTCACCGATAAAAGCCAATGAAAATCAATCAATAAGTTTCTCGCGGTGATGAAATCTCATAAACAAACTGTATATTCGTGTCACAGACAAATGAACGCTACACAGATTTCCTAAAATCATCAAAAAAGCACTATTGTACTTCCAGTTGAAAACCGAAGTGAGCTCTCGCGACAATCGAGTTTTCTCCCGTTTCCTTTTGTCGCAACTACGTCGCGACTAGTGCGCATCATGGCGCACGGCGGTGGCATAGATGCGCACTAGTCGCGATGCAGTTGCGACATCAGGAAATAAGGAAAAACTCAATCGTCACAAGAGCTCACTTTGGTTTTCAACTGGAAGCACAATATCTGCTTCTGGTGTTAAAAATTCACTGAGCAGAACTTATTAAACCATCAAAGGACGGTAGAACAGATTCAATCAGCGTCATATTGTGACATCAACGAAATAGAATTTCATTTATTTGATATTTCATTAAGATTTCTTTCATAATTATAAAAAGGTATTGTGCCAAGGAGTTATTCAACACGTTATGGTTAAATCTATCCAGCTTTCCACGTTTACCATAATGGCGGATGCTATAAAAACTTTGACAATAACTGCTTCCAGACACTGAACTGAAATTATCGACTAAGCAAACGCTGATTTTCCCGTTTCCAATGTTACAAATTTATTTGTTTATTCGTCGAACAACAAAGCAATTCGTGCAAGATTTTTATTCTTTCAATTTAGATTGTAAATTGCTTACTAATTATTCATTTATTTCAGAAATTATCATAAGATGAACTACGCATATCAATTAATTAGCAGAGATTGTATTTGACTACTGTCAGGTTTTGTACCTAGGAAAACGAGAAGCAAATATTGTACTGAACACACAGCCGTTGAAAGGAACAATGACATTGATAATGCGTTATGCCATCTGTAGAATAAAAATCCCTTCGGTCGTCTCGATTTTGTCTCAAATCTGCGTAATGAAACTATCGCACATAACTATCGTCAATCTGTCGCTACATGCACAGTATTTTTCGAAGTACCTATATGTAGTGTATTATTGTTGGGTATATAACATATTTATTTATGTCAATTCTACGAGTAATGCATCGTACAACCCGAACCAGTAAACTGGAGGGAATTGTGAAATGTTTCCAAAATGTCGATTTAAGCTTTTCTCACTTTAGTTTCTCTGTGCTTTAGTATACCGCGCCATTAAATTGTGTAGCATTTCACAAAAAAAATTACACGATTGTTTTCAACAGATATTTAATTCTCACGTTTGGTCTTATCATACCATAACGAAGGTATAGCTATGTGACTTTTATTGGTTCTAACTATGGAGTTATTGACAAATATCTAACAGCATATAAATTCTAGTCTTAATTTTCATACTACTGTTACTAAAGCATAGTTTCCGAAAGTACAGCGTGGTTACGTTTAGGACGCTTGCGATGGAGGACAAGGCTCTCGTGGTGTATCTCGACTCGACATTTAAGTGATAGAAGTGATAGCAATATTCTGAAGTCTTGTGGTCTTGATATATGGAGAATGGCATACAGGAGTGTCCCTGTGAAACCAACGTTGAATTAAAAAAAATCTTCCGTATAGCTCCCGGCGATAGGTTGCCATTCCAAAGAGAACTAAAAATTAATTCGAAGACAATCTAAAACTGATATCATAGCTGATGTGTTCGAACTTGATTCCAACATTTTATTTTTCATTAGGACCGTTTTGAACTTTCTATGCTATATTTTTTGGGTAGCGCCATATTCCAAAATTTCAATATACCACTATGCCTGAAATATAAGAATAATCAGAATAGTTTTAAATTATCAAATGAAATTGACGGTGAAAAAATCTTGCATAATTATGCTTGTTGTTGGAAAAATAAACAACTTTGTGTATATCCTTGGTAACAGGAACAATCAACATTCGCTGGTTTGCTATGATGGAAATTTCAGTTCAGTGTCTGGAAGCAGTTCTTGTCAAAAAATTTATAGCATCCGCCATTATGGTGATAGTGGAAAGCTGGATAACTCGCTTCTATAATGTAGTAATGTCAAAACCTCCCTTCTCACTGAGTAACGCTTTTTATATGATACTAGTGGACCCGGCAGACGTTGTCCTGCATAGTAGGCAAAAATGGACGTTTTGAACTGCCCATGCGAAATTTCCATACGATTTTTAATTTTAGTTTTTCCCGATTTACTCAAGCTTACTCGTGGTTTTCGCTTGAGGAAATATCATATAAACCCGTCGGAAATGATAATGAACATATTTGCTGAAGAACTAAAGAATATCCGTCCAGCCGTTTTCGAGTTATACGGATACGAACACAGACCATTTCATTTTATTATATAGATGTAGATGATTTTTTCTCGAAATATGCGCAACGTTAAAACATAACCCTCCCCAAAAATGTTATTTAAATTGTGTTCGTCACCAAATTCAATTGAAGTGGCATTATTAAGTAACTCAGATTAAAATTGAAAAATAAGAAGTTCACCAAAACACCTGATTAATCCCCCTAGCGGTAATGTTGTCTTTCTCGTACATTATAAGAAAATGTATTTTGGCCATAACTTTTGAGCCCATAGTCCGATCCAGCCTTTTTTCAATAGGGAACAATGGAACAACGTTCTCTGTCGAATGAAACTTATTGCGAGTAAATTGGTTTAGAGTAATTGCTTAAAAAAGAGTTAAGACCATTTTTGCTCACATACATACAGACATTCACACACACAGACATCACCTCAATTCTTCGAACTGAGTCGATATGTATACAACGCTATGAGTGTATAGACTTTTTTTTAATGCTTTTAGAGCGATCATATGGCTTCTACGTATACTTAGTACACGAGAAAGGCAAAAATGGACAATTTTTAAAATTCATGTATCTTACAAAGTTGTGAATTTGGGCAGAATTTTATTCATGGTCCTCAAAGCTTAAGAGTTTAATAGTGTAGTGCATGATGTTTTAATGCGGGGTATTGCGGGGGAACCAAACTGTTTTGTTCGTTAAATATTGCGTAAAATATGCTTTTACAAAACTACTAAAAAATAATTTCTGGACGGATCTATTATTACAATAGCAATCCTATTGCATAGATCTGTTTAAGAGCTTTGTAACGGTATCCAGCTTTCCACTATCACCATAATGGCGGATGCTATAAATTTTTTGACAAGAACTGCTTCCAGACACTGAACTGAAATTTCCATCATAGCAAACCAGCGAACGTTGATTGTTCCTGTTACCAAGGATATCCACAAAGTTGTTTATTTTTCCAACAACAAGGATAATTGTGCAAAATTTTTTCACCTTCAATTTCATTTGATAATTTAAAACTATTCTGATTATTCTTATATTTCAGGCATAGTGGTATATTGAAATTTTGGAATATGGCGCTACCCAAAGAATATAGCATAGAAAGTTCAAAACGGTCCTAATGAAAAATAAAATGTTGGAATCTAGTTCGAACACATCAGCTATGATGTCAGTTTTAGATTGTCTTCGGATTAATTTTTAGTTCTCTTTGGAATGGCAACCTATCGCCGGGAGCTATACGGAAGTTTTTTTTTAATTCGACGTTGGTTTCACAGGGACACTCCTGTATGCCATTCTCCATATCAAGACCACAAGACTTTAGAATATTGCTATCACTTCTATCACTTAAATGTCGAGTCGAGATGCACCACGAGAGCCTTGTCCTCCATCGCAAGTGTCCTAAACGTAACCACGCTGTACTTTCGGAAACTATGCTTTAGTAACAGTAGTATGAAAATTAAGACTAGAATTTATATGCTGTTAAATATTTGTCAATAACTCCATAGTTAGAACCAATAAAAGTCACATAGTTATACCTTCGTTATGGTATGATAAGACCAAACGTGAGAATTAAATATCTGTTGAAAACAATCGTGTATTTTTTTTTTGTGAAATGCTACACAATTTAATGGCGCGGTATACTAAAGCACAGAGAAACTAAAGTGAGAAAAGCTTAAATCGACATTTTGGAAACATTTCACAATTCCCTCCAGTTTACTGGTTCGGGTAGTACGATACATTACTCGTAGAATTGACATAAATAAATATGTTATATACCCAACAATAATACACTACATATAGGTACTTCGAAAAATACTGTGCATGTAGCGACAGATTGACGATAGTTATGTGCGATAGTTTCATTACGCAGATTTGAGACAAAATCGAGACGACCGAAGGATTTTATTCTACAGATGGCATAACGCATTATCAATGTCATTGTTCCTTTCAACGGCTGTGTGTTCAGTACAATATTTGCTTCTCGTTTTCCTAGGTACAAAACCTGACAGTAGTCAAATACAATCTCTGCTAATTAATTGATATGCGTAGTTCATCTTATGATAATTTCTGAAATAAATGAATAATTAGTAAGCAATTTACAATCTAAATTGAAAGAATAAAAATCTTGCACGAATTGCTTTGTTGTTCGACGAATAAACAAATAAATTTGTAACATTGGAAACGGGAAAATCAGCGTTTGCTTAGTCGATAATTTCAGTTCAGTGTCTGGAAGCAGTTATTGTCAAAGTTTTTATAGCATCCGCCATTATGGTAAACGTGGAAAGCTGGATAAATATGTTACTTTTGAGACGAAAACATGGCAAAGCTGTCCGTTATCCCAAAAAATGTAAAAACATCTTTTCTAGGAGGGGCTAGTTTGAACGCCCCCCACCCCTCCCTGAAAAATCTAAAAAATTAAAACCGTCCTGATTATAGAAATCTCGGGAACTTTTTCAAATCGGCGTATGTAACATTTTGATCAAGCTGAGAAAATGAGCTTGGAAGTTTTCAGATTTTATTTTTATTCATATTTAGAAACTAATCATTTTTATTGCAATTGAATACACTTCAACGATACATTATGAAAAGGTTCATCGTCACTGACCCTGAAATCTGCACTGCGTGTGAACATTTCAGTTATTTTGATAAAAATATATGTTACTTTAGGAATTTGAGAACGAAGGAAAATATGGTAAATCACTGCTTGGGCCTATTGACCCGATTCCCGGCTCACTGCACTAAGGATTTTTACTGTTTGGAAGCCGTAGGTTTATGATTGACAATTTTAAAAAAGTCTCCCATTTATTTCGCACAATCCAGCTTTTTACGCTAGCCATAAATCACATGGGGGTGATTCAACAATGACAGCTCTTGTGTACAAACTTGTTTTGTTGCATCCAAGCAAGCATGACTAAATTTTAAAATTCTTCTGTCAACAATTTTCTCATGTTTATGCTGTCGAAAGGTAAATTATTCAAAATCAAAGTTTTATTTTTTAGAGTTCTAAGCACAATTTCGGAGACAGATCAAGTGGTCAATATGAAGAGAATCGGAAGTGGATGAATGCTACCCGAGCAGATGCGGCTATTAACATCTTTTTAACATCAACATGAAAGAAGGCGTAGATAGGATTTTCATTGCACAGATCTACCACGACTTTTTCATCGTACTGCAGCTATAACAAAGAAACCCCTAGATTTACTTTTACTTCGAAATTAACTAGCTAGACATTGTGCAAGCTAGTTAATTTCGAAGTAAAAGTATATCTAGGGGTTTCTTTGTTATACTAATCCTTAACGGGAGTTATTTAGAATTAGAGGCATATTCAATTGATGAGATTGAGATTGAAAGAGAGATGAGATTTTGATTTCATTTCTAAATATTCATTAACAAATATAAATTCAATACGAAAGAAAAAATCTTCTTATGCATGGGCCATGGCGCATCTCGATACCATATAAGCACTTCTGTAATACAGTTTTCAGGGTTAATTTGTTTTGCGTCAAAAGCATAAGTCACGGGTAAAGAGTATAACATCGTTTCGAAATTGATCCCGGCATTGACAGAAAGCGATTGATTCCGACTATATTGTAGAATCGAGCACGAAAGATTCAGGTCCACAAATTATGGATGCCTTATGGTTCAGCAGAGTAGGTAAACTTAACCAAAATATCGAAGCTATCGTATCGATCTTTTAAAATAGATTGATTTGATCGGGGTGTTTCCGCCAGAAGAGGAAGCTGCCGTTGTTAGGAAAATGATCCACTGGGTGCTATGAATTTGAAATAAAATTTAATTTGTCCAGGTGGAAGGTGGAAGTTATCTCAAGCCAATCTCGAAAATCTCATCTATTCAAAGGGTATTCATATCAGTTCATTACAATATTCTTGAAATACCTGAAAAGAGAGTAAATTTATTAATAGAAAATCTAGAAAATTAAAACCGATCAGTAAACATTAGGTTGTTTGGCGTTTCCATGTATTGATATTTTTTCTCCTTACAAAGCATACTTTGTTCAAATCAGGTTCAAATTATAAAAATTATAGTGTACACAGCAAACGTCAAATAGGGGTGATTCAAAGTTTATAGCAGGACCTGCGTAAAAAGCTGGATACTCAATATGTTTCAACCTGTAAATATTTGACTAGAGTAAGGAATCACTCAACATGGTAAGGCTCTGGAGTCTGGACCACCAAATGTATTTACTGCTGGCAGAATGTGCACTGCGGCAGAGGATACTGATGTACATCAGAAGCTCGGCCGTACTGACGTTTTAGCGAAGCAGTGCAATGACGCTGATACAATCAATCTGCCATCATCGTCATTATTCATTATGCGCGAGAAGTAAGACGCTTCAAGGGTATAAGCCTTGTATGCACCTCACATCCCCCTTCTACTTAAAAAAAAAACTTTGACTAGGAGTCATCACAATTCTCACAACTATATCATATATATCATCCTTTTTGCCCTCTGCGGTTTTCTTTACACGCCATCATTTCTCAGCGGATTTATTTCACACTAGGCGATTTTCCCATAACCGCCAGATATTACCGCGGCGGTGTCCATTACACGCCGTCTTTTCCCCGGTGGCTGAGAAAATATAAAATCTTTCTCCAGGCTCTATTTTTATAACTGGCGGTCTCCTTTACACGCCATTGCTTTTCACGGCAGTTTCCAATACATGCCTTTTTTCCTTGGCGGTTTTCATTACTCGCCATCCTTTTCAGCGGTGTTCTTTACACGCCAGTGGTTTTCATTACCTATTTTTTTCAGTGGCGGTTTTCGTTACCATACCAATAGCCGTATTAATGTGAAACCATTTTTATTTACCTGCATGTTTTGCTAATTTCTGACGGTCACATCTCTTGTCTTATCTTGTTCCAATGCACTCCACAATGAACACATCGAAAATCTCCCATATTGAGTGATTCCTCTTGGTTTGTTTACTATATTATTTTTCCGTCCTGTCACGGTCGCCAATGTAAATATTTGACTAGAGTAGGGCTGTGGGCCATTCCACAGATTCGTTTAACTTTTAGTTAAAATTTGACGGAGCATGGTTAGATTTGACAGTTCGATAGTTAAACTTTATTCGCTAGAAAATTGGCGCCAAATCCATTTCGCTCCAAATAACCATCAATCCGTCAAAACTTAAATGGGTCGGCTTCGGAGTAAATTTTAACCACGATGAGAAAATAACCATCGAGACAGTTCGATTTTACTAAAAGTTAAACGAATCGGTGGAATGGTTCACAGCCTCAGGAATCACTCAACATGGGAAGGCTGTGGAGTCTGGACCACCAAATGTATTTACTGCTGGCAGAATGTGCACTGCGGCAGAGGATACTGATGCACATCAGAAGCTCGGCCGTACTGACGTTTTAGCGAAGCAGTGCAATGACGCTGATACAATCAATCTGCCATCATCGTCATTATTCAAGGGTATAAGCCTTGTATGCACCTCACACAACCATTTATTTCCCTCTTAATTGATCCAATTATAAAAAATAAAAATGTAGATTACGAACATTCGCTCTTCGTTGCTACACCACTGCGTCGAAGTGAGTCTTTCCACTTTTATAAAACGGTATCATCATATGAACACCTACCTGAAAATCGTCACATTTCTCGACACAATCATTGTTTGAAGCTGCTAATCACCACACAATAATTCTAAGCACACGCACTTAAACCCTTCTATTTGTTCGTTTTCAAAATTCACTCTAGCCAAAAGGCCAGGAGTTTTTTTAGTATGAAAAAAATCCTTCATCGGTTATTGGAAAACTGTCTAATACGTTGACACTATAATGTTCTTTAAAATTCTCTCGATTTCAAAAGTGATAAAATATAGTTTTTAAGCATTTGGAAGGAATTTCGATGAGTGAAAATATCTTTTCAACTAAAAAAACTTTTTATAAATAATACCATCTGGCATAATGTTGTCGTAGAAAGTGCATATTTTTGTTTACGTCGCGTTTTCTTCCGTCTCAAGAGAGAATGAGAGTAAGATGCTGAGAGATTGAGCGAAATATTGCTTAGGCGGCCGGGAACTGGCTTGAAGTATGCCGGAAATGCAATCGATATGACTGAAATGAGTGCTGCACCTCGTTAATTTAAATAAAATAAAAGCTCTTTCAAACGATGTTTAGCAAGAATAGCTATTTTTAAGCAGAATTAAATCCCATTGCAGAATTGCACGGCCCAGGTCCAGGAAAAGTTGCTTCCTGTCATAAATATCAATTAAACAATTCAGTCGTATGCATGTTAGGCCGGGAATGTAAATTTAGAATTTGTTTCTATTCAAATAAGGGGCGTGCACAAAACACGTAGAGCAAAATTTTCACATTTTCAAAGTTCCTCCTACCTAGTAGACTTTCGTAGACTTTTCCAAAACCCCTTCCCCCTTCTGGAAGTCTACTTTTTCAAAATTCAAAACATGTCGTATTTTTTGTGCACAATGAGGCATTACGAAATAATATGGAGATCAGTCACATGTTAAGTAATTCAGTTATTATAATTCGTTTTAGAATAAAAATATAGCAACAAAAATCAAATTCAATCCTCTGTCAACGGCTGCTGAATCCAGATTTCGAATTTAACTAATGGAACTTCCGGCAAATTCGGTTCCTCCTAGAAGTCGCCGATATTATTGCATCGGTGTGTCGCTGTTTAAAATTTGCAACGCCATTGATATACAGTGTCGGACAAATCTATAAGACCAGAGACCGTTTTTTATACAAGATGACCATCTTTGGAGGGCTGTATCTCGGCTTGTAGTTTGCCAATCGGGCTGAAACTGCCCGGTGGAATTTACCTGAATATTGCTCAACCGAGGTTTCATATTTTTCGAACGAACTTCGAACTTACAGATCTCTGGAAGGACAAAAAAATGACCACCACTTTAGGTTAATATTTCAAGGTCATAACGTGAGAATTGGGCCATGACTACCGGCCCAATGATAATTATTTACCAATATCTTTTGACATATAGAATAAGTTTATTGCCTTGTTTCTTAGTTTTAGAGACCCTGGAGGTGAATTTTGGGAATTTAAGAATTTGGGAATTTAGAAATCGAGAAAATTTGAAATAAGAGGATTTAGAAATTTTAGAGTTAAGGATTTTAGGAATTATGGAATTTTTCAATTTAGCAACTTAGGAATTTAGAGATTTCGGGGTCTAGGGAGCCTGCTATCAAACGTGTTTCGCATCGAACATAGAACTTTCACAAAATCTTGGTGATTAGTTCTGTTTTGTGCTGTTGGAAAGTAATTTTTTTAATTCTTTATTAAAGTGATTTTTAAGTTTACACAAAGTTCAAAGCTTTTTTATTTTGCCCATCACGACTAGCAACTACGAAGTAGTCAATAAAGTTAAACTAAGCTTAGGAATTTAGGAATGTAAGACAATAGGAATTCAGGAATTTAGGATCTTAGGAACTTTTAGGAACTAATTGGAAAATAAACAATGTCAAATTGCCTAATATATTTTGTAAATTGCATCATAGTAGACTGATATTAATGAAAAAGCAAAACAAATCCACCTGTTTCTAATATGCGTCTTCTGTTTTAGTGTTATTGTTTGATGGACCACTTAGTATAGGCTTGCTAAAATTGAATTCAATTTGCGTATGCCTAATTTTGAATTTGTGAATATTTGAATATTATGATACTGAAACTATACGATGATGATGAGAACGATGACAGATCTCAAAGTTTAATCCTCAACAGCTTCCAAGCAAGTTTACCGCAGAGCTTTCATAAATTCTAGCAGTTTACTCTAGCAGCTTAAACTTCTCGCTGTATCGCCGTAGCCAATAAGAAAAGACGCAGTTTCGGTTTCTACATTGTGTGTATCCAAAAACCGCTTGAACACATTCAAGGTTCGCGAATCCATCATCCCTCGCATCTCTGCGGTTTCCGCGTACTCTTAGCCACGCAATTGGTCGAACAACCTCCTCCACAACCAAGCAGAATCCATTCTAACCGTCCAACATCCAAAGCAGTGAGAGTGCGAATTGCGTAACAACTTCTAACTAATACAACACTTCGCAACCGGCCTCTAGAGGAAAAAGGTAAATAAACTGTATCTCTATATCTCGTGGCGAAATTCGGCACAGCCCAGTTTATCAGTCACCGTCAATAAAGCTAGTCGCCAGTGCCAGCTATTGTGTTCCGTTCCATAGGCATTTATATTAGCAGTAAAATCCCAAAATAAGATGAGCCTTAACTGTTTGAGGGTTGCGACCCTGCGTCTACGTGCCAGTTCGCGGATTGCACAGAATGTTGGAAGTGTCCGTTCGTACATCGTTGAAGCTGGCAAACTTGCGCCGATCAGTAGTTACCACCATGACAGTATTCGCAGTAGTGATAAGTTTCAAGTGAATAATTCGTTAGCTCACGGTGAGTATGCACAATGCAATATTATCGAAGTGCAACTTGTGGAGTGCAACTGAACCAGGATACCGATTATGTACCAGTGCAGAGAAAACGACCCATTTAGGAACAAACGTATCAGAATTCAAGCATGGTTGCCACGATGGTCGAGCCAGATGCTAATCGCGTTTTCAAGGCCAAGCCTCTCAATTAAATATTCAGCAAATGAACTTTTATTTTATGGATGGTACAACGTAGCTGAGCTTAATCAAAAAGATCACAGTAGGGGAAGTGCACCGGTTTTGGCCAACTTAGTGCCTATTTTGGCCAATCCTCGAAAATACATATTTTTCCAAAATAATCGATCAGTTGAAAGCAGCGTTGAACCGTGAGGGATATATCTTTTGATGGAACTAATAAAACCCTCGCGAATTGCTTTATTTTTGGAGTTATTTGCAAAATTGGCCAAATTAGGAACATGGCCAAAACCGGTACAGTTCCCCTAATGCGTTGCTAATTGTTGCTTGAAACATAGCTGTGTTGTGCAATTGAATATACACTGGTGTCGCTTTTTACGTGATAATTTTTACACGGGTTTTATGATTTATGAAGTTTTTTACACTATTCTTGGTTTTCACGCGAAGAAAAAATATGTTAAGCTCTTTCTAGTGGAATGTATTCAACCGTCTAAGACAAGTTAAGTATTCTCTTATTATCTTTTTTCGATTTTTTATGTGGTTCTTCAAAACGGTCGGGAAAAAAGTGAAACCGCGAAAATCAGATTTTCATTGAAATCATTTTTAAACGATTTATTGTAAAGCAGTTTTCGGGAACCTCGCGACTTTTTACGCATTTTTTTACGTAAGTTTTATTACGCGATACGTATCCTCCGCGCGCAAAAACCTACTCCATTGTAACGTGTGGTGGCGTGGATTCTGAGCATTTGCACCTTATCAAAGGGAATGTTCACCTGTGCAAGTTTCATTTTGCACTTCGTATAGTCGAAGCAAAACTTATTCACAACTCACTAATTAACCGTCGATCGCTTTGGCCGATTATCTAACCATAGGAAATCACCGGTGCTACTGTAGTAAATGCCCAGAGAACAGGTTCGATCCGCACACTATCGACTTGAGTGTGGTGGCCGCCTACGATGAAATCGTTGACCTGCCAAACCATCCCGAAAAGCTGCTGATCGATGTCCGTCGACCAGACGAACTGGCCGGCACTGGAACCATCCCAACCAGCATCAATATTCCACGTATGTTCAGATAATGCGTAAAGATCATCTACGTCATGGATTATGAAACGGGCCACCTTCTCTAATATTTCAGTCAAAGCCGTCGAAGAGGAGCTGAAGCTCGGCGCAAACCAGTTCGAGAGCAAGTACAGCCGGCCGAAGCCAAGCCATGACAGCCCCATCATCTTTAGCTGTCGATCCGGATATCGAGCCGGTACTGCAGCAGACATCGCCGAAAAACTTGGTTTCAAAAAGTAAGAGTTTAGCGCCAGACGAGAAAACAGTATCTTTATATAACATTAATTAATTTTCAGTGTCAAGAACTACGTTGGCTCATGGCTGGAGTACGCCGAGAGGAATGGTCTTCCGCTGGAACCGGCGGAGAACAAATTTTACTGATATATTAGTTTTAATATGTGTGTGTATGATGGAATCGTAATAAACCAACCGCTGCACGGCGGAATTGGCGCCCCTTTAAGCAGTGTCGTCTATGATTGGGTCTATATTTAGATTAACATTGCTTTTCATGGGGGCATGTGTTCGAGCTTCTCCATAGAGTGATGTTCTTTTTCTCTTCCTTATTATTAACGTCACTATCGCAAATGTGCGCAGTAGAGTGCTAGCGGATTTAAATCGGTAGTAAAGCATAGTTTAGCTGAATTAATTTAAATTTAATCTCTTTTCCCTTTATTTAAATACTAATACTAATAAAAATTTATTTTGTCTGCAATCTTTGCGATCCTAATAATGTCTGCCAATGTATATAGAGGTATGTATTTGAAACTGCACTCGGCCGATATTACCGTCCGTGATCTAATTTCCAGCAACTTCAGTGAATCAGAACGTTCGAATACGGATGGGTTATAGCAAAAAAGCATCTCTTTTATTGATTTGACGAGCATATGACGATAATTACAACGCAAATGAAAACACTTGCCGTAACCCTGCAACGAGTTATATAAAATATTTTTTGTAATTCAACTTTAACATTGCTTCTATGATACTTCTGGCTGACTCACATCCTAATGATCGTTTCTGCAAAA
The DNA here is from genome assembly GCF_024139115.2 of Armigeres subalbatus. Taxonomy (NCBI): domain Eukaryota; kingdom Metazoa; phylum Arthropoda; class Insecta; order Diptera; family Culicidae; genus Armigeres; species Armigeres subalbatus. Next base: position 66,061,451 of record NC_085140.1, read on the forward strand.
ATATCAATTGTTTATAGCTGGCAAGATGTGATACACCAAAAAATAATTATCAAGAATGGAAATTACGTGTTGCATTTTTTTATTTACGCAACGTTGATAACAATCTATTCGATCGCTCAGCTATGCTGATTGAGCAAAAAGTGATTATGTAATTAGTTTTATACTAATAACACTCAAATGGATGCTTTAATAAACTCATTTGAGAGCAATAATAGCACTCTTTGTATAGATTATCATTCAAATACGAATTGTGAAAACAGGTAGTATGGTTCGGGATTACTCATAAGCATTATGACTGAATGATTAGTAGCAGAAAATTGCTAATTTGCGCAGAGAACCAAGTAAAGGGGTTTCATTCTCAAATCAATCATAATTTTTTGATACTTAGCTAACAAACATTATTCATCCCGATTCACGGCAGTATAGTGGTGCTGTCGAACAAATGGCTGTACAGATTTTTCCGAGCTGCAAAAAAAATGTATAGGTATATGAAATGGTAAATGCTCGAATTCATGTTCTTATCGAACGAACGTTCTATCACGCACTAATTGATTCTAATGTATGTTAAACAAAGCAGAAATGACACTTTCCGAGTTCCATGGGACAAAACAATCGAGAGCTCACAACCCCCAGCCAGAGAGGTGGCATTGTGTGCCTCGACTCGACACAAGTACTTCATATAAGGTTCCCCCAAACACACGCGACGCGACAATCGCGACGCGACAATCGCGACGCGATTCTATCGCTTGACGACTGCGTTTCTGTCGTCGCTGGTATGGAAGGATAAATGGAACATTGCCTGCAGCGACCCGGCGATAGAATCGCAGCGACTAGTTGTCGCCGTCGCGGCGATGAAATCGCTTAGGTCTGGGGGAGCCTATAAAATGTTTGTAAAGTGTTGTCGAACCGAGATGCGCAATGAGATCCAATGTTTTAAGATTTAGAATTGCAAAACACATGAGTACATTCGTGAAATACCCAAATAACATCGAAATTTTATTCCTAAAAGCCAGGGCGTTGATTGTTTGCCACGATTCAGTCTTTATTATGTAGCCCCTTCGATGTAGGAGTTGGGAAGAGGAAATATATGTCCTTTATTTGCTTTGGATAAAAAGTCATGTTATAAAACAGCGACGCTCGAAAAATTGAAGAAAAAAAATAGCTGCGAAGAATGTTGGTCGAAGAGCAAGGGAACCCCCTCACAAAGAATAACAACTAGAGTTCCCTCTCTACACCACGGCAGGCTACTGACTGATACTTCTGCCAGCAGCTGCAGTTCTCTTTACTCAGCAATAAGTATATACAATAAATCCATAACAATATTCCTTAATCTACCCAAGAGCAACTACAACCAACTGGCGCCCGCTTTTCCATCTTCGATCTACAGCGAAGCGTCGCACACTACCTGATATTCCAACACTCCTCCTTAGTGTGCACGCGTCGCTACTTTCTTGGCTCCTTCTAAAACCGAGCCTCCCGTCCAGAGCTCCTCCTCGCCGAACAATTCCTCCTGGCCCAATCCGTTGCCCGTACAAATGGCCTCCATCCGACGTTTGCACAGCTCCATCTGTTGACCAGCTCCTGGATGTCCCGACGCTCCTCCTGGACGCTTGCTGACCAGCCAGCATCCTACCGAACGTTCCAACCTCCTGATGAATGCCGTCCGGCGCTACCCAAGACGTACGTGGCTGATCCATGATCCCACTGCGCCACGCGACTTATGCGGCCGATCCATGATCCCACTGCGATAACGTCGACGGCCATAACATCCCACTAAGATGGAGAACGGGAATCGTTCCTGGGCCCATAACCTGTTGGCCGAAGACAAGGGAACCCCCTCACAAAGAATAACAACTAGAGTTCCCTCTCTACACCACGGCAGGCTACTGACTGATACTTCTGCCAGCAGCTGCAGTTCTCTTTATTCAGCAATAAGTATATACAATAAATCCATAACAATATTTCTTAATCTACCCAAGAGCAACTACAACCAACTGGCGCCCGCTTTCTATCCATCTTCGATCTACAGCGAAGCGTCGCACACTACCTGATATTCCAACAAAGAATAGACATTGGACCGTTTTATCCGGAAAGAACGCGATTTTTCCCATATTTCCATGTGGATTGCGGATTATTAGTGTTGGAATTAATGTTAAAAGCCTTGGTGGTCACATCACTTATCCAGAAGCAACGATGTTTACCTATTAGCCAATACTCAATGCGGAAAGCTCCATTACCGCTAGATGGATTAAAAAGGGTTTATTTTGATTTAATTTGGCTAGATTTTGTAGGCATTTCAGGGAGTCTTGTCTAAGCCGTCTCAACAAGATATATCAAAGTGTTTCATATTCGTTCTGATTATCTCATTTCAAGAAAACCTTATGATAAAACTAGGCGATTTTGAAATCTGTAACTAAACTTTGCGATTTATTTTGCGAAAACTCCGATCATTCGTGGGAAAATACTCAACATGGCAGAACATATCTAGTGCATAACGGAGTGTTGACATTCAGCTACAGTCCCATCCCGATTTTGGCAACACCCGTTTTTGGCAACATTTTCTTCCCGATTTTGGCAACAACCTCGAATTTATTTTTTTTTACTTTTTAGAGCTAAAACCTTTTTATTAATGTGTAATAGGATAAACAAAACCATTACCGTTTAACCATTAAATGTTTATATGCGTATTATGGGCTCTGTACGAATAGCGGGCACTTTCACTGAAATAATGAATCACCACTCGTATCACCGCTCATTGCAAACAATTTCTATTAAACTTTTCTATTTTTTTAAATCTCGTTTTTCATGTTCCTATTCACCCTCCCCTTATTTAACCAGCCCACCGTAGATTGTCGTATTTTTTGGCATTCTCACTGATTTTGTCGTTAACAAGCTGACTCACACCGTTGTACATAGTACAACACCTATTAAGCGAAGCCCGCTGTTTACATCACAATGCAACCGATACTGCATGAGTGATCCAGGAGCAAGCAAACCCCAGTAGGTTTAATTGCTAGTGATTAGTACATTAGATTTTCTAAATGCGCTTTATAGCCATCAAGTCGTTTTGCTCATTATGCGCCTCTTTTCTGATATCAGCCGAGAAACTGTCATTTTATCCGTCTTTCTGCTGCATTCCCGTTCAGATAATAAGCAACAATTTATTTCAAAGAGTCTTATTGTTTAAAATTGATGCAAATTTGTCTAGCGATTAATATCAGAACACTGTTGGCTTTTCCAGTTTCCTGATGTATCAATTGCATAACGAGCCTTTTGATTCCAGCATGCTTGCCAACAGTTCAACAGTAATGGTAAGAGTTTGGTAACATGTAAGGCTCTCGAGCAGGCATTGAAAAAAATCAGATCATGAGAAAAAATCGGGTTAATCTAAGCCAACTTGATGTTCTGCCGCGGGGCAAGTTATGAGCTTCCTAAGAGCTTTGAAATTGGACGTTCGATGATTCACCGTTTAATGATCTTCAACGCTCACCAATGGAAGCCTATTGAGTGAAGCTTGGTAACACAACAATGAGCGTCATTACGGTGCGTTATTAGAAGAAGCCATTCAAGCATTCTAAAAATGAAGACCTCTTAGAGTCTGGAACTCTAGCACACTGAATGGGAGGCGTTGATACTTCCTCTCGACTATCTTATCACCTTAAAAAAGAGCGAATAAAGCAGAACGCATAATGTTTGATTGTTTGGCTTCATTTGTACTAGAGCAAGCGGGGTACGAATGCAAAAATCGTAGCTTACATGGATACCTCATCACGGCTTGGCTTGTTAGACGGTGTTGCTCATTGTTTATCACAGCAACGATCGCTCCTACTCGTGGTTTGGCATCCATCTGAGCGAGGCAGTTCACTCATTGGCTGTGGATGCTACGATTGCAATAGATCAATGCTCACAATGCTCACTCACACTTCTAATGCTTGCTCTCGAGTGTTCTGTTTGTGATGGCGAAGTATCAGAAGTGGAGTACTTCCTGTGAAGTTCCCATGAGATCGCTGGCGTAATTCTAGCTGCTTCGATAGGCGAGTGATGCGTCAAATGTGGTTTTATTATTACTTATTCAGCCTAAGGCCGGAGTGGCCTTTGCGGTACATAACAGTCGTCTCCGTCCATTGCTGTACGTTACCAGTCACGCAGTCTACGGAGTGTCCGTAAATCTTCTTCAACCTGATTGATCCACTTTGATCACTGCACACCTCGCCTTCTTGTGCCTGTCGGATCGTTGTATAGAACAATTTTTACTCCAAGTGCGGGTTGGTCCTCCACAAGCATTGTCCAGGACTCGTGTCCAAGGAGGACTACCGCCACCTGTTTAATGAGGGAGTCTGTTTGGTACGGCGGCGAACTCTATTCGATCGGATTGTTTTTTGGAGTCCAAAGTACGTACGCTTTTCTGCCACGTTGCGTCTCCGAATTTGTCTGCTGGTATCGTTATCGGAGGTCAAGTGAGCCCAAGTACACATAATAATGAAAGTGAACTGTAGTCGAGTGTAGTTAACCCATCTTCTTCTTATTGGCATTACATCCCCACACTGGGACAGAGCCGTCTCGCAGCTTAGTGTTCATTAAGCACTTCCACAGTTATTAACTGCGAGGTTTCTAAGCCAGGTTACCATTTTTGCATTCGTATATCATGAGGCTAACACGATGATACTTTTATGCCCAGGGAAGTCAAGACGATTTCCAATCCAAAAATTGCCTAGACCGGCACCGGGAATCGAACCCAGCCACCCTCAGCATGGTCTTGCTTTGTAGCCGCGCGTCTTACCGCACGGCTAAGGAGGGCCCCATACTTAGTTAACCCATACTCACACTATATTGGATACACTTGGCTTGACCAATTTGCAGAATGCAGATTTCCGTTACCATTTTCTAAAACAATGGAATGTCTTATGCTTTGCGTTCATTTTTTCCATAATGTCAGCGAAAATTGTACAGAACTTTACTCTTAATTACACCGACCACAAGAAAGTTTGCCTACAATAGAAAAGTTTTTTCTTCACAACAAATTTATGTAACGACGTGGCCGACGCTATTTTTAATTTCAAATATTATTCATTATTCAATTTGTATTATGAAATTGACTAATTAGATACATTATCGTTTGATTACCATTCTTGAGGTTGTTTCAATTTTGCTCGAACTACAACCTGCGAGTTATGAATAATATCGCAAAAATGTCAATTATAATGCACGTGCATCACTTAAACACACTCCACATATTTTGTAGTACATTTTCTACGCATTAAGCTTCAATCATGCAAATAAAAAAATTGAAAATTTGTATGAAATTTTTTTCCCGTTTTTGGCAACATCCCCATTTTGGCAACTTTAAAATCCGGTCGTGTTGCCAAAATCGGGAAGGGATGTATTACATTATTTTTTTCCATTTTCGTTCTTCTGTTTTCTTCTATTCCTCATTATTTCCTTATTTCATCTGAAGTCAAGAAAAATCAAATTTGGAAAATGTTGAGGATGAGCAGCGTGGGAATGAGGCCTCGCCTGTTAGTAAGAATTGTTTGAAAATCTTATCTTTATTTGACGCATTTACCATTACATGTAAAATTACTCCTGTTAAACCCCCAACAGTGAATAAAAATACAAACCCTAATCATCATAAAAGTGCTAGACTATAAGTAAATTAAGTTTCATGAAGAGTTGCTCCTTAGCCGTGCGGTAAGAAGCGCGGCTACAAAGCAAGACCATGCTGAGGGTGGCTGGGTTCGATTCCCGGTGCCGGTCTAGGCGATTTTCGGATTGGAAATTGTTTCGACTTCCCTGGGCATAAAAGTATCATCGTGCTAGCCTCATGATATACGAATGCAAAAATGGTAACCTGGCTTAGAAACCTCGCAGTTAATAACTGTGGAAGTTATTAATGAACACTAAGCTGCGAGGCGGCTCTGTCCCAGTGTGGGGATGTAATGCCAATAAGAAGAAGAAGAAGAAGAAGAAGAAGAAGAGTTGCTAATCAACTAAAAAATTTAATTCCTGTTGGAAAGCAATAATTATAGTAGCTGCGTCAAATAAAGATGCGATTTTCAAACAATTCTTACTAACAAGCGAATTAGTTCCCATTCCCACGCTACTCATTCTCAATATTTTCAATATTTTATTTCTCAAACTTGAAAAAATCTCAAACGAAAATAGCAATCATTTTTTGTCTAAAAATAACTCAGCACAATCTAACTTTTATCTACTCAGCAACTGATTAATATTGTACTGCCGTTTTCCTATTCAATTATTGATAAAAGTGGAGTGTGTACTATTAACGAAAATTGAGTGAAAAAAGATGGTAGTACCTACATTTTTAATTAATCTGTAGAAGTAGATGAAAATTAAAGAAAACTTAGTCTTAGACTTAGAGGGATGCAAATCACGGAGTGTGTATGGGGACCTTTATGACAAAAAAATGAGCATCGCCAAAACTTTAACTACGTGAAAATATAGCTCTTTATTTCGTGAGTATTTGATAAATCTATCGAGGGATCCCGAACATTTTGTTTTTCTATCTAAAACGGAACTTTTTAGTTGGAAAACCATCGTTTATTTATCGCGTTCTCTTTAAAATGAGATTCCTAAATTTTTATGCCAATCGTAATATAAAAACTAAGGGAGAATCAAATATTACCACCCAAGTTATAGTCCAAATAACTTGTTTATTGGAGCTTAAGCGTAAAAGTGCATAACGAAGCCGAACTAGACCAATTTTCGTTATCCCCTGCAACCTACTAAGAAAGCATTGGATGGGATTGGATCGTCATCTTATGCACACATACAACCAATTCTTTCCCAACACGTGCCAAATGGAATATGTGAATGAATAAGCTTAACTGGTGTCACACAATTATTCAGCACGATTGATCATGTTAAAAAATAATTTACCATATTAATTACTTTCCTGGAAATAGAAGTATCATCGTTTTAGTCTCAAGGTGTACGATCGCAAAAATAGTTACTTGGTTTAGGGAGTTCATTACAGGCAGTATTTTGTCCAAGAGATCATATCGCTGTGATGCGTAGATAATTCGTTAATTCGATAATACGAGTGATTCAACCAAACAAGCAAACTACTACTAATATTGTGGCTCTTTCAAACAGCAATTTAGCCTTCACTCCATTTCTCATAACAAATACTAACACGTCACTTTTATATAATACTAGCAGACCCGACGAACTTCGTTTCGCCTAAAATTGACTTATTCTCTGCTTAATTCTCGAATTATGCAAAAATTTTGTTCCATTTGTATGGGACTCCCCCTTTCCAAATGAGAGAGGGGTCTCGAACCATCTTAAGAACCTTCCCCGGCCTCTACAATCTCTGCATACAAATTTTCACGCCGATCGGTTCAGTAGTTTCGGAGTCTGTAAGGTTCAGACAGACAGAAATTCATTTTAATGTATATAGATTGCACTGCGTGAGTTTGGAGAAATACTAATTAGAAACGATTACTTTCACTCGAAATTCACCCGCAATCGTGCTGAAGAAAACAAAATGGTCTAACTATTCAGAATAGTTTAACAATAAACGAAAATCATATTCCTGTCATATGTATCAAATGCATTTTTTTTAAAGACACGTATTTTTATGACTCTTGGTACAACCACCAGACTTTGAAGTGATCGATGAGCTTAACTTTCATTTATCTATCTAGGGAAAATAATCCAAATGAACAATATCCAAGAGCGTAATTTTAGAAAGCTTTAATGATGACTAAGCCCCTCTAATTTTTGTCAAATCTCCATAGAACAAATCACATTCAAAACCAAAAATATCTTTATAAAACCATCCCATATAGGAATGCCGAGAAAATTATTAACCTAAAAATTATACTCAAAATAATACAACAAAATACAACTCAGCCACCTCCAGCATGGTCTTGGAATGCTTATCTCAGGTACGTAAACATGGTTCGGTAATAATATTCTTGGAGATGTGATAAAACTCGTTAGATTTTCAAAAAATGTTATGTCTTGAATATTAGTTCGTGTTCAGACTCCGTGCATAACAGACGTCTTTCTAGTACTGGTAGTCTATTAAATCCGGTAGTGACCTTTTTCCAATGTTATTAGTTAGACAATAGATATACGTTATAGTTGGACGGTCAAAATTCAAAATGGCTAAGCTCAAGGTCAATTCTTTTTTTTTTTAATTAATTTTATTTGCTAATTATCTAATACATGCATTCATCTCTTAGACTAGGTGTTCCGTGTTTTCTTAACACTATCATCCTTATTTGCTATGTTACTTTTTAGTTATTATTAATACATTTCAATTGCCTCTGGCAGTTAGGATTTTTCCTCTGGTTTGATTGAACCATGTAGGAATTACAATGTTTTAAACTTAAACTAAACCTAACCTAATTTATACTAAGGGTACAAGGAGCTAATCGTTGCAATAGAAGATTGCAACGATTTTTGTCTAAAATTGGAAATTATTTTGTTGGACATTTGTTGCAATGTCTCAATATTAGAAATTCTATGAAGTTCATTGGTACTATACCACGGAGGCAACTTCAGAATCATTTTCAAAATTATTTTGAATCCTCTGAAGTGCCGTCTTTCTGGTATTGCGGCAACTAGTCCATATTGGCACGGCATACAACATGGCAGGTCTAAAAATTTGTTTATAAATCAAAAGTTTCTTAAGACAAAGTTTTGATTTTCTGTTTATAAGTGGATATAAACACTTAATATATTTGTTACATTTGGCTTGAAGGCCTTCAATGTGATTTTTAAAAGTTAATTTTTGATCTAGCAGAAGTCCTAAATATTTAGCTTCGCTAGACCAATTAATTGGAACCCCATTCATAGTGACAATATGTCTGCTAGAAGGTTTCAAATAAGAAGCTCTCGGCTTATGTGGGAAAATTATAAGCTGAGTTTTGGAAGCATTCGGGGAAATTTTCCATTTTGGCAAGTAAGTGGAGAAAATATCCAAACTTTTTTGCAATCTAATACAAATGACACGAAGGTTTCGCCCTTTGGCTGAGAGGCCCGTGTCATCAGCAAACAAAGATTTGTGACACCCTGGTGGTAAAACAGGTAAGTCAGAAGTAAAAATATTATACAATATGGGTCCCAGTATGCTGCCTTGGGGGACACCAGCCCTTACAGGTAATCTATCAGATTTGGAATTCTGATAGTTTACCTGCAGTGCTGCAGTGAGCGATCTGATAAATAATTTTGGATCAGTTTAATAATGTACAGAGGAAAATTAAAATTCATCAATTTTACAATCAAACCTTCATGCCGAACACTGTCAAATGCTTTCTTTATATCAAGAAGAGCAACTCCTGTCGAATATCCTTCAGATTTATTGAGCCGAATTAAGTTCGTAACTCTTAATAACTGATGAGTGGTTGAATGCCCATGGCGAAAACCAAATTGCTCATCAGCAAAAATAGAATTGTCATTAATATGAACCATAGTTCTATTTAAAATAATCTTTTCAAACAGTTTGCTTATTGAAGAAAGCAAACTGATTGGGCGATAACTAGAAACCTCAGCTGGATTTTTGTCCAGCTTCAAAATTGGAACAACTTTGGCGTTTTTCCATTTATCTGGAAAGTATGCCAATTGAAAACATTTGTTAAATAAATAAACCAAAAAGGATAAAGAGCTCTCAGGAAGTTTTTTGATAAGTATGTAGAAAATACCATCATCACCCGGTGCTTTCATATTTTTAAATTTTCTAGTAATAGATCTCACTTCATCCAAATTAGTTCCCAACGAAAGGTCAAAAACATTATCTTGATTGAGAATGTCTTCCAAGCTCCGTGTAACCTGATTGGACTAGTGAGACCTAGACTAAAATTATGGGCACTCTCGAACAGCTGAGCAAGTTTTTTGAGCCTTTTTGCCATTTGTTAATAAAATTTTATTTCCCTCGTTAAGCGCTGGAATCGGCTTTTGAGGTTTTTTAAGAATTTTCGTTAATTTCCAAAAGGGTTTCGAACTGGGATCCAACTTCGAGACATTATTCTCAAAGTTGGTATTTCTCAGAATAGCGAAACGTTTTGCCTTTCTCGTACAACAAAGTTGAACCGAAAGGCTATCATTTCACTCCAAAATCGAACTTTTTATAGAAGTCTCGGAGACCCATGATGTTATATACCAATCGACTCAGCTCGTCGAGCTGAATAAATGTCTGTCTGTCCGTGTGTATGTGTGTGTGTGGATGTGTGTGTGTGTGCACACGAAAACCGAAAAACATTAGCCACTTTTTTATATAGTAATTCTTAACCGATTTTCTCGCAACAAGTTGCATTCGACGGGGGACAAACCCTAATTGATCACTATTGAATTTGATAACGATCGACCATTGCGTTTAAAAGTTATTAAGAAAATGGAATCGAACTAAGTAAGCGCCATATAAGGTTGGTGTCTTGGCTAAATGCGAGAAAGGCAGTATCACCAATCGGTGAATTAAGTTGGGTTTTTAATTTCATTTTGCAAATCTCGCCAAATAACTTTCAATGCGGGATCGCGAGTTCTTTGGTATTGCCTTCGCCTCACATTTTTGAGACGGATCAGTAGCTGAAGATCATCGTCAATAATAATGGAGTTGAATTTAATTTCACATTTAGGAATTGCAATGCCTCTGGCTTCGACAATTAAATTTGTCAAAGATATGAGAGCATTATCAATATCACTTTTGGTATCGAGAGGAATATCAACATCAAAATTCCTATCGATATAAGTTTTATATAAATCCCAATCAGCTCTATGATAATTAAAAGTAGAGCTGATTGGATTATAAATGGCTTCTTGTGAGATTTCAAATGTCACAAGAAGGTGATCAGAGTCAAAGTCAGCATGAGTTACCAATTGGCCACACAGCTGACTTGAATCCGTTAAAACCAAATCAATTGTTGAAGGATTTCGAGTGGATGAAAAACAAGTTGGGCCATTGGGATATTGAATAGAATGAGATATTATACAGCAGCAGAACAATCTTCAAATAAAATCTTGCCGTTGGAATTGCTTTGAGCATTATTCCATGAACGGTGTTTGGCATTGAAGTCACCAATCACGAAGAATTTTGATTTGTTGCGAGTCAGAATTTGAAGATCAGCTTTCAACAAATTCTTTTGCTGCCCATTGCATTGAAAAGGCAAGTAGGCTGCAATAAAAGAGAATTGTCCAAAAAGTACCAGAGCGAGATTTCTTTTTCATCTTAATTATTACGCCTTGCAAGAAAAATTTGGAATCCTGGAAAATTCAAATCGCCACCAATGAATATTTTCCCGGTAAGTGATCATAGGTAGCTATTGCTAAATTCGCAATGTTATGTTATGTTTATATTTATGTTCATGACATTTAAAGAATGTTGATAGTTCTGGATAACACAATAGGTGGGAAATAGAATACAAATAAATTGCAAAGCTTCAATCAATCAGTTTAAGAATTTCTCGAAAGTCCAATGTTTAGTTTTTCTAATACCTCTCCCTAAAGTAATAAAGGGAAGGGACGATTCTGAAATAAAAATGTTTCGCTGACCGGAATAGAGAATGCCGTGCGAGGTTTTGGCGACATCTCCTCTGACAACTGCGAATTGTGGGGCTTAAGATATGATATTGTATCCCAACGAGCACTGTTGAACTCTTATATTAACATGTAGGTCCTAACAAAGCGAACGTTTGTCGGTCAAAGCACGCTAGCTCAAGACTTGGTTTTGGTAAATACTTCAAGGCACGACGATCCTTCGCCTAGACAGGAGGTTTGCGCAAGCCTATACAGCCGCCTGTAGAACCAATCAAAAGCTTACTTACATGAATATATACGAAATCATTCTTCCAAAGTTAATTAATAAATCATTCCATATTTCATGTCTAAATACGTAAGCACACACCATCCTAGTCATGACAGTTAGTTTATTTTTATGATTGCACTTGATTCAACGCACACTATGCGTGATTTGTTCTATGCGGGGATTCACCTCTGCGCGTTATTTCCGCGTAGCCTTCCAAATTTTTCTTTTTCTCCGTAATACTTGGACTGGTGAAAATCCAAGTAATTCAGAAATTTCAATTTTAATCTCATCCAGTGATTTGTCGTCACTGGGAAGACCTTTCAAAACGACCTTGAACAATCGCTCAGTTTTGTCGTCGTATGTGAAGAATTTATGGCGCTTCTCAGTTAAATACTGGAGAAGACGTTTGCGATCGTCAAAGGATCCCGGCAAAACGCGGCAGTCACCCTTCCTAGCAATCTGAAATGAAACTTTGATCCCCTGAAGGTTACTCAAAATCTCATTGCTAAAGCCAGAAAACTCGGCAACAGATACCACAATTGGCGGAATCCTTTGCTTTTTCGCATGAATCGAATCACCTGGGCTAGAGGTAGATTTGCTCAACATTATCATTAATCAAATCGAACTGGTTGCTCAGTTCGATAGGAGAGGAATTATTTCCGATATTGGAGTTAAAAGGAATATCTGAATTCTCCAGCTTCCTTCTATTTTTTCCGCGCTTTGGCAGGACGGCCTTGAAACCTTGTTTCTTAGAAGGAAGTGGAGAATTCAAAGACTCCCCCTTCCTCTTGTTTTTATTAATACTCATTGCTGAGCGTGGAGACGTGACCTTCTAAGAGGTTTTTTCCCAGAACGGTGTCCCTGCAGTATTACCACCGCTTGTCGGAATTTTACTTCCGCAAACGGGTCCAACGTAAAACGAAGGCACGGGTCCTTGCAAAGATCGTAACGGGATCAGTGGGTACAAATAGCGCTGAGAAGCACTGTTGAAATTAAAATAGCTTCGGGTAGTATTAAAAACTTTCTTCCGCAAAGAGAGAAAAATAGAAAATAGAACCGCACAGCACGAAAGCACAATGCGGTCTGACCACGTTTGTTTCTATTAAACCTAATCATAGCCGTTTTGCGCACATGTAACGTGAAATTATTTGGAAACAGATCTACTTCAGTCAGGACAGGTAAAATGAAACGTTAACATTATTAATGGCTTTCAGTGAGTGGATCAGTACCTATACCGAGTTGAGGCAAGCTTTAAGACCAATTATTTGAGAGACGTCCATTAAGAATCAGCTACCCTCAGAAGTGATTCACCATATGCTTTTTGAATAAGGTTTAATTTGAATTAGTAAAATTGATTGTATAACAATATAAAAACTCAAAGGTGCAGCCCAATCGAGTTGTACGCAAAGGTGATGCAGAACCACGCAGCTATACTGCCGTGAATCGCATATTTGTCCCATATTAATAGGAAACCCTGCAAAGATGGGAAGATATGCGATTCACGCAGCTATATGTAATGGATATTATTTCTAATTTTAGTTTGTGTGTCTTTAGTACAATGATATTTTACTCTTCTCAAAATCTCAGTATAACCCCCTGGTATCGTTGCGGATGAATTTTCTACACTGAGGATTAGAACTAAACTTGTTGTTGCATCAATTTGACTTCAAGGCTTGCGATACAATTATAGGTTTGGTTGATTCACCGATATTTCCCAATGTGAAAATCATGAGCAAAACTAAAACAAAGATTCGTATGAGAATTTCGCATAGGCAGTTCACAACATTTAGGCCTACTATGCAGGACAACGTCTGCCGGGTCAACTAGTTATAAATAGATGTTATTTAATGCATTGGATATAAAGCATTAACTCTCCCTTGATCGAATAGTCCAAGAAAATAGAAAATCGAATCGGCTGAGATATTAACGTTCCAGACAATCATATTAATTCAAATATAAATTCAATTTCTGTTGAATATTTACTAAATAGGAATTGATTTACAAGCTTTTCTCGGTTCCATATTAATGGAATTCCGCCCTTTTCAAATGTTGGTATAATAATAATGTTTTGTTATCAATATCACTTTTGACTGTTATAATGAGCTATTAGGTATCGTCTAAAGACACTATAAACAAAGACGGGAAATGTTCCAATTGGAAATCCAAATTTACTGTCAGTGCTATGGTCCAATGCACCGAGTTCATCATTGACGTTTGAGACGGGCGCTGTTTACTAAGAATGAATACTTTTTCATTCATCGAGTTCATGCAAATGTTCATTTTTAGTAAACAGCGCCCGTCTCAAACGTCATTGTGTTCATTCGGTGCATTGGACCATTCCAATCGAGCAGAAGACCTGTCATTCCAAAAAATCACGCAGAATATTTGGTAAGGGCTAATTTAACTTCTGCAAATAAACATGTTTAAATTATTGTTGTAATATTTTTGGATCAATGTAGCCTAATGAACCCCTAAAATGGTAGAAAATGACTCTCAACTTGTTTATATTGTATTTGCTATCTTATTTGCGTGGGTATAAGCGTTACTAATCATTTTTTTTTAATTAAGAAAATTACTTACACCAATTTGAAAACTTTATGCAATATGAGCAGTGTTGCGCATTCAGGGTTGCCTGTCGAATTATTTGCTCAGGGATCAGATTTCGCGTCTTTGTATATAGTGTCTTTAGTATCGTCTATCCGGGTTTGGGCAATTCTAAGCTTCTAGCGAGTTGCCATATTAAAAGGTTGGGGTTTTTATTACCGCTGTACCGATCCGTTCGCGAAGGTCTATCTTTTTTGTCGCCATCTTATATGCCAGTACCAATTATAAGATTTTCAGAATTACAGGTTTCATTTGAGCGTGATACTGCGCTCGTTGATGCAATATTTCAAAAGTTTGTAATGTTGAACATGTCCAGATCATTATGACCTTAGTAATGATTGAAAACAGGTTGATTGGATAGCTTTTGATAACAGACTTTGCATCAACAATTATTGGAAATGTTTTAAAATTTGCTTTCTCAATCTGGAGTGACAAGCATTCATAGTTAGTTCGCCATAACACCCTAGACCATAGCTTCCCAAAGTTGGGGGGTCGCGACCCCCTTCCATAAGATTTACACAGGCTGGGGGGTCGCGACCCACCACTTTGGGAAACTATGCCCTAGACTATATCATATTAGTACAAACTAAAAAAAAAACAATATAAAAACATTGTTTCAAACTTATTTGTTATATGTACCGTGAAAGCACACCTACATTAGATAGCCTGTGTCGAACGATTATTGCTTTCAGAAAAGATTATAATTAGCCCACTCTCCCCGGGCATCTAAATATGATCTCACACAAAGTACCTAGGTAATAGGTATATTCGAGTGGGGTCAGTGTTGACAAGTGAGTTGAATATGATTTCTAAATTAGTCATTTACACTGGCAAATGGAATTGACTCCGGAATACCCCATAATGTACATAGGTGTCCTACATTGATTTATACAGGCTCCAACTATTATCACTAATGTTCGTTGACTGATCTGTCAAAATTTCATCAAGGAAGCTTCTTCTTTTCAATTTCTATAACAAAAATCTGAACATAGCCTTATGATACACCGTGCTGATAGGCAATAATGTTTATATCGACTGTTATGTTCCAAAATTATCTTTCGGTGGCGCATGGTGAGGGTGCACAAAACATTCATCAATCAGTGCCCCGGAGGCATGTACATGGAACCGGTTTTTTTACCCCGGCCACGCACCAATACAGATGAAACGAACTATAAATTTAATCGCTGGGATTCTCTCCTGTGCACTTCAGTTTCGTCTTGCACTTCGAATAGTAAAAGTAAAAATAAATCATGTCTAATTCCCGTGCTCCCCTGGTCGTGGTGGCAATTTTCCTAATCATAGAAGTTCACCGATGCTACAGTAGCCAATGTCCATCAGAGAACAAATTTGATCCACATTGTATCGATCCCAGCCTGGTGGCCACATACGATGAAATCGTTGACCTGCCTAAGCATCCCGAAAAGTTGCTGATCGATGTCCGTCGACCAGAGGAGCTGACCGGCACGGGTACCATCCCAACCAGTATCAATATTCCACGTAGGTTCAGATAACCTGTATTAATATCTTCTACGTCGTGGATTTTGAGAGGGACAATTTTGTTTTATATTTCAGTGAACGTCGTAGAACAGGAGCTGAAGCTTGACGCGAGCCAGTTCGAAGAAAAGTACGGCCGCCCGAAGCCAAGTCAAGACAGTCCCATAATCTTTAGCTGCCGATCCGGAAGTCGGGCCGGAAGTGCTGCAAACATTGCCGATAAACTTGGATTCAAAAAGTAGGAATTATCTCACAAGAAAATTTAGTATTTTTTAAAACATTTAATTTTTTTAATTTTTTAGTGTCAAGAGCTATGTTGGCTCTTGGTTGGACTACGCCAAGAGAAATAATCTCAAGTTGGAACCAACGGATAACTAATTCTATTGATATAACAGTTTTCATTTGTTTGTGCTTGCTGAAAACGCAATAAACCAGATGCTAGATTTCGGAGAAAAGCTTTCCGTGAAGTTTGCCTTTCATATGATCCATAAAAAAATCGTAACTATTTTTCCGTTTTTCCGATCATTATTATTAATAGCCACGGGAACTAACACTCAATCTGCTGTTGGTGACGAGTTTCATCGGTTTTCGATGCCTTTCAAAGCATTAGCGATTGTATTGTATTGTGCGATGTCCGAAAAGGTCTTATCGGGATGGGTAACATCCTTCGAGCAGCATAGGAATAATAATTATTTTGATATCCAAAGTGACATCTCGCAGGTTGATGAGACACCGATATGGACATCAGATTGACACTTGAGGAAAGTATTTCTAGCTCGTGCGATATTGAAGAAGTGAAGGAATTTTGCAGATTACAAGTTGAACTAATATTTATCAAGTAAAATAATTATGGAACACTTATGTTTAATTCATCCGTTCCATAACTGGATGTTATTTGTAAAACTGATTCAGTTAACTCGGATGCAAGGTCGAGATGAAATATGAATGAAAACCAGTTGTGCAACAGTTGCCAATTTTTACCAATTAGACGCTATACACTAATTGAACCGCTTGTTTGCGAAACTGTGACATTTTTAGGCATAAAAGAAGTTATAAAATTCAGCTCCAAATGTAGTTAATCACTTCTTTGATATCACACCGCGTGGTAATGGTGTCAGCAACAGTACTTCAAAATTACCCCTCACTCAGCATGACTCAGCACAATCGTAAACCGCTACAGGTTTAAAACGATTGCCTAATCCTATGTTAAAATCGACATTTCGATTACGTTCAAGTCGTGGTTACATATAATTTTTTTCATATGCTCACGTTTCTTCGCATTATGCGTAGTTTGTAGAACGAGTTCTAAAAATATCACACTCTCTCGTAATATGCTTTTGGGGGAAAACCAGATTGATCCAACTTATGTGGATACAAAACGCAAGCACGTGTGAAGCGGTAAACGTTTTTGTTATTACTTCCGGGAGCTGCAACCCATCGTAACAAAATAACAATGTAGTTAAGCAAGTACTAATTCCCCATCGTATGAATACTGTTGCATTCAAATTAAAAGAATATAACTTGAAAAGATACCAGAGTCATCAAGCTGAAAGTATTTTTTAAAGTGAATCTACAGTCTTTCAGAGCAACATTTAACTATATAGAATTGAACTTTCAAGGTGTACACCAACACCCGCCCGATTTTCGGTTCATTCATTGTGTTTCATTAGTTTAGCAAAGCTAATGACTTCCATACTAATGGTGCAGATCTACTAGGTATTCGAATGTAAAGTAATCTCTCCTATTACAATCTACCATCTCAAACCACTAGATATTTATTAGGGGTTAATGCTCTACTATCTTCGCATTCTTTCCTAATCACCACACTCACTCACTTTTCCTGCCTTACAAGCACCTCAAGCTTCTACGCCGGTCATTAGGACAAAGGATCCAATAATGGAGGTATCAGTAAATTTGCAAAAGAAAATAATATTTGAATAATATTTAAAAGTCTCTCGTTAATACGTTGATGTATAGATAAGCTATTAAATTATCTAATAAAATATCAATGCCATCGTTTAACTTAACTACTAACAAAACTTTAACTTTAACTACTAGCAAAAATTGTTTTCATCAATAATAGATACACTGGTAATTTTGTGAGGCGAAATGCTGAACACTGCTTATTACAAAAATAGATTATAAATCTTGATAGTTATTGTCAAAAATTGTCAAATAAAAAAAAATGTTCATGAGACGTCGCAGTAAACACTACCTCCACTAAGAATACGTTTGCCCTACTACGTAGACTTTCTATGCATTGAGGAAAAGCTTGTACAGATAGAAGTGAATGGTCTAATATGCATCGCGAACGTTATTTGGTACATGTCTACACGTAAAAAAATAACCTTATATGTTATGGCAAAAAACCATTCGAAAATACTTATACTCTTCATTATGCCACCTAATGAATGATCCCATATCAAAAAGCTAATAACATTCATAAGTTAATGAAAAGTATAAGTTTCCGAATGTATGTGACTAATGCGATGTATAAGTTTTTTCTTATACATGTCATTAAGCGCCTGCTTTGGCAAAAAAGTATTAGAAATATTAATAATAAACAACATTAAATTTTTTACGTGTACAAAATCTTTTCAAAATCGATCAGTAGCACATTACTCAATAGGCAGAGTCACTTCCAGTTCCACCTGGATTGCCTCTCAGTATTTCTTCTGGAGAATAGGCAGTATTTAACCGACTCCTCGCAACACGAAACGGTGCCTATATACTTGTCTTTTTTCGCCGAGATCTCAGCATTTTTTGTTTTTTTTTCAGAGATGCGCACGGCCGAGTCTTAGCAAATATGATTTCTACACGCTTAAAATCAATAACACAGAGATATGTTTGCTTCACACAAAACGGACCTAATGCAGAACATCCCCTGGATGAGCGACAGTTACACAGGCTCAAAAATGCCTCGTACGGTCGTGATAACGGTCCTTTTCAACATGTAAACGTTTGTACAGATTCCTTGTTTCATGAGGAACCAAATACTGTTGAAAATATTGAAATCCAAGCTTCAATAAAACCAAAAGAGCTATTTTTGTGGCTGTGTAACTGTCGCTCATCTAGGGGATGTTCCGCATTAGGTCCGTTTTGTGTGAAGCAAACATATCTCTGTGTTATTGATTTTAAGCGTGTAGATTGCTTTGAGAATAGGTCGTATGTGCAAAAGAGAGGCTCTCTTTGTTCACGCTCTCTTTCGCTTGTACATAAGCTAATTTTGCATATTTTGCCACATTTTCACTTCAGAACGCTAGACAAAGCTATAATCTTTAGATATCTGCCAAGAAATCTGAAGTAAACTTAATTATAGATCTGTAATAATCGAAAGAGAATGGAGGCAAAGAGAGACTCTCTTTTGCACATACGACCTATTCTCAAAGCACTCTAGATTTTTGTCGAGATTTTAGTAAAAGTGACGTTTCGGTTGCAAACACAAGAGCTTAGTGTGCATCTTTGATGTTCTGATTGATTTCTGAGCTCTGAGCCCTTTGGCTTCATAGCTCATGCACAACATTGAGACCAAGATGAATACACCACTAGGTGTTCCAATTAGGGTGGTCTAACCGGTAGTACCGAAACCGGTAATACCGGTATTACCGGCCAATTTTCAGTACCGAAAATACCGGTATTAGAGATGGGAAATACCGGTATTTCCGGTATTAAAAATTTTGCTGTCAATATGAAAAATCTCGAATGGTTTTCACCTACATTCACATATATCAGCTAAAGACTCACCGTATAGACAACACTTACAACAATTGTATGCGCGCATGAATTAACCTTTGCACATGTAAGCATCAATAACGACGTTTACGCTACAGTAAAAACCGGTTATCATCGTCATTATTCATACGTTTTGCTTAATTCTTTTTGACCATCTGTTTATTTGCCAATCACTTTTTTCTTCAATGAAAATTTTCGAGAATTTTCCTGCAATATATGATATTGTGTAAAAGGTACGTGTTGTAAAAATTCTCTTCCGGAGATCAGCGGTAAAAATTATTTGCTGCAAAAATATTTCCGTTTTGATTTCGGAAAAGAGCATGTATTGGTGGCTGATACCAAGACACGCTGGAATATCGTGTTGTCCATGCTCAAACGATTCAATGAATCGAAGGGGTCCGTTCAAAGATCTCTGATTGTTTTGAAACTTCAACTTCTGAAGTTGAACAGTGATAAGAATTTTCTGGTGATAAGTGAAATAATAAAAGCCGTCGAACATGTCCAAGCTGCTGCGGAACTACTCTGCCGTGAGTTCTGAACTCTATATGAAACCAACAAGGTGCTCCATTTTATGTTGGAGCAATTAGGCCGGAACAAATATTAATTTCGGTTTTTGTCCCATTGATCATTCAAAAATGAGGGGGAGCAAAATAAAAAACAAATGAATAAATTGATAAAATCTAAAAACTCATATGTTTTGTTAAACAATTGTCTATAAAAGCCCGAAATTTTATTAATTTTTCTGTGAAAATTTAAAATTCCCCCTCAAATAAATAAATTTGACCACGAAATTGTGTGGGGGGCGGAGACAGAAGAAGATAATAAAATTTGTTCCGGCCTTATCAAATGAAGCCACAGATACGCCAACTTATACGGTTCTCTCAAAGAACGAAACGTCTCTCATGAGACGGTCAGAATACGCCGATCTTTTTGCTTTTTTGAATTATTCTGCCGTGAAGAAATTGATCAAAAATGATTTTTAAATTTTCTTTTTTACGAGATATCGAAGCGTCTAATCATTCCAGAGGTTGAAGAGACTGCAGCAGAGCAAAATCTTGCGGCAACTACGTTGACACCTGGATTCTTGAAAGCAATCCGTAAATAAATATCCTAATATTAATCTAAAGGGATTAAGGGCAAGTACTTAACACTGATTTTTGATGCGCTTGGCACCATTTATCCAACTTCGGTTGTACCAGAGAGAACATTTTCAGTATCTGGCAACAAAATCCGAGGCGGATTGGGAGATGAATCACTCAGTATGTTATGCCCACTTAAGTTTCACTTTGGCCAGCTTTATATTTCTGAAATTTTCACAAATACCGGTATTTTACCGGTATTACCGGTATTGACTCCACCAAATACCGAATACCGGTATTTGTCAAAAATGGCCAATACCGACCACCCTAGTTCCAATCTGCCAAATTCACGATTCAGCCATCTTGCATTCCAGTATGGGAGAGCCAGCCAGTTTGTTTATGTTTTGCACTAAAAATGAATTTTTCACACCCGCCTTCTTCTCGTCCATAAACATGGTAGATTGAAACACCTAGCTGTGTATTCATCTTGATTGAGACTCTCTTGTTTATGATAGTAAGCACACCAAAGCCTCCCTTTAGATCTTTCTCATATGCATTTCAGCACCACATCTGATGTAGCCATTTAGCTCTCAACGTGATCGCAATCTACTCAGATAGTCCCGGCGACGGAAGCTCCCCCAATGTCGACGACTCGTATGACGTTACCAACACTACTCTTTCACCTGGTCAGCATACTCATAGATCAGCTCAAGTTCTAAGCAGTCTCTCACTGCAACGAGTGACCAAAGATCCTGGGTACATTCGCACGTCACATCCTACTCAACTAATCCCTGGTGGTGGACCTAATCTCCGAAATTTGTCATGCCCATGACCCATTCTACTTACTGCTTAGCCGCTCCCGTCATGATCAGTCCCCATCGCCATCCCCATCTCGGAAAGTCCCCATCGGAGGATCAATCCAGCTCCCTAGATCCAGCCTGCTATTCAGCCATTCAGCTCCCAACTTATTCGTTGAGCCATGCAGCTCCCACCTCGATCGCGATTGCAAACGACTCGGATAGTCCCCTATGACAGATCTATGCTACTCCAATGAGAAGTTCTACGACAGCGAGAGCTCCCCCCAACCAGCCGTGACAACATTTGTGTCGATGGCAGCTGACACTTGTGTTCCCGTTGATTATCGACATTTATCTTTCGCGGCAGTGTACTCTGCTGACGTTCTGTTGTCAGCTATCATGGTAGTCACTCTTGCGACAACAGTGGAGTTCTGCTTTCTAGCAGATTTTCCGACGATGTTATCGCCCTAGCAGCACAATTCAGACCAATTTGGTTGAAGTAACTCATATATGACTGAATATGGTCATATATGAGTTATATGAACTCGTTTACAACATGTGTGCTGCTCGGGCGATGAGACGATGGTAGTGTCCATAAGGTCTGCTAATCCAGGCTGACACACTTGGGACTAGGCGGAGGGTCCACCTGCCCTTACTCGAGTAGTCCCACTCATCCTGCCACTTGGCTACCATTGCTGCCTTGATATTTCTTCGGGCATTTCAAGCGCCCCTGAGGGCGTAGCACTCCTCGACCACCAGTTTGACGAACAGCATGCCCGCGAGTACATATGCCACCTCGCGCGATACTCCCATGCATATCAGCCTATGGGCAATGACATACTGACGCGTCGATCGATGCGGAGTGCGTCCAAACACTCGTAAAGCAGAATATCAGCAAGAGAAATTCTTTTGTTTTGGACGCGTTCGCGCACGCACACGCGTGAGTATGTCATCGGCCTATGAGTAATCTCCTGCTTTCGTGCGTTGCCGTCAGTGCTCAATGCCGACACGCAGACTGGACCTTCGTACCGCAATATTGAAAACGACACGATTGCAAGCAATCTGCGCTTGCTGTTCGGCATCATCCTCGACAGTGCCGCTATAGCCGTCGACGCGCGCGCACAGGCGTAGTCGACATGACTTTTGAAGCTCAGCTTATCGTTGAGCATCACCCCCAATTTATGAGATCTCTTGGAATATATGTTGCATCCTTCTTCTTCTTCCATGGCTTCCAACATTCCAATAGAACTTGGCCTACTTTTCAACTTAGTATTCTATCAGCATTTCCTCAGTTGCCCGCCATTGCATGAGTATGTATCTTGCACTCATAAAAATATACACGTTGGGTTCATGTTTTTCGGAATGTGGATGTTTTCATTCGGCTTACACCATCAACTCTAGTGGATTTCACATCAATCAGATGTTCTTAACACACTAAGATATTTAATTAAAAGTATCTTCGAAGAGCCTCCGATTAGACCTGTGCGCCGCCGCCGGTGGTTTTACTCGCGCCGCCGCCGCCGACGATTTTAGGTCAGCGCACCGCCGATCATAATTTTGCCACGCCGATGACTAATCGCAATAAAAAAAAATCAGTTAACTCAAGTCGAGTCGAGCCAAGTTTGAGACACTGAAAACGGCCTAATAATTGAAGTCGAAATAATTATCTGTGAAGAAATACAGCGTGGTGGAGTTAATTGGAATAGTACTAAACTAGTCTTATGACAGTTCATAAATGTTGATAAGGTGGATCTCGTCAAAATCCAATTTCAAATCTACCTCAAGCGATGGTGTCTCTAAGTCTGTGTAGTGATATACATTGTTTTGGTTAATTAATAGGTTTGTTAATTAGTTTGAGAGTTTGAATGAGGTGTTATCTAGTATAATAATACATAAATTGTTAAACTGATCTTTGGAATGCGCTAAGCCAAGGCCTCATCCAGTCGGGTACCTAAATTTGTAGGTGACTCGCAAAATGGGTTTGTTGTGGTTCATAAGCTTTTGTGGGGCCTGGATACATGCCCAAATCGTCCCCATTCTTAAAGCATCTGGCATTGGTGCAGGTAAATTATTGCAGTTTAGAAATTTCAAGTTAAGTTGCACATTAGTTATTTTGACATTTTTTTTATTTATTTAAATCAATTTATTTGATCAGTTTTCTTTGTTTTTAGATTTGTGCTACTAGGACAGTTGGCTTATAAGACAAACTGATTTAGCAAAATAATTAAATCCCAACTGTGAATGCTTTACCGATTTTTTTATTCCGACTCCCGAGTAAGTAATTTATATTTTAAAATCAATTTCTGAATATAACTGACAAAACCACTTGCATCAGCAAATCAAATATTGCTGAGCAAATATTACCAGCCTCAGTTAAAAACGCTTCTTATTTTCTTATTCACAGCCATTGTAACCCAGAACTGGGGAGTTGTCACTGCAAAGTTGTTGCTGCAAAGTATTTAGTCAAATTATGTAGTTAAAACGTAAGGTATTTTTAAACATTACGAAAATTTAATTTTATTGTATTGTCTGTAAATTATTTAATACTGTATTGTAAAATTCCTGGAATTTCTGAGAATATTCAAAGAAGTATCGTTTAAACATTAATTTATGAATTCCTTCTAAAAATACTCCAGAAATTAGTTTGGAAATAAATCAAGAAATTTATTTGATAATTCCTAAAGATATTCCTCCGAAAGTTTTTTTTAAACCTTAGAAGATTATTTAGGAATTAGGAATTTGGGCATTCCTTCGAAGATTCCTTACAAAATTTCTCCGGCAATTCCTTAAGAATTTTCATTGCGGATTTCTTCAGAAAATCCTTTACGATTTTTTTTCGGAAATTGCTAAAGGAGTGCTTTCGGATTTTGTACCACGAATTCTTACATTCTCCTTCGGAATTCCTTGAGGAATTCCTTTGGAAGTTTCTTTGGAAAATCATGCGGAAATTTCTTAAGGAATTCCTTAAAAAATTCCTTTAATTGAGGATGTCTTCGGCAATTTTTTTTTTGAGAATTTCTTCGGATTTTTTCCTTTTGAAATAATTTCGGCAATTTTTTCATGAAGCGCTGGAAAGAATTCTTCTAGATATGCATAAGGAAGTCATTCAAAATTTGCCTAAGAAATTTTTTCAGAACTTCTTCCAGCAATTCCGGGAATTCTTCCGGAACATTCTGCAGGAATTCCTTTGAAAATGCCTTCATCTTTCCGAAAGTCTTTTAGTGTTTGTTGTTTATTTTTGGATTTTTTTTTTCGAAAATTCAATAAGTACCTACATTGCAAACAACTTCATTTTCAATAAATTTCAAAAGATTTTCTGGAAGATCTTTTGAAAAAAATCTGGGGAAATCTTCGAAAAAAAAAACCTCGGAGGTTTTTTGAATAATCTTTTAAAGAAGTCCCTGGAAGAACATCCGATGGAATTCCGGGCCTTATTTTTTTTTTTGGTTATTTAAGAAATAAAATTCTGGAGGAGTTCCCAAATAAATTTTTGGAGGCGATTTTGAAGAAATTTGTGTTGAGCTTAGTGTAGGAATTTCCAAATAAATTTTTGATGGCATTCCCAAAAGAGAACCTGAATGGATTTTCGAAAATAATTCCTAAAGAAACTTCTAAAAGAGTTGTTGAAGGTAGAATACTTTCCAAAAGAATTCCTAAAGGGATTTCCAGAGGAATCCATATAGGTATTTTTGAAGGATTTTATGGTAGAGTTCCCGAAGGTATTCTCAAAAGAAATTACGAAGAAATTCCTAATAGAATTTCAGAGAAAATGCCCACTGGTATTTCTGATGTAATCCTAGGTTTCTTCAAGAATTCCTTTGGAATTTTTCCCAGTAATTTATTCGAAATTTTCTCCAGAGATTCCTTTGAAGATTCGTTAAGGAATTTCTTAGGAAATTGCCTCAAAAAGCTCTACAAAAATGAATTCCAGAAAGTTATTCGGAAATTCTTTCGGATATTCCTTAAAATTTACCTCAGGAATTACGTCAGAATTTCCTCCACGTATTCCTTTGGTTTAAAAAAAAACCTTGGGATTCGTTAAGGTTCGTTCTTTTGGAAATTTCGTAGGAAATTGCTTTAGGAATTGCTTCATTAAATCCTTTAGGAATTCGACGCAAAATATCGACGGAAAATATTTTAAAGTTCCTCTAAAAGTTCCTACAGAAATTCATTTACAAATTCCTTCGGAAATATGTTTAGTCTTTGAAAGATTGCTTAGAAATTTCTTTGAAAATTAATATGGAGGATTATTTTAGGAATTCCTTCGGATTTTTTTTAGAACAAAAACGTAGGATTTTTTTCAAAAATTTCTCTAGGGGTTCCTTAGCAAGTTATTTGACAACTTTTCCTTAAATTCCCATAGGAATTCTTTCACAACTACCTTAAGTAATTCCTTGGGAATTTATACGGGTAATCCTTTGAAAAATCTTTGGTAACTTTAGGAAGAAGTTCTTGGACATTTTCCTTAGTAATTCCGTCACAATATTCTCCATTTTTTTTTTGATTTTGTACGGGAGTCTTTTCAGAAATTCATTCAAAAAAATTTCTTCGGAAATTGCTTTTGGGAACCATTCGGAAATTCTTCTAGGAATTCCCTAGAACATTTTTTAGAAATTTACTGAAAAGATTCTTTCTGATTTTTCTGCGGGAATTCCTTCGGTTCCCTAATGAAAACTATTTTTGAAGTCCGTGCTACCGGGCAAAATTATAAAATACCTATACACATAATAAGCAAGGCCTGCGTGCTCAAACCTTTGTTCTTTATGACGAATAAACGAGTCTACATTTAGCATGCAAGCAAACAAGCTAGTTCGGTTTTGTATTTTCTTGGTGTGTTTTGTGGGAGGTCAGTCGTGGGATCAATAGTGAAGTTGGTCAAGTTCGGACGAAGTATTTTTACACTAAGTTCTTTCGAAAATTCCTTCAAAAATTTTGACAGACATGTCTTTATAAACTCTTTTTGCTATTCCCTTGGATAGTCCTTTCTGAACCCTTCGAAGATATTTTCAGCAATTTTTCTGGAAATTGTTTTAGGAATTCTTTCGGAAACTATTTCATTCCTTAATAAATTTCCGAATAAAATCCTAAAAGAATATTCTACGGTATACCTGTGGTTTTACTAAAGGAATTTCCTAATCAGAACCTTAATGGTTTTTGAAAAAATGCCTATATGAGTTTTCGCAGTTTCCATAGGGTTTTACAAAGGAATTTCTAATGAAACGTCAAAAAAATCGTAGTTTCCTCCGGAAATCCCTTCAGGAACTCCACCAAGAACTTTTTCGTCATATTTTACCAACTTTTGAGGAAAATATTCAATTTGGTTGGTCATCGTGCCCCAGCCTTACTCAGCCAGAGCTAATTTTAGTTATGTTGATCATCTATTGAGATTTGTGCATACAAGAACGCAAGGTGGGGAGTAAACTACCCATTCCATCGTGAATGTCCTTCCAGGATCCAAGGGTCACAGCAGGTGAACGAACTGCAAATTCTCTAAATATAATAGATGTGCAGCCCCTTAAACATTGCCCAATTGTTCATATACTCAAAGAATAGTAGTTAGAATTTTTTTTTGAAATTTAGATATATTGAGAAGAAAATCGACTGGAGTTTATCAAAATCCTGAATTAGGAAAACTTTTGGAAAACAAATATTAACAAATTAGTCCTTTGACACCGAAGTCTAGTTCTCAATACTGCTCAAGGGTTACGAAAAGTGATTCATTTTTAAATTTTGATTCATCAAAATCAGAGAATAATAAAATAGTTTTAATTTAAATAACATTTTGAGATCAGGTACTTATTAGTTTCGCTGGTAATTTACTATAGAATGTGCTGTTTGATGATCGACAAACATAGAATATTACAAATTTAATCCACTGAAGTCGACTTTTATACGGGCGATTCGTACCGTGTGAATCAAATCCACGTGAAATTGATTTTTTAGCCAATGATTTTTTCATTCACGCCGGTTCACGCCGCCGCCGCCGCCGATAAAAGCCAACGGCGCGCCGCCGTGACGCCGCCGCCGCCGGGGCAAAAGTGACCACTACGCCGCCGCCGCCGATTATATGACCGGCGCACAGGTCTACCTCCGATATTCCTTCGAAGATTTTATCAGAAATTCTTTTGAATTTTCTTCCAGGAAATCACTTGAAAATTAATTAGATAATGGAATAGTTTCTGATGGAAGTACTAGTTTAATTTTCAAAGAATAAAACCAAAAAATAAATAACAAACACTACAAAATTCCGAAGGTATTACTAAACGAATTTCGGAAAGAACTAATCAAGGTATTTTTGAAGGAATTCCTACAGGAAGTTCTAAAAGAATTCCCGGAGAATGTTTCAAAGCAGCGTTTCTCAACCTGGGGTACATGTACCCCTGGGGGTACCTTCACTGGTCTCTGGGGGTACCTGTGACAAAAATGAGTAATGGCGGATGTTGTAATAAAATTGCAAAAAAAAATATTAGTATTAGGAACGTAACGACCGATGTTTTCTTCATTTAGCTTTTAGTTCACTTGATGTTGTGTTACTAATGAGAACGGAATACCGTGGACCCCCGATAATTTGAACGGTACCACATTCAAATTAACGGGGTTCATTTCTAATATGAACTTCTGGTTACTCTATTTGCATCAGAAAAACTGGTTTCTGGCTGCTCTATTTGCTGGTTTGTTTTGATTCTGCATTCCGTTTCACAATGTTCCATTTTTCATTTCTCGATTCCACGTGTTAAATGACGTTTGAACCATTTTTAATTTGAACGATGTTCAAACGAACGGGGTTCAAATTAAAAAGTGTTCAGATTAAAAGCGGTCATATTACCGGGGGTCCACGGTATATGCTCTCTGTTGAGCGCATTTGTGAGCACCCTTTTACATCATGAACAAAGTAGGCATTTTGAAACATACATCTAAGAATTGCCTTCCTTGGCCATAAACTAGCTTATTCGGCTTGAATTGTTTGTTGCTTATGGCAGGATCAGTGATGAAAAACTGCTAACGAAAGATCGAAAGATGAAAGTACGAAAGGGAGCGCAAGACTAAAATTAATTTGTAGCGACACTATTATCGAGACCGCCAATAAGCCGCCTTTAAAAACAACCATTACGAACGACATAGAAGATAATACGACTCGATACAATCGGCAACGACCTAGGCGACGAATAAAGAAACACGATTGGAAGCTTGAAACATGGAACTGCAAGTCGCTAGGCTTCGCAGGTTGCGACAGGATAATCTACGATGCAAAAAATGAAAAACTTCGACGTCGTAGCGCTACAGGAAATCTGCTGGACAGGACAGAAGTGTGGAAAAGCGGGCATCGAGCGGCTACCTTCTACCAAAGCTATTGCACCACCAACGAGCTGTTGCTGCGGCGACTTGCCAAATGTTATGTAAATCACAACAACGAAAAACAATCAGTTCATGGAATACGGAATACATCAAATTTACTGTATGGTATTGCTTGGAAAAATTTGGGCCTGAAAGGGTTAAACACAACGCAAATTATTTCGTCTGGAAAACAATCTCTCCCTTTCAATCGGTTATACTGATGCTGTTCCTGGCTTTGGCCTGGTTCCTGAGGATTATCTGACAATCAGCAGAGTTTGTCTTTGAGTCCTGAAGCTTCTGAAGATTATTTTTGTCGAAAATCTAAACCATTTCATTTTTTTAGGGTTTCAAATGTGAATATGTCAAGTGCCAATAATCATCATATATATAATAACGCGGGGAAATTCTCACAAAAAATAAAATATTTGACACTTCAATTCTTTTTTACTGTCAGATGCAGAAAACAAAACCAGTGACAATCTTAGACAACCAGACACAGCATTTGATGAAAAATATCACAGACAACAGACGTTGAAAAATTTGATGTTTTTAATGCAGAAAAGAATCTATCACTCTTAAAAAAAACACTTGGCATGGGCGCTATTGCGTCCACGAATAAACTAGTTAGTAATATTTGAATGGAACTTGTAATGTCTGTCAGCACTCCATAATCCATCATTGCTAAAATCTGATGGCAAATGTTCTATATGTTCACTAGATGTGTAAGAGAATACGGCAGCAGACACTCCCTATGATGTTTCGCGTGCTAGAGTTCCAGATCGTGCTCACTGAATATTGGATCGGATAAATTCCTTTTAATCATTTAATCTGTATTGAAGAAATTAAATAATAAATTATCAAGAAGTTGAGAGCAGTAGAATTTGCGGAAGTCTTACAACTCACCCTGATCTCAGACACCTATCCGAGCATATAAGGCATGTCTGGGCTCCTCGTCTGTATCTTCTTTTAAAATAGTTTTAGTTCTCGTTATATCAGTTAAACGGAATCGTTATTTTATTATTGTATATAATTTTGTTCATAAATTCTCGAAAGTCTCTATACCGTTTCATATAGTTTACCCACACAATATGTTCGTAAAACGATCGTTGTTCCACCAAATCCATAGTCAGAAAATGATTCGATAGATCTGTATCGTTGTTTTTAATCTGATGAGCCAACTATTACCAATTCAGGTCAGCCGTAGAGTAGCCATAGTATTTATCGTTTTTGTTTTTTGCAAATCTGATTAAATTGTTATTATATCATTCAATTAATTATCTTAAAGATAAATCGTCTAGCTCAAACCTTTGAAAGAGTATGTATGGACCAGAGTATGGACCATCATCATCATTTATGATCACTGACTCCGACAAGAAAAGATGGATTCGAAAACTGCTACTTCTAAACAACCCCACAATTTTCTGGTTTTCCAATAATGGAATAGTAGATAGTCACCAGATCATCATGACAGGAAGACATATTGCGAAGCATCACTTGTCGTAACTGTGGATGGTGGAAGCATTCGATTTGAACCATTAAGCCGCACATATGAGATTTCCACATTACAATAGTTGTGACCTGGAGTCTGGACTGGATTCGACCTAAAAACCCCTTGAATCCTCTTTGGGCTGAGAAAAGTAAAAATCTGTTTCATATTTCGTCACTATAACACATAGGAAGCGCAAAAATGCGCCTCATTGATCACATTACTGGACGTAATCGTTGTAAAACTGGAGTACAAACAATTCACGCTGCCTCCCTCAGGAGTTTGTTCCAGTGACTCTGAGGCCTTCGTAGATGACATGTTTCTCACCCTGACAATAGTTTAAAGTTATGCTTTGTAATTTACTCCTTCTATCATGCCATGGCATTTACTATAGCTAATATATTAAGTTTCTCAAATTGGTTTCTACGGAAATCCAATCGGTTTATCCAGTATTAATAAACCACCAGTGCATTTCACGTAGTTTTTTATTCGGATTTGCTCGGAATACATTTACCAAAACAAACAAACGGTTTCGTTTTCCAAACATTGGCTTGTTACCATAGGCTACTGCATTATTGTAAAGTTGATGGAAGCAAAGGTATTCATCAATACGCCAAACTTGGGTACCGAGGGACCGATTGCAGTACTAGAAGTGGTCCCTCCGAGGAGCTCGACAGTGACGTCTTAATTAGTCTTTGGCTCATACGAAGGGAGACCCGACGACGAGACGGGACGTCAAAATCGTCATCGGTGACATAAACGTTCAAATAGGAAGGGAGGAAATGTGAAGACCGGCCAGCGGGCCGGATAGTCTACATACCGTATCGAACGACAACGACCAACGATGCATAAACTTTGCAGCCTCCGGCGGAGTCCGAAGCACTTTCTTCCCCCGCAAGAATATTTACAAGGCCACATGGAAATCACCTAATCAAGTAACGCAAAACCAAATCGACCACGTTCTAATCGACGGTAAATTCTTCTCCGACATCACGAACGTACGCACTTACCGCAGTGCGAATATTGAATCCGACCACTACCTCGTTGCAGTATGTCTGCACTCAAAACTCTCGACGGTGTACAACACGCGTCGGAGTCGTCCGTCGCGGCTAAACATTAGACGGCTACAAGACGGACTACGCGCAGCAGCTCAAAGTTGCACTCCCAACGGAAGAGCAGCTAGACGCAGAGATGTTCGATCCGCCATTGGAAGCACCGCAACCGCTGCACTAGGTACGGTGCCCCAGGATCAGAGAAACGACTGGTATGACGGCGAATGTGAGCAGTTAGTTGAGGAGAAGAATGCAGCATAGGCGAGATTGCTACAACACCGCACGAGGGCGAACGAGGCACGATACAAACGGGCACGGAACAGACAAAACTCGATTTTTCGGAGGAAAAAGCGCCAGCAGGAAGATCGAGACGGAGAAACTGTACCGCGCTAAAAACGCACGAAAGTTCTATGAGAAGTTAAACCGTTAACGTAAGGGCCACGTGCCACAGCCCGATATGTGTAAGGACATAAACGGGAACCTTCTCACAAACGAGCGTGAGGTGATCCAAAGGTGGCGGCAGCATTACGAAGAGCACCTCAATGGCGATATGGCAGACAACGGTGACAATATGATAATGAACCTTGGAGCACGCGCGCAGGACATGCGACTTCCGGCTCCGAATCTGCAGGAAATCCAGGAGGAGATTGACCGGCTGAAAAACAACAAAGCCCCTGGAGTTGACCAACTACCAGGAGAGCTGTTTAAACACGGTGGTGAGGCACTGGACAGAACGCTGCACTGGGTAATTACCAAGGTTTGGAAGGATGCGGTTCTGCTGCAGGAGTGGATGGAAGGTGTCGTGTGTTCCATCTACAAAAAGGGCGATAAGCTGGATTGTAGCAACTACCGCGCAATCATTGAACGCCTACAAGGTACTCTACCAAATTTTATGCCGCCGACTAACACCAATTGCAAGAGAGTTCGTGGGGCAGTACCAGGCGGGATTTATGGGTACCACAGACCAGGTGTTCGCCGTACGTCAGGTATTGCAGAAATGCCGCGAATACAACGTGTTCACACATCATCTATTTATCGACTTCAAAGCCGCATATGATAAATCGATCGGGACCAGCTATGGCAGCTAAGTACATGATAGGAAGAAGCTCAAGAGAGGTCAATGTAAGCCACCCACCACGAGTTTCTATCGGTGGTGATGAAATCGAGGTGGTTGACGAGTTCGTGTACTTGTGCTCACTTGTGACCGCCGTAACGATGCCAGCAGAGAAATTCGGAGACGCATCATGGCAGGAAATCGTACGTACTTTGGACTCCGCAAAACGCTCCGATCGAATAGAGTTCGCCACCGTACCAAACTGACTGTCTACAAAACGCTTATTAAACCGGTAGCTCTCTACGGACACGAGACCTGGACGATGCTCGTAGAGGACCTACGCGCACTGGGAGTTTTCAAAAGGAAAGTGCTGCGTACCATCTATGGTGGGGTGCAGATGGCGGACGGTACTTGGAGGAGGCGAATGAACCACGAGTTGCAGCAGCTGTTGGGAGAACCATCCATCGTACAAACCGCGAAAATAGAAAATTGCGGATACTCCTCAGAGTGCGTGGTTGGCAAAGGGCAGCCATGGACCGAGCTGTATCCCTCTTTGAAAATAGGCGATTTCCCTATTTAAAGCAATCTTAAAAGTAGACGCTTGCTCGGTTTAAGGAAATGGTGGATGTGAACCCTTCTCTAAATATAGGCGCTTGCAGATAATGTTCAAGTTACAACCAAGTGGTGGAATTCAATGGGATGGTACGAGCTCGTGTTAGTCTTATTACAAGTGAAGACATTCTACTAAAAGCTCAAAACCATTTTATTATCAAAATTTACATGTATTTTAAAAATCATTTTCTGTATGCCAGATGACAAGATCTTAAAATATACAATTTTTTTTTGTCGAACCTATGTGCACATTCGATGCAGAATATTATTACCGCACTATCGTGGACGCGCCCTCATACACACATGCGTTTGGGTGAAAACATAAAAGTTTGCTCATTTCTTTAAATTGTGCTAATCTATTTTACACTTTTCTTTTCTTCTGTGTAATTTCAGAGCATGTTAGGACGCTTCAACATCGTTCCAACAGCCAGGGCTTATGTAGTAAATACGTTTCTCCGTTCCGAATATCGATTAACCCAATAATGAAAAATAATGTGCTAACTATACGAAAAGAATTACATTGAAGTTTTAGCTAGCCAACGACCTTATATTATTTTTTTTTATTGAAAACAAAGTACTTGATACGAGATGTCCTCGCTCTATGGCTTTGGTGTGAATTCTGTTCTACTAATTAAACTTCTTGCTAATTTTATTTTCTACAATGGCCTAACAGTTCACAACACTAAATCAGGACATGGTAATTGATTGAATCGAACTCACCATCTACGTATTGGCAATCCTACGTATTTTCTCGCAAGGCCAACTCGAGAGCCTTTTTTGTTTTTTTTTTGAGGCCGCCAGCTTAGCTTATATTAAAAATAATCAGTAATTTATTTAATTCTTTGTATGAAAAGTTACTTGCAAAAACAAAAATCCATTCCTTTATTTTTGAACGATCGCCTTCTTTGTCGACCTTTTCAATTTTTTAGATCAGGATTATTCATATTTTAACTCACTGATGCATTTTATACCACTTCGAACCTGAATTGTATTATATCCACATTACAATGCTTAACCAGTGGTGGGGTGGGCTCCATCGTGTGTTGGAAGTGTTTGTGTAAAGCTCCCCTGAAGCACAGATATCTTCAACGGACATACCTGCCCACATTATTAAGACCGCACGTCGAAACCGAAAGCCGGAGTCACTAATCCAGCACATCGTGACGCGGCCCAGTGAAGCGATCGGGCACGGGTTGGTTCGGCTTGCTTACACAGACAGTAGTAACCTAGCAACGGAAAAGACCGGTACGGACGGCGACAGTTCCAAGTTTGTTCATTTTGATCCAGTAACAGACCAGTTTCTGCGTTTATAACACCTTTATGTGTGCCTTGTTCATTAATTGGGTAAATATTTATTGATAACGTGAAATTTTTATTTTTCAAGGAGCGACTATAATAGTTGATAATGTGCAACGTATCTTGTGGAAATTTGTAATTGAGTACGGTTTTAGATGGTAAAATTAAGAAATAATTTACTCCAAGGTATTACACGTTCAGCTACATGAAAAGACCAATAATGATGACTCAGCAATTCTGATTTTTTTTCTCGAAAACCTGTAACCATTTTTGTTCTATGGAATACAAATGCGTAATTCTTAGACCCTAATATCACTCCAAAAATGAGCTTTTGAAAAAAATATGTTTTCCAATAATGATTCTGAAATTTCTAATGAAGAGAAATTAGTGCTTTATTGATTTAGAGTGGTGACTTATTCCTATTCATCTCACCATTCAAAATATTAAAATTAAAATGACGCAATTACAGAATATATAACATTTTAGTGATAACGGTTGGAAATGACCTTTTCCAGAAATTGACGACTTCGGCTTGTAAAAAGAAAAGGTCGTACGATGGCAAGGAATTACATAATTCTCCATGACAAAATATGGGACGACGATTTTGTAATGCCCGTATAAAATGCAAAACGATTTCTAATGAAAAACTAATTAAAGTTATGTATGTGAAAAATGGAAAGTTACATTTGAGCTGCATCATACGAAAAATAAAATATATATTTTGAAATAAGATGTTCTAAATATAGCTTCTTGTTTTTATATAACTTAAATCAAATAATTTTCAATTAGAAATCGTTTTGAATCACGAGCATTTTAAATCGTTGCCCTATAGTTCGTCAAAGATGATTTTGATGTTTCTCACCATCGCATGCCTTCTTTCTTTTTACCTCTCGAATTCGTTAATAGGAGAGCTGCCCAAATAGAGCTTCTACCTAATAATAATCTTGCCGGATGGTGGGCTCGACTGCTGTTGGGCTGTTTGTGTGAAGCCATAGTACTGATATCTTCTTTGGGGATTAAAGGTTCCCCCAAACACACGCGACGCGATTTCGCCGTCGCTTGGCTACTGCTATTCTGTCGCCATTGGTATGCAAGCGTAAATGGAACATGGTAGGCAGCGACGCATTGACGCACAGCGACAGCGACATTCGCGTCACGTGTGTTTGGTTTGGAGGAACCCTAAATACCTATAGTTGATGAATAATGACGACGCGGCGAAACCGAGAACAGAAGTCGTCATTCCAGCACAGCGCCATGCAAAGTTGGTTGGGCTTCACCAGCGCAGTATGTAGTAACTAAGCAACAACGGTCCACTACATTCGACTACTGAGATGGCGTGAGGCAGTCAGTTAAGACCTTGTTCATGTCGGTCCAGTTCAGTATCATAACAGTTTCTGGGAATATATCAACTATGTTTGTGTTTTGTTCTCTAATTTGGTGAATATTTATTAACAACATAGGTACGTTTTTATGCCTTTTTTGGTATTTTCGGAGATCGTCTATAAACTTTAATGATTGACAATGTGATTTGCTTTTTTGTGTTAGTTTGTAATTAGATACGGCCTTGCTGTGAAGCAATAAAGTGATTCAATCCAACATCAGTTTTTAAGGTAGGAAAAAAAAAGTATGAAAATTACTCAGCACTTTTTGCACAAAAAATGTTTAATATTTCATTTGAGGCTGGGGAAAACATGATATTAATACGCAACCGCTGTAAGCAATACGAGGTATGGCTGAACCAGGGCTGAGTAACGTTTGAAAAACTCCAAGGTCCAGCCCAATCGGGTTATACGCAAAGGTGACGTTGAACTACGTAGCTATGTG
Organism: Armigeres subalbatus; assembly: GCF_024139115.2. Lineage (NCBI taxonomy): Eukaryota > Metazoa > Arthropoda > Insecta > Diptera > Culicidae > Armigeres > Armigeres subalbatus. Next base: position 66,097,583 of record NC_085140.1, read on the forward strand.
TAATGTACAGGTTTTCGACTCTTCCGTTCGATGAGACCAAAGCAAGCATTTTTCAAGCCCTGGGTGAATCTGTTTTCGTTGTTTATCCTGTGCTCCTGAGATTGAGTGAGCATTACGAACCATGATGATGTATATAATTTTTAAAACAACATTTGAAAAGGAGCTTGAGCTTGAGCTTGATTGACTGCTCGTAGTTGCTACTCCATTATGACCAGATCAGCTGTTCTTGCACAGGGAACCAACAGATGTTTGCTTGGGACTAGCGCACACATCTTCAATGTACAAGTACTGGTGATCTCATTTGTTAGGTCATACTGGCGCCTGCCACGTCAGAATGCAAGTCAATGTAGGGAAGGGGGAGGAAATGATGATGCAATCACTCGCCCACTGCAATCCGAATATACCTCTGCACTTGCCACGAGTTCATGCGGAATTTGTTGGAATTTCTGGATTAGGCTGGAGAGGCAGAGGTCCGTCTTGGTTAACGAGCTGCCAATGTGATAGATAGGAGAAGGTAACTGATGGAATTTCTAATTGAATGTAGGAAACGAGCTCTATAGTTCATTTCCAATTCTAGCAGATTACTGTAAGAATACTCAAGTTGAAAGTATAGGAATAGTAATGGAAACGGTATGGAAGTCCATTTCCAGTTCCAGCGATTGCTAGAACATGAGAAATAAAGAGAAAGATACAAAGTAGGAGAATGGAACGGACCTGGGATTGAACCCATGACCTCCTGCGTATGAGGCAGAAGCAGTAGCCATATGACTACCAAGCCCGCTTCGAAAAAAAAACAACATTTGAAAAGGATGATAAAAATAAAATTTTCAAATAATCGAGGATGAGACACACTCTCAAGCGTATCACATATCCAAATTATCGATTGATAAAAACTTCGATTCGAAGCATTGGTATATGCTACTTTTGAACTTATTTGCCTACATAACACAAAAACACGATTGAACTTCATTGTTCACATTGAATTGTTGTTAGTTAAGTTTACATTAAAATGAATCGATTCCAAAATTTGGAAAGTTATCGCCGATAACAACTCGCCTACGTTTCACACCTGAGAAGTTATCAAATGATAATTCCAAGAATTATCGTATGAGAATGATTCTGTACAACCCTGGCTTATAGTGTACCGCTGCAATCGTAACCGACGTAAACTGGAGCAGATACTTAGACTAAGCATCAGCCACTATAAGTCTGTCTAAACACCCCGCGGCTCATTACAGAAAAGCTCATCGTGAAAGCTGGAGTGCCAACGGCGTTTGATGGTCACCCTTTGGAGGAAGACAGAGTAGACGCGTCAAAGAAATTTGAAAGTTTATTCATAAGAATTATTATTCCTTCACGTGAGTTGCGTCGGGCTTTGCGTTTTATCCGGCCGACACCTAGGAATTAGCATGATCGAGCTGAAGAATGTTTCCTAGAACGCATCCACTGCAGAAGATTACGAGACCCCCTAATGACATCAATAGACGTAAGCCGGAAGCTGCCGTCAAACGCCCCCAAGCTTTCGAGAGAAAATGCGCGTGTAAGTTAGCAGAAACGAACTGCACCAGCTAAAAACCCTGTAAGTTGCATTATTTTACATCTATGCCAACTTGAGGTCTCCAGTTAGGCGCAAAGGCGCAAAATCTGGAGATGGCGAGATCGATTCTCGATCTGATCTAGGATGTTTTCGGGTAAGGAAGATTATTGGCATAGTGTATCCATTGTATTTGCCACGCAAGATGCATATTAATGCAATGGTGGACATAGAAAGCTTTCAATTGATAACTAAAAAATTCTAATAGATTACTAAGTTAAAAAGCAGGCCATGTTCCAGTTGGAATGTAGTGCTATGGAAGAAGAAGTGCTATGGAAGAAGAAGATTAACTAATTCACCGAAACCGATTGTTAAATTGTTAGCAAGTTTTCAATAGTAAATATTATCTTACATAAATATTGTAACAAACTGGAGTCGGATTTTACGCGGAGGATATGGGCCGCGTGAATTAAAACAACGTAAAAATACTGGTTAAATACCATAATAAATCTGAATAAACCGCGAAACTTCCAAAATTCGTGTGAAAAAAAAATCGCATAAAAAGCGATTTGTTTAAAGATAACCGCGTAAAAAACGACTTCAGTGTACATCGGGTATGAAGCGTTGACTCTTCCTTGATTGAATGGTCCAAGAAAATTAAAAATCCATCGAGAAACGGCTGAGATATTAACGATCAAAGTCTATCATATTTTCGTGATGTTTTTCGATTTTATGCTATCGTAAAGTGTACCCCAATATTGAAAAGACAGACGTAGTTCTACGTCAAAAAACATGCTTGCTGAACTATACGCAAGCCCATTGCATGATTGAATCTTAAAAACGGAAAGTACACAATCTTCTAATGATTTTGACGCACATTTGTTTTAGGATACCCTCTCTAGATGGTACCGTAATTAAACAGCTTATTTTGGGTGCGTAATTAGTGGCAATTTTACTGTTATCGTCTTTCGGTAATTTAAGGCAAACCGAGGCGAAACGACGCATCGTGCTTTTTTTAAATTTGCTGCCATTTTCAATTAATTGCCTGCTTTAATACTAAAATGCAGAGTGTTTCTCATGACAAGTGCATACGATATAGGTAGGCTTGGCGGAGTTATTTCGATTAATATCGCCATGAAAAATCTACATGCCTGATGTATCCTAACGGAACTATAAAATCTATACTTTCGCATCTTTCGCAAGTACATATTTTTGTAGATCGCTTGGGTATTCCTTTTTTCAAATTATTTTTTATCACCCCTTAACATTTTATTTGTTAATAATCACTTGCGGATTTTTTTTAAATCTCCCAGCTTAATTTTTAATTTCTCAATGTATCTGCAAGAAGACCTTGTCAGATCAATTATTTAATTTTCGAACGAGATGTATTAAAAATAGTGAAAATTTAATTTAAAATCAAATTTCACATGAATAAAGAATTTGCCTAAACGTAATAAGAAAAGTACATTTATCATGTCAACCCGCTTTGCTCTACGTTTGTGTAATCAATCACAAACTGATAAGCAAATGATAATAAGTAAATCCAACACATATAGGATTCGTAAATTTTATCTCATAACAAGCCATCGTGTCCGATAAGGCATCCAAACCTGATTGTAGCATAAAATCATTCAAAATAGTATCTCAGTTCAATTTGTACCTCCATTCCTCGCACAGATATCGAACCTTTTCTCCTCTTCGAACAACATGTCGGTCGCTACCTACGAAGAAGTCCTCGATCTCCCGAATCATCCGGAAAAGCTACTCATCGATGTGCGTGGTGCCGACGAGCTTGCCGCAACCGGACAAATACCGACCAGTATCAATATCCCACGTAAGTAGCTTTCGCCTTTTTCACCCAAATCACTATGACGCAGCAGTTTTCAAAACAAAACCCCAGTTGAGCAAATTGCCAAGGCGTTTTCCCCGGACACTGGTCCTGAGGAGTTTCAACGATGTTATGGAGCATTGAAGCCTAACCCAGACCAGTACATCATCATGTCCTGTAGAACGGGAAGACGAAGCCAAATGGCAATCGATACCATTACTGCTCTCGGTTACACAAAGTAAGGCAATTTAGAAATAGTAAACTCTGTATGTCAAACCATCGGTCCTGAGTCTCGGGGTATTTACGTAACCTACATACAATCAGACAACTCGTCCTTTAACAGCACGTCACATGAATGGAGATCCTTTTTCCCCTTTACCAAATTCCTCTTGCAGTTCCCACCCTAGAGCAGACGTTAAATCTTTCGGCTGACGAGTTTAAGGAAAAATACGGTCGAGACAAGCCTAGTCCCGACCAGGAGGTTATTTTCCACTGTAAACTCGGTGGACGGGCACAGACAGCCACCGATCTGGCCACGCGCCTCGGATACACCAAGTACGTGACCGACGACAAAGACATGGATGACGATCGCAGCACCTCCTAGAAACGGTTCCTTGGTTCATAATGCTTACAATGCTGTACATTGCTTTTTTTCATTCCTAAACTAGTCGTGAAGTGGTGCTGGGGTCATCATGTACATCAGTCTCGAACGCAATGTAGTGGAATGGGCAATGGAAACGTAGATTTAGACCAATTTTGCCGCTCATTTTGTCATACCTCTGCATTGCCTTTGGGGCTCTATTGATAGGAAACCTAAACATATTATTCGATATAACTAATTCCACTCCAATTTTAGTGCTCGCAACTACAAGGGATCCTGGACCGAATGGGCATCCAAGCAGGGTCTATAAGTATTCAACAGTGGAACTTGAATCATAGGATTAGCTTTGCCCCGTTTTTCTAAAATTCATTAAATTGAACAATTAAACCATATTTGTGACTCTATTTTTATTTTCTCCGATAGCTTCTTTTGATCCTTTATTTGTAAAGCCAGTTCTCCAACCAAAACTCATGTTCTATTTCTCGGAGATTTCCATGGTCTCAGAAACCTTCCAAAGAGTAGGTGGCACGTTGGTTTCCTTCGCCCCTACCTAGAAGACATCTAGACTTGGCATCAATGAATTCTTGTTCCAAATTGGAACTTCCAATTGCTCTTTTCATTGAACTTTTTGCAAGGGCAGATAATTAAAGCTATGTCCATTTAGAATCCGGAATAATAAAATCATCTGTATCTCGTTAACGGATTGACGTACAAATAAGGTTAATACATCAAAACAAAGGTAATTCACTGTACTTTAAAGAAAAAAAAGTTTGTTTTTGGAGCGATCATATAGCCTTTACCGTATACTTAGTATACGAGAAAGGCAAAAATATTGATACAAATCATTTCTTCTTGTTTCTAGTGAAAATTCGCACCTTCTTCTTTATTCCTCTCATCAAAAGTTGCACACCTCCGGAGTCAACTTCCTTGGCACATTTGTTCCACATTTTGGTCATCTGAGTCGCGTCCCGAGCTGTTTTTCCACTTTTCTTAAGCTTCCGCTTCACTACTGTCCAAAATGTCTCGATGGGCCAAGGCTGTGGGCAGTTGCGTGGATTTATGTTTTCATCGATGAAATCTTCGTTATTATCGCGGTACCACTGTATGACTTCCCGGCTGTAGTGGCAACTCGCCAAATCTGGCCAAAACTTCACGGGACCTTTGTGGGCTTTATAGAAGCTGGACCGCGGTTTTTGAGACATTCCTCCGTGTACAGCTTCGAATCAATTATCTTATTCGTCACAAACACTTAAGTCTTTGCTCCACAGCTGCATATCCCTTGCCGAAATCATCTGTTTTTTTTTTGCAAGTTGGTCCAAAAAGCAAACTTAAACTTCGCAGGAACTAGGGACACGGCAGGTATTTCCGTCCATCGTCGTAGGGGCTAAAACCAATGCTAGAACTCCACTATAGCAGAACGTTTCTCCTGAATTTACGATTTGGTACGTATGAGTTTAACAAAAAAGCGTCTCTTTTATTGGTTTTCGAGACTATGACGAACAGACGCAAATACCTGCCGTGTCCCTACTCCTCGTGCCGTCGCCATGTAGAATTTTTGGCTAGGAATAGGCTGACCATACGTACCGTATTAAACGGGACAGTCCCGTTTTTTAGACCTTGTTGTGCTGTCCCGTCGTAATCTAAAAAATCCTCAATTTGTCCCGTTTTTTCATTGATTCTTCCAAAATAAAAAAAAATTTTTAGGCAGGAAGCTAAAACCAAATCCAAAGAAAGTGGACGAAACCCATAAAAAAAGTGTGAGATGTTATTTGTGTTGATTTTCAAAGAAAGCTATTTATGCCGTTATGTATTTTACATGGATTGACTTTCTTAAGGTTTTTCACAACTAATTACAACGGGAGATTTCTTCATACAGTTTCATTTCAATGACTTTTTGCTACTTATTTCGAAGCCAATTAAAATTTGACCAATTTTATCAATGAATTAACCGGAACCGGTAACTTGGTAGCCGAGTACATCCTGAATATCAGGTCAGGCCTCAACGTCAATAAAATGAAGCGCAGGGACAGACATTCTAATTCCCAGATTAAGTACATTTACGATTTTTTTTTTCTAGCAAAGTAGGTAATTCTGTTTTGCTACATATTTTTCAATCTATTGATTCTTTTCGAAACATAAAGAATCATTCAAAGTCTCTGAATATTTCGAAATCATCTTATGTAAAAAATTGACGACAATAAAAAAATGATAAATCAGTTGAACAAATCTGTGAGAAGTTTGAGGCAATTTCAAACCGAGGGAAAATTTGTTCTGATTTCGGTCCTCACGCACTTTAAGGCTAGTTTACAGATCAGGAGCTTATCTGAAAGTTTCGCTTCCATATGTGTGGGCGGTATTTATGGGATTCCGTTGAAGGTAGTTAGAATTTCGACCCTGCCTATAAATTAGCCGGAATTTGTTTTACTTTTGGCGACGAAATTGCATGAGTCCCGCCCTTTTAGAAGCACATGGAAGTAAAATCAATGGACAATATTCCATATGTGTGAGGCTACTTTTAGCGTCATTTGAATAAATTTCGATCAAAAAGTACTTTGAATTGATAAAAGTTTACATTTAAGCACATGCCCGAACCATATTCATGGAAATAATTAAAATTACATTTAATTGCATATTATTCGGCAACTCGGCCGTACGAAAACCATTTTTTTGTTAAATATCTTGGCTGTGCATATGCACAGCATATATTTCGAAATGGGCAAATTGATATGAAATTTGCGAAAAAGAATCCACGTGTCTTGGAGGGCCTCGAACCCTCAACCTCCTACTCCTAGGAGGTTGAGGGTTCGAGTCCCTCCAAGACACGTGGATTCTTTTTCGCAAATTTTATATCAATTTCCCCATTTCGAAACATATGCTGTGCATATGCACAGCCAAGATATTTAACAAAAAAATAAAATTACATGTTATGTATGTTCTTTTCTTGTTAAGATTCTTGTTATTCTTATCCGTAGATTTTCCCTCACTTATATTCATGAAAAAGGGTTTTAGTTCGAAAAATCTATAATCCTACCCTATTGTTCTTTTCGCATATGCCTTTTGACAGGGTACTTTGCCTTTTTTTTATTTTCCAATGAATTATTGGCAGTGGCTGATTTTCTACCCGCCCACTATGGGGGATCCCCATACAAGCGAGCGGTCAAAAATAAAATTGGACTTTTAAAGTGATTTTCCACTTAGTTTTAGCTGTGTATGGTCGAAATAGCATGAATATACAATTTCCAACCCCCCCCCCCCTTTGGGGATCGTCTATGAATTACGTAATTATTTTTTTCATAGGTTCGATTAACGTGACAAAGCAAACCTATTTGGGAAGTTGAAATTTCGTGCGTTTTCTTAAGGAGAAGGAAGGGGCTGTACAAAAACTAAGTTCAGCAATTTATGGACATTATGGTGGCGATCATGTTAAATGACATTAATTTCATGACATTCCGTGATATTTTTTGTTCTCACTCTCATGCCTCACAATTTGTATTTAGAACAATTTGTTTGACAAAGTACTAGGATCTGAAGGATCATAAAGCATTAAATGTTAATCAAATAATCAGAATTGAAAATAACTTTTGAAAAAGGGTATTAGCAAATTAGAAATCGCAATCCCATGACATTTTTACGTGTACAAGTTATTCAAAAATGAGATTAATATATTCTCAAAAATGTGGACATTCATTGTGGAATGTAAGAATGCTCCATTCTTCCGAAAAGCAAAATTCTTTTAATTTAAATAACAACACTATTTGAATTACTTTTGATTTGTTTTCATGATTTCTACAAGTTATATACAGCATCATTCTTTTTCTGTGTCAAGGTTTAAGTCTTCAATGATATTTTCTTCAATTCCATCAACGATGGAAGATGAGATAAATTCATCTAAAGTATTAGAAGATAAAGAACTTTTGAAAATCTTCAAATATTACAAAATTACGCATGGCATAAGAATAACTAAGTGAAAAATTTTTTCCAACGTCTCCTCGTTATCCAAATCGAGCTTAAAATGGATCTGATTCATGTAAGGCACGAAGGAAAATGTCAACATTTGCCTCTCTTGATCATTTTCTTGCATTATGAGTTCTAAATTTCTTCAACTGTTTATATTGACTTTCCGCTGGTTGTTCAGCCAGTGAACCTCAAAGTGTAGATGAGTGAATAAATATTTCCCTACCATTAGCCAGACATTCATGAACACTAGCAGGAATTTCATACGCTCCGTTCTAACTAAGATATTGTTCGTCTTTACTTTTGCAATAAACATGTCAGGAATTATTGATTCCAGGAGATTTATAAATATTTACATATTATGAAATCTCATATTTAGTTCTCCATCAGTAGCTAATGAATAGCTCAGAAAATTAGGTTTAGAGAATGACTCAAACCACTCAAGCCCCAAACGCATTTCAGCGGAATGGCGACGGAAACAGTAAAATTTGACAGGAAATATATGAGCGAACTGTTAAATCCTTCCGTTACCGTTGTGCTGCATTGCATTGGGGTTTTATTCATTTACTCCTTTGAAAAGTTAATTAAATGAGCTCAAATGGTTATAAATAAAGTCGAAGTTATTACCAATAAATGTATTTTGACCATACCCTTTGAGCGCATAGTTCAGTCTGACCCATTTTCAATAGGAAACGATGGGACTAGATTTCCCGTCGAATGAAACTTGTTGCGAGAAAATCGGACACAAATAAGTGTCTAAATGGCGATTGCGTTCTTTTGCGCACATACATACAGACGCGCATGCACACACATACAGACATCACCTCAATTCTTCGCGCTGAGTTAGTTGATATATACCACTAGGGGTCTCCGGGCCTTCTATCAAACATTCGTTTTTGGAATGAGCATTAACCTTGGAGTACGAGAGAGGCAAAACACGGTAAAAAACAAATGAAAAAAAATCAGAGTGACTTAACTCTGTTAATTGCAAATACTGGCAAGAAATTCTTTCGGGACATTTTAGTCGAAGCTTTGTCCTTGATGTGTATCATAAAAGAACCCGGGGATTCCTGAGGAAAAAAGTTCTTCACTATCAAAGTTGAAAATAGCGTCGTTTTGGAAAAAATATTGCTTCCGCATTTTTTCAATTTTTTTCACAGTGTAACCATTAGTTTTTGCACACCATTTAAAAGCTTATACAATAACCTTTGTAATGATGTATTAACATTGAAGAAAAAACATTTAAAAAATATTTCAATAAATAGTTGAAAATAAAATATTTTTTCAGAAAATTTGCTAACTTTTTTACCCATTTCTGACTTTGCCACCTTATATCTTTGGAACTAGTGCACCTAGAGACTTCAAATGAATTATTGGCAGTGGCTGATTTTCTACTCGCCGCAGCCACATCCAGGCGCTATAGTATATGTACAAAATAGCCAGCAAGAGTTAACCGCCAGAAATGTGTATGGCGAAAGACATCTAACGCTGGTTTTCTCAAAATTAGGAACTTTTCATGAAAAACTATTTGGTATCGGTTATGAGGGATGGTGTCCGCTACTACGCCTACCAAATATTTTTTCGATTAAAGTGCTTAATTTTGAGAAATCGAACCTTAGATGCCTTTCGCCATACTGATTTCAGAAAGTTAACTCCTAGTGTGCCGCTGTAAGCACGCTCAAAGCAGTTGATTCATTCAGAATTTCTCTTAATTAGAGTATTGACAATGGAGAGAAAATATTTTAAAATAATTCGGAAGACATGACATTTTCGATTAATGACCGCCCGAAATCCTATAGTGCCGCCGCAGCCTCATCCAGGCGCTATAGTATATGCACAAAATAGCCAGCAAGAGTTAACCGTCAGAAATTTGTATGGCGAAAGACATCTAACGCTGGTTTTCTCAAAATTAGGAACTTTTCATGAAAAACTATTTGGTACCGGTTATGAGGGATGGTGTCCGCTACTACGCCTACCAAATATTTTTTCGATTAAAGTGCTTAATTTTGAGAAATCGATCCTTAGATGCCTTTCGCCATACTGATTTCAGAAAGTTAACTCCTAGTGTGCCGCTGTAAGCACGCTCAAAGCAGTCGATTCATTGTTCGATAATGAATTATTGGCAGTGGCTGATTTTCAACCCGCCGCTTCCACACCCAGGCGCTATCGTATATGCGCAAACAGCCAGCATGAGTTAACCGCCCGAAATTTGTATGGCGAAAGACATCTAACGCGGGTTTTCTCAAAATTAGGAACTTTTCATGAAAAACTATTTGGTACCGGTTATGTAGGATGATTTCCGCTACAACGCCTATCAAATATTTTTTCGATTACTGTGCTTAATTTTGAGAAATCGAGTATTAGATGCCTTTCGTCATACTGATTTCAGAATGTTAACTCCTAGTATGCCGCTGTAAGCACGCTCGAAGCAGGCGATTCATTAGAAAAGTTTTTGATATTAGTCAGTAATAAAATCCATGTTTAAAAATAGATTTAAAATTTCAAAATTCCACTTTTTTTTAAAATATTTTGAAAATGCGTTAATTATGTAAATAATGTTCCTTCGTGTTTTTTTCGCGCCCCTTTGAAGAGTGAATTATTGTAGTATTTTCCACAACTAACTTAATACTAGAGAAGGTTATGGTGGTGAATGATTCACTCTAAAAATATTCTCTACAAAGAAAATGAAAATTAAGCCCATACATTTTGAAATTTCCACAGCACAAGGTTTTTTGACATGTCCCGTTTTGCAAGTGCGTTTGTCCCGTTTTTTCACCAAAATGATCTGGTCAGCCTAGCTAGGAAGCTGTCCTAAATCCATTTTGACGTAGGTTCCATCGTCGATGAGCAGGATTATCAACGTGGGTGTGCAGATTTTTTTAAATTTTTGACTCGCTGAACGAAATATCGTGAAATTTATACCACAGCAAGCGGGCGCCTAGGTAGACAAACTTTCCGTGCCGCTGCAATACAATAAATGATTCCGGATTCTAACTGGACATAGCTTTACTCGAATGAAAATGATGCCATTGGTCTTTCTTCGGCTCTAAGGACGCCGCCGATGTTGCAAAAGTTGAATATTTTTGAATTCAGCTGAAATAAAATGATGTAAGGAAAAATGTACATGTTGGCATAGACGAGCTCGGAGGTCTAGTGGCTATCGCTTCTGCCTTATAAGCAGGAGGTCGTGGGTTCAATTCCATAGCTCGTCCCTTTCCTACTTTGTATTTCTATCTTAGTTCTTTCTGTGTTTCACGTTTTACCAAAAACGATTCCTACTGTTATAACCTTCCACACAATCCCAAAACCTCCCGTGGTACCTATGAGAGGTCGTAGAGTTCTCTGCATTTTTCTTAAGTAGGTGTTCAACAAACTACCCTTCTCCTTCCTCAGCATTTGCAAGGACGTGGCCAAGACAGATCTCGACTATTGGAGAGTGCATTGCTTCCATCTAAAAGTTAGTAATTAGTCCCAAATCAATATCTGTGGTAACAGATGAAAGTGATAATACTCTCATTCAATAGTCTTGGCTTGTACCACCTACGAATTTGTGCGAACTGCTAAATGCTAATGCTAATGCTAAGAAAAAATGTACATGTTGGCACTGCCCGAACGTCAAAACCTTTTGAGAATATTAATTAATTTTGCAAAAATTTGAGATTATTAATTAATTTTGGACGAGACGAAGTTCGTCGGGTCTGCTCGTACATAAATGAATAATATTGAACCGATTTTAACAATTTTGGGACTTGAGACCTCCGATCGGACCAAAAAAACCTTTCGGAACCTCAAAACGTTGGAGCAAGTCATAATTTTTCATACAAATAGCGTTGTTCTTGCTGACCAGTGTGTGGCCCCAAATGGCCGTAGCAAATATGACAGCAGCCCTCCGGCTTGCTGATCACGAATTGACACGCTGAGATGTTAATGTATAATCACGGGCTGAAAGTAACTTACTCTAACCTCACATTCCCCTTCTTCTTTCATAAAAAAGGCAAAAAAAATGCTTTGGCACTGGACGCAATGACGCATCGTTTTGTACATGACACATTTGGTGCGGTAGTGAATCTTTTTTGACCGCAGTTCCTTCCACAGATGATGCGCCTCCGTATTTCACGACTAACATTATTATCAGCCGTTAGCAAGAACCCATATAGACAAATTCATTGACCACCTCGAAGGTATCTCCGTGTATCGTAACACTGTTTCCCATGCACGCCCTGCATCGCTTAGCTCCGCCCACTAGAATGTACTTTGTCTTTGTCGAAGAACCACGAACTGGAAGTCAATAGATTGTATCATTTAAATGTTTAGTACCTATCAAGGGCGTAGCCAGAGGGGGACGGGGGGGCGTCGCCCCCCCCCCTAAATTGTGGAAAGATTGAACGGGTACTGAAATGAATTCCCTCAAACATGTGCACTTTACGATCCAATCATATACAGAAATAGGTGGTTGAAATTCAAAAGATTCCCAAAACTTATTAGGACATCCAGGATCCATAATATATGAAAGTTCAAAACAACTCGAAACATTTCGGGCTCAAAAATTCTCCTTGAAATCCTTCTAGAAGCTCCCCTGGGAACTTCTGAATTCCTCCGGAAGGTTATCCACAAATTCCTCTGAAAATCGTTCGAAAATCTTTTTCATGAAATTGTAATTCCTCCTTATCTAGAAACCCCCCTCTAAATTTTTTTTAGGAAATTCACGAGGAAATTCCTTGAAGATCTTTTTTCTTCTCTCTAAGATTTACTTCTAGATATTTCTTCGGCTATTCTCTCTTCAGGAAGAATCCGGCATTTCCTTCAGGCATGCATTCGAGAGTTCCGTCAAGAATACATACGGAAATTCTTCCCAAAATTCTACCAGAAGTTTCTTCAAAAATTTATGACGGAAATCCTCCGATTTAGCTCCATAATTTCAATTTCAATTCCTTCGGAAATTCTTCTAGGAACTTCTCCGGGCATTCCTCTCGGAACTCTTCCTTTAATTCCTCCGGGATTACTTCCAGGAAATTTTCCGGGAATACCTCCAAACATTCAATAGCGAAATCATCTAGCATTCCAATCTGGAATTCTTTTCGCAATTACTTCAGAATATCCTTCAAGAAATCCTCTAGAAATATCTTCATGAATTTCTCCTGGAATTCGTCCAAGTATTTCCCCAGAAATTCTTACAGGTATTTTTTCGGGGGTTTCTTCAGGTACTTCTCCAGGAATTCCTTCAGGAATTTCTCCGGGAGATTTTCCGCGGAAGTGTACTAGAATTCCTTCCGGGCTTCACTTGGAATTTACTCGGATATCTGCCAAGAGTTCTTCCAGAAATATCTTCGGAACAATCCGCAGGGATTTTCTTCAGCAATTCATCTGGGAATACTTGCAGGATTTCATCTGAGAATTTCTGCATTAATTCCTCCTGGTATTTTTTGGGAATTCCTTCAGATATTTTTTCGGAAATTCCTTTCGGAACTTCTCTAAGAATTAGTTCAGGACTTCCATGTGGGAATTCCTCCGGAAGTACTTGTGGGAGTTCCTCCGGGAGTTCTTCCAGGAGTTTTTCCAAGAAATTCTCCGGTAGTACCTCCAGGAACTTTACAGGGAATTCCTGGACGATATTTGGCAGGAATTTCACGGGAAATGGGATTTCGGAAGTTCCGTAAGAAATATTTGTTCTCTTCCTCTAGGGTATTCCACCGGATGTTCCTCTGAAGTTCCACCAGTAGTTCCTTCGGGAATTCAACCAGGCTTTCTTCCAAGAATTCATTTAGCATTTCTTTAGGCATTTATCTACAAATTCCTCCAGAAGTTCCTCGGAGAATTTCTCTGGGAGTTCTTACGGGAATTCCTCCGGGAGGTTCTTTCAAGAATTCTTTCAGGAGTTCCTCCTGGAATTCTTACAGAAGTTCCTTTAGGAGTTCATCCTAGAATTCTTACGAGAGTTCCTCCAGGATTTCCTCCGGAAATTCTTCCTGTAGTTCTTCAATAAATTCCTCCAGAAGTTCCACCGGCAGTTCCTCCGAGAATTCCTCTGATAATTTCTCCGGAAATTCCTATAGAAAATCCCCCGGGAGTTCCTCCGGAAATTACTCTGGGAGTTCCTCCGGGAGTTCCTTTTCAGAGAAACACCCGGAGAAACTGCCGGTGAAACTCCCGGAGGAATTCCCGAAGGAACTGCCGGAGGAGCTCCCGTAAGATCTCCCGTAAGAACTCCCGGAGGAATTTCAGGAGGAACTCCTAGAAGAATTCCTAGAGGACCTCCCGGATGAGCTCCCAGAGAAACTATCGGAAGAACTTCGGGAGGAATTTCCAGCTTAATTTCTGAAGAAAGCCTAAATGATTTCCTGAAAAAAGCTTAAATAATTTCCTGGAATAGTTTCTGGTTGAACTCCCGGAAGAATTTCCGGAGAAACTCCCGGATGAATTGCTGGTGGAATTCCCGGAGGAACTCTAGAAGGAATTTTCTGGAAGAATTTCTGAAGAAACTCCCGGAAGAATTTTCAAAGAAACCCCGGGGAAACTACCAGAAGCATTCTCAGAAACAAGAGAATTCATCTTATAGACAAATCTCGTCTAGCTGAAACCTTTGTTGGGGTTTGTAGCTGGACCATCTTCATCATCAGAGGACCTCCCGGAAAATTCCCTGATGAGCTCGCAGAGAAATTCTCGGATGAGCTTCTGGTGGAAAATCTATATGAATTCCTGAAGAAGCCTAAATAAATTCCAATTCTGCCGAAATTCCCGGAAGAATTTTCAGAGAAACTGCCGATAGAACTACCGGAATAATTTAATTATCGAAGGAAATCCTAGAGAAATTCTTGGTGGAAATGCCGGTGGAATTCCAGGAGGAATTTTCGGAGAAACTCCTGGAGGATCTCCCAGTGGAAATCTTGAAGTTTCCACCGGAATTCTTTCAGGATTTCATTGCGAATAATCTAGGAATTCCTCCGAAAATTGCATTCCTAAAGAATCCCTGATAGAATTTCGGATAGAATGCCCGGAGCAATTGTCGAAGGAATTCCTGGAGAAAGCTTGCATATTGATTTTTCTGCCTATTTTATAATAAATATTATTTCAGAGAGGATTTGTTTAGAAATTCAGATGTATGGTTCTAGTTTTCTTAAACTTATGGAAGAATGCAGGATTTTTATAATGATTGTTATAGCCGATTTTATATTCCTTCTGAATACTAAGTTCGTAAATATTTTTCTCACTTTATACAAAAATATCTGATGAGCAATAAATCACGCATTTTTAAATCCATTATTGTTTTAATCATTATTGTTTCGATTTGGTTTGGATTTGGTTTCATGTGTTTTTATAAAACTACTATAAAACAACGATTTAGAAAACCAGAAAAGTTGCCCCCCCCCCCTTCTCGAAATCCTGGCTACGGCCATGGTTCCTATTGTTATGATATTGATCTCTCAAGAAATAAAGATAGCAGCAGTAATATAAATATATTATTCTCTCAATTAAATACTAATATCATCCTCGTGTATAGTAACACCATAAAGCTGACCTTCAACATATCGATGTTAAACTGCGGAACAACGGCATAGAAAATGATATTTATCTAAAATTTCGCGGAAATATTATATTTGAATGAAATATTATACTTAAATTTTAGACTTATGTTAACTAGTACTGTGATTCAATAATTCCAAAATAATAGCTTTGTGAACGCTGGCAACGTTTTTAACTTCGTGAATTTCGGATATCTGATCCACGGGTAATTCCACTATGACCACCAAGTTAGTGAATTCCAAAATAAATTTGTAGATAATAAATTTAGCCTTCTAAACAACTTTTTAGCAAACGATAGTTCTCTATATCTCTCAGATTTCATTAGAACTAGTTTAAATGGTAGACTCATGTACACTTGAGCCGCCAAGTGCATAAAAATCAAACAAAACTGGCTTTTCCGCAAACGTTACCTTTAAGTGGTCTTGTTGTGTAGGGGTTATTACGCCTATCTAGAGAGTAGGAGGTTGAGGGTTCGAGTCCCTCCAAGACACGTGGATTCTTTTTCGCAAATTTCATATCAATTTGTCCATTTCGAAACATGTGCTGTGCATATGCACAGCCAAGAAATTTAACAAAAAAATGGTTTTCGTACGGATTTAAACCAAAATAAGGACTCACCTTTGGATTTTCCAAACCGTCAACCCTGTTCTCGGCAATCTTCCAGGCGCATCTTGTTATTCCAATTAATTTTCAGCAGTCTGTAACGCGCTATGTGATTTTCCACACCACACACCATTTTTCAGTGGTCTTCCAGACGCGCTTTGTGATTTTCCAAACCACAATCCGTTTTCCAGCGGTCTTCTTGACGCGCTTTGTGATTACCCAAACCACAATCCGTTTTCAGTGGTCTTCCAGAGGCGCTTTGTGATTTTTCAAATCACAATCCGTATTTCAGCGGTCACCTCGACGCACTTTGTAATTTTCCAAATCATAATAAGTTTTTCAGTGGTCTTCCAGACGCGCTTTGTTATCTTTCAAACCCCAATCCATTTTCTAGCGGACTTCCAGTCACGTTTTGTGATTTCCCAAACCACAATCCATTTTCCAGCGGTCTTCTACACACTCTTTGTGATTTTCCGTTTTCCGTTTTCCAGCGGTCTTCTAGAAGCGCTTTGTGATTTTCCAAACCACAATCCATTTTCCAGCGGTTTTCTAGACACGCTTTGTGATTTTCCAAACCATTTTCCAGCGGTCGTCCCGACGCACTTTGTGATTTTCTAAACCTCAATTCGTTTTCCCGCGGGCTTCCAGGCGCGCTTTGTGATTTTCCAAACCACAATCTGTTTTTCAGCGGTCTTCCAAACGCGCTGTGCGATTTTCCAAACCATTCCATTTTCCAGCGGTCGTCCCGATGCGCTTTGCAGTGGCGTAGCCAGAAAATCGGTCGGGGGGGGGGGGGTTACGCCCAAAACCACCCCCGTGGCTACGCCACTGGCGCTTTGTGATTTTCCAAACCACAATCCATTTTCCATCGTTCTTCTAGACGCGGTTTGAGATTTTTCAAACTACCGTCAAGGTACCATATTCTACGCATTTAAGATAATTTTGAAATAAAATCGTTGTTATCGAGAAACCATAATGATTTATGAATACATTTATGTAGTAACTATAATCCACGGAAGACTATGAGCCATGAAAATTTTGATTAAATTGACTAAACACATATATTATTAATCGATTTGTAAATTGCCATATGGTTCCATATTCTGCGCACAATAATAAAATCTCAGTTTAAGTAATTTTTTGTCTCATGAAATGGTTTTGAACATTTATACAAATATTTCATTACTTTTGTACGTTTTTAGTACCATGTGTATTTCCCAAAGTCTATCTCACGTTTTACCGTTCGAACTTTAATATAAGACGTGACGAATTAGACCCATACCCAATCGACTCAGCTGTGATGAATTGAGATGATGCCTGTGTGTGCTTGTATGTGTGTATGATGCATGTGCACAAAGATCTTATTTATTTTTCAAGTCCCCTATCCGATTTTTTTTTCTGTCTTTATTAAGGAGACTTTCAGCCCGAGGCTGGCTCGTCTCCGGATACCCTATCCGATTGCTCGCCATCGTCACAAGTTGCTTTCGAATATCCATTTTTTTCGTTAGACAACTTTACAGAACGATTATTGTGTTCATGTCAATGGTCAAGTCACAGTTTTGCCTTGATTACTAAAGTTTATATGGAATGGAAATAAAAGTAATCCAACGCGAATAATAAGACCAGTCCGACATAAATGCTAATATTACCCAAAGTGCTATTTTCTCAAATGTCGGAATGCCAGTTTGATCTAAGAAATCTCCGAGTGAGAAATTATGTCGATTTTTCAGGGAAAAATATTCGTGCTAGTCACGTGATATACACATTTAGATTAAATACCTCGATATTCCAAGTAGCAGATATCCCTTGTATCTTTACGGATAATCTATCTTCCCATTTTTGTTTTGCTCTTCTTGGTTTATTCCAGCATTTTGAATATGTTTCCTTGCCAAAACAGTTGCT
Organism: Armigeres subalbatus; assembly: GCF_024139115.2. Lineage (NCBI taxonomy): Eukaryota > Metazoa > Arthropoda > Insecta > Diptera > Culicidae > Armigeres > Armigeres subalbatus. Next base: position 66,115,526 of record NC_085140.1, read on the forward strand.
ACGTCTAATTTGGGTTGACAAGCCAGGGTTATTTTTTTTATAATTTTTTTTTTGTGATTTTGTGGTAATTCAGTTTTATTTCGTCATTATTACCCTTACTCTTGTTTACGGACGAACGATACTTTGCAACGAATGCGATTCGTTCGAACCGTTTCTCCATTTGATTTTGCTGGCGTAAACGAGAATGTGCTTCAACTTTCGTTCGAAAACTAGTTCGTACGTAAACAAGAATATGGGTATACATACATGTACAGATATTTACAATTGTAGTTCAAACGTTTTCAAAAAAAAAAAAATTATGTCTTTATTAAGGAGACTTTCAGCCCGAGGCTGGCTCGTCTCCGCGTTTCAAAATTAATTTAAGGCTAATTGGAACATCAGAGCGTCTACTACATCAATTCTACCATTACACTCGTTAACAATGCCGATGTATTTTACGAACAAGCGGAGAATCTCCGCTCGCGCAGTTCTTCCAATTCCTGGCAAAACAGGGCTCACGAGGTCCTCGAATGACAATCTCCTCCAACCATTCGTGTAGGCGACTGGCCTCTGCTGTAGGACCGTCCAGGCCGGGCCAACACGAATGCAGCTGCAAAACACGTGCTGAAGCGTTTCAGGTTCCTGTATGTTACAGTGTTGACAGTTCTCGTTCGCCACCAGTTGCATCACGTCCAGAAGCTTCCGATCGCTGCGATGAGGACAACTCTTTCATCCCAATATTTCCATCCTGTTTTAGAAGATGCGGGAGGGCAATATATAATCGCTGTTGAGCAGCGATATGGGCGGGTACACTCTGGCTGTGTTGTCGCCTCCCTTCTCTTCACTAACACGATGACGAAGGTATGGCGGAGATTGCCGTTGAGTGCTTCATTCATAAGCATGTTCAACTCACGGTGGATGACATCGTACATCTGGAGATAAAATTCTCGTGGGATCCCGTCTGCACCGAGGGATCGTTTGGGTGCGCTCGCCCTGATAGAAAACAGAATTTCTGCTGTTTGTATCTCCTCCATGATGCTTCGTTCAGTGGGTCGTTCCGATTGTCAGTTCTAACCATGCATTGTTCGCAGTAAAACGCTCGCCCGAGACCGTCGTACAGGGAACGTCGTGGAAAGCGAAACACCCTCTCGAAGCAGGCTATCGCAGCAAATTAGCGAGGTGAGGTGAAATTGAGATTTGTGGGTACAGTAATCGCAATTGTGCATCATTCCACAGCATCTCTGCTTTTCGGTAACGGAGGAGAAGTGAATCGCCCAGAAAGATCGTTCAACCGGACAACAGAAGACCCCGCTAAGGGTGAGTGAAAATACGAACTCCAGTTAACATCTCCGACTAAAGGGCACATGTACATTGCAGGGTCTTTTTGTTTTATCCAGTTTTCCGCGAGCGGTAATGGCCGCCAGCTTGCCTGCGGGTTAGTCTCTGATTTGACATTTCTGGAGGTCAACTGCACCCACCGCTCCGAGCATTCTGACCAATGTGGCATAAAAGAAGGTGCTGATTAAGTGAATTCAAGCCTTTTTATATACCACATTGATCAAAATGCTCGAACGGTGGGTGCAGTTGACCTCCAGAAATGTCAAATCAGAGACTAACCCGCAGGCAAGCTGGCGGCCATTACCGCTCGCGGAAAACTGGATACATTCTCGCTTCTCATTAGCGTACCGTGACTGGGTGTTACTTTGAGGCGCAAGCCTGCCGCGGGGCGTGGATCGGACAAGTCAAAAACAAACAACCGATTATCAGCGTGTGTTCGTGGTGTTAGAACGATTGTGAGCGGTGGTCCGCGTTGGGACGGACGGACGACACAGCATCGCAGTGAAAGCCGATGGATACCAAGAAGTGAGACATCGGAAGTGGGGTGTTTGCCTCGATGCGGCTATCGAGTGATCGTCGGAGGGTGGTCGCTGCGTCCAGAGTCTGCCTGGTGTCGGAACCAAGCAACATGAACGACTCAGTGGTAAGCGGTGTGTCGTTGGCTCCGCGGAGCGGTACCGTGAGTACCTACCATTAGTTTAAGAAAACGATTGTATGGGAATCGGGCCATAGAGTAGAGGATAGGTCTTGAGGTCAGGAGTGAGAATAGGCCACGATGAAAATGAATATAAGATAGGTCTTAAGGTCAGGAGTGAGAATAGGTCACGATGAAAATGAATATAATTAAACTGAAATATTCGCTTTGTGTTTTGTTGGTGCTCATAGCCCACAGTGTTTGTGATCGTTCCATCTAATGGTAGTTTCCACCTTGCTCTACCTAATCAGGAAATCCACAACAGCCTTCAGGGCTGGCTTTTAGAATATGTCAACCAAGACCACTTCAGCGGTTTGTGATTGTGTGCACAAGGACAACGATGAGTTGCGGTTGCGGTTGCGGTTTGTGTTTGCAACGAGCTGGGAGACACCGTTTGTGCAATAGACGAATCCAAGTAAAAATAAGAAGAAGAGACACGACGGTGTTAACTTTGACAGATCCTACAGCACAGCATAGGAAGATCATTTTAAAATGCTTATAATAAATTCTAGACAAATTGTAATTAAAATCTGATTGATGTAGGGTACGGAAAAAGTTCTGAATTACATATTTGGAAGCTTATCTCAACTTTTTGTATATTTTCCAAAAATGTATTTATCATACACTGCCGTCATACGCATATTTGTCCCATGTTTGCTGGGATTTCCTATGTATATGGAACAGTTATGCGTATAACGGCAGTACAGTTCGGACCTTTTTCCGTATCATACATCAATCATATTTTAATTAAATTTTGTCTAGAATTTATTATAAGCATTTTAAAATGATCTTCCTATGATGTGCTGTAGGATCTGTCAAAGTTAACACCGTCGTTTGTCTTCTTCTTATTTTTACTTGGATTCGCCTATTGGAGCAGCAGTTTGGCTGGCAGTTGGGTTTTTTGAGCCGGACAGTTCAGTCTGACTCGACGGCTGTGGCAAACTCATTGCTATCTATCAGGCTGTGCGTGAAACATGGCCGCCAATCACCCCTTCTTGTTCCTCCACAGTAAAATCCCATAAGGAACTGTCAGACTGTGCGTGAAGAATTTACCTTCGTAGTCGCGAACTGACATGCTGAGATGTTGATTTATAATCACACGCTGAAAATAACTTACTAAAACCCCACAACCAGCGCTGGTACAAGTAAGATATTTTAAAAAAACCCGTAAGATTTAGAAAGTTGCAGTCTTCTACAAATTTGTTCAAGAGGTCAACAAAAAACTGTCGCAGATCATATTATTTCGGAACTCATCCGCTTGGCGCCGCTAGTGTATATGGGAATACTCGTTTGAGTTGTTAGATATTTTGGAACCATTGAGATTTAGAAGTCTGCGGTCTTCTAAAAATGTGTTCTCCTTCTAAAAAACTAAAAAAAAACAATCGTTCAATGAACCAAACAGGTGATTCACCGTCGGCTACTTGAATTTGCCGCACATAATCAGGGATATTTTGGTTTTCGATATGGGTGACTCCAATTAACCAGAGATTTGAGATGATTAGATAACCTGGTGTACAAACTCCAACACCATAATACATACTGCTGCCTGGTGAAAATAATCCACAATTATCCTGGCTACAATCGCATATTTGTCTCAATTTTCTGAACAAAAATGGAGAAGCACAACACTGTCAAATGAAATTAATCCAATAGAAATACAATTTTTTGTTAAAAGAGAGTGTTCCTGCTTTATTCATAATAATTAGATTTGTACCTCCCTTCTATGCAATAATTTTCGGATGAATAAAAAATACAACATAAAAATGAGAATATTTAAGATAAACAACAGATCAGTCTTGCAGCGCATATCCATATCACAATTGAGTTTCATACATTTCACCCCAACTGGGTCCTATTTTGACCTTAACTCTCAAAGGCAAACTAAGTTTCGCGCAGTTCTCCATACTAGATTTAAGAATCTTGGCAACGTTTCTGGCCTGATCCTTTGGAACTTCGAAAATCAGCTCGTCATGCATGTGCAGCACAAGCTCCACCAGTCCTAACCGAAGCGTTCCGCGGTACTTGCGCAGATTACGTATCATTCGCAGAATCGAGTTCTTCAGAATATCCGCTGCCGAACCTTGAATCGTTGTGCAAACAGCTTGCCGTTCCGCCTCGGAACGTTTCTTCGGATCTGTACTATGGATCGCTGGAAGGTAACGCCTCCTGCCAGTGAGCGTTTCGATGTAGCCACGTTCTCTGGTGACTTGAACCACCTTGTCGGCATAGCGCCGTATCTCCGGATAAGTTGAATGGAACTGCTCCATCAGCGTACGAGCCGTGTCTTCATCAACGTTCAGTTCCTCAGCCATCGATCTGGCGCCCATACCATAAATCACCCCGTATACGATGGTTTTGGTATAGTTCCGTAGCTCGTCTGATACCAACGTCTCATCCTCGATGTGGTTCCATTTCGCAGCGATCCCGCGAAAAACATCTTTCCCACCATGCATCACCGCCAGAAGCTTTCGGTCTTGTGACAGATGCGTTAGAACACACAGCTCCAGCTGGCAGAAATCTGCTGACAGCAAAATACGATCCGGATCGGAGCAGGCAAACGTGCTACGACAGCTGAACATTTCTACTTGACCGGGGTCAATTTCCACCTGTTTTTAATTACATTAATTTAAAATTGTTAAATTGTAAACTGACATCAAATTGTGTCAAACTTACCTTGAAATCTTTCACCACATTCTGCAAATTTGGCTCTTGCATGGAAATCCTTCCGGTCGAGGTAAAACAATAACTGCTTCCGTAGACCCGCTTACCGTCTCGAATCGCCCTGTGGAGTGGCTCGACCGTTCGACTAAGATTACTCTCGATCTTCCTGTACGCTATGACTAGGGCCGCCAGCGGAGAATCGATCTTCTCCAGCACCTGGCGGCAGGTTTTCACCCTACCGCTACGTTCACGGGGCACCTTCAGCACCGCAGCCACATCGCTGGCAGAGCCAAAGTTCAACCGTCGTCCTCCGTTCAACATTCGGACTCGTTCGCTAATCCGCTCCTTGGCCACCTTGAGTCGCTCGATCAGGTGAGTCAGCTTGTTGCTATCGGCTGGGAAGCCAACCAGTTCCATCCGTGCCAATGCTGCGTGCGTGGGCATTTCCCGCTGCGTGAATGTGGTACGCATCTCCTGTGCTCGATCTACCTGATCGAACTGGGCTATCTGTGCACGGATTAAATGCGATACGAGGAAACTCTCCACGGTGCATCTGAGAAATGTGAAATATGAGAGGTTTTATTGGAAGGGGAGTGGACCATAAGAACATTACCTAATTTGAGCATCGATTGTGCTCATGTAGTTCGAGCCCGAACCGGAGGATCCAGGGCAATGCCCCGCAATTTGACACAGAGTGGTTAGCTCTGGACAATAATGCTGAACCTAGACGAAAAGTAAGCGAAACGTGAGTTGGAGACGCTTATCAAATGACCATCATAAATTTTATGATTTAGCTTCAATCAAATGAGGCTGAAAAAAAAAACACCTCAATATCACATACCATGGCTTTAACGGGTATGACTTTCTCCTCTGCTTGCAGCAACCAGCATGCCACTTTTGGATCACGCAGATTGGCAACCACTTCCTGCTCTAGCGATAGTAGTCCACTTCGATAGACCATCTTAAGCTGATCTTTTGCGTCGTACAGATCGACGGTGACACCTTCACGCTCCAGCAATCGTCCAACTAATAGTTTCTTCTGGTCACATGTTACTGAGGAACATTTTTTAAGATTCAAAAAGTAAACCACATTTTCTGTTTTTTCGTCGTCGGTTACCGGAAAAGTGAAAGCAATTCCACTAAGGTAGAGGTTATCACCAAACAAGAACGGATAATTTCTGACAACTTCATCTTGGTCACTTTTTTCTTGCTGATTGATCAATAAATTGCCTCCGATAACTGACTTTGAACAGCCGTACTTACTTACAGCAAACGATACACTAACAAACTCGGATTGATCTAAAATTGATGCAAAATTTTCGAATAAATCTGTATCCGCACAAAGATCCACTACGCTCAAATTATCGTATCTACCACCCCCCAATTGTTGGGATTGCTCCTTATCTTCACTTATTACGTGTGAAAAGTTCATTATTAGTGAATTATGAAACTGTTCGATCTCCCTGTTGCTGTCCAGTTCGGACACTTCAAACGACGTCACCGAGGGAACTTGTTGTCGTGATCCGTCGGGAGGTGTTTTTTCCGGCGCTTTTTGCTCATTTACCTGGACGGGGGAAAATAAGTTTTCGCTATCAACTTTCTCGCCTGAAGTCGATTTATCTGCCACCTTTTCCTCTAAGCTATCCACCCAATGTGGATTGCACACACCCATCTCCAACTGGATGTATTGGCGGGCTTCTTTCACCATTAAGTTTGCCGCTTCCTGTACGGTCAACCCAGCTCGCCCAGTCACGTACAGATTCCTCTGATTGAGTCTCCGTCGGGTTTCGAAATCCTCTTCACCGTTGCGACGTTGCTCCGTTTCGAAACTCACACAGTTGTACAAAATTCGCTCAACCTCAAGCGGATCGCTATTGGCCAACTCCAAGAGGCCGGTTACGCCAGCGTTGAATAGCAGCCGAGCTCGTTGCCCGTTCAGACTGGAAATTCGCATCAAGTCCAACAGGTCCGGTTGTACGCCAAAAAAGAGCCGCTCCTTGAACTGAGTGATGATCATCGCTAGCAAGTTCCAGTTGAGCGATGTGCAGAATGCTGTGACAATACCTAAAATAATATTATAAACATCATTTAAACCACATATGCTTGATAATTAACTGAAAGTATCAGAAGGCTGTAAAGTATCAGAAGGCTGAAATTGGCGGGATGCAATGAATCCCAACCGTAGGGGAAGGTGGGTAGACTTGATCCCCGGGGAGACTTGATCACCCCCTGTTTTATCAAGAACTAAAGTAGTTTTGTTCTAGCGTATTTTTAGTATAGATGCTCTAGACAATTGACCTTTATGTTGTGAGTTATTTTTTGGATTGACAACCTTATTTATTCTGCAGGGCGGTTTGTATGTTTTGACCTTCCTAAAGATTTTTTTATTGGCCACGCAAAATTTGAATAACTTTTCATAACAATGACCAAATGCTTTCGTTTTTTCACACCACAAAGCCATAAATGTGCTTAATGATTTGTACTGATGAAAATATCAACATTCCATCAAGGTTTTAGGATATTTTGATTTGAAGTTATTGCCTCAATGTGGGGATACTTGATCCCCCATTAGTCACCCATACAAAAATTTGGCGAAAAAATTCAAAAAAATATAAATCTGTTCTCAGGTTTCTAATTTTTTGTAGATTCGACAGATTTGATAAAGGGTTGGCAGGAAAACATATTTATTGTGTAGATATCATAGAAAGGGGATCAAGTCTCCCCAAATTTTAAAATTGCATGTGCTGTCGAATTCAATAGCAAAGAGCGTTCATGTATACGCACAGCAATTCGAAAATTGCGCGTATTTTGAAGTAAAAATATTTAAAAAATCTGATAGCACATTTCCAATTTTATCAAAGCAAGTTCTTGGAGAGGGATCAATTTCCCCCGAATATTTTAAAAGTAGATTTTTGACAGCACTCTAAAAAATCGATTGTGTATCAATAACAACAATAATTTAAAGACTGTCATACATCAGTAAAGTTAAATACTATATTTTTTAGAGAGTCTGTGTGGAAATTGCGTATGTTTATTTATTTTTGGCTGTGATACATCGGAAATCAGAAAAGGGGATCAAGTCTACCCAGTCTCCCCTACGATAGATTACAAGTTTAAGTGGTTGAATAGTAAATAATGAGTGAAGAATAAAAAATTAAGAATGAAGAATAAGGAATTTAAAATTAAAAAAATAAAGAACAAAGAACGAAGAATACAGAATATAAAAAAAGACTGAAGAACAAAAAAGGAGAATAAAGAAGCAAAAAGGAATAAGGAAATAGGAGGAAGAAAGAATGAAAAGGAAAGACGGATAAAGAAGGAAGAAGATAATAGGAACAAGAAAGAATTAGGAATAATGAAGAAGACGGAAAAAGGAAGAAGGAACCAGGGAAAAGAGGAAAAAAAGGAAGCAGAAAGAAGGACGAAAGAAGGCGGAAGAAGACAAAAGGAAGAAGGAAAAAGGAATGAGAAGGAAGTAGGAAAAAAGAGGAATTTGGAGGAAAGAATAAGCAAAAAGAAGAAGGAAGGAAGAAAAAAGGAAGATGGAAGAAGAAAGAAGGAAGATGGAAAAAGGGAGAACAAACTTGGAAGTAGGAATAAGAAAGAAAGAAGAAGGAAGATGAAGCAAGGAAGAATAAAAACGTTTTTGGAAAACAGAAAAAGGAAAAAGAGAAATTGAAGAACGAAGAAGAAAAACAGGAAGAATGAAGAAGGTGGTTGAAAGACGGAAGAAGAGAAATGGAAGAACGAAAAAGAAAAAAAGAAGAAGGAAAAAGTAAAAGGTATACGGAAGGAAGAAAAGGAAAAAGGAAGAAAGAAAAAAGAAGGAGGAAGAAGCAAGAAGATAGTTGGAAAACGGAAGAAGATGAAGAATGGATAAACGAAAAAGGAAAAAGAATGAAAGAAAATTCAAAAGGAAGAAAGAAAAAGGAAAGGAAGAAGGTAGAAGAAAGAAAAACCCAGATTAATCCACCTAGCAGTGATGATGCCTTTCTCGTGCATTTTAAAATATATTGAAAAAATCACATTAGAAAGGTCAAAAACGCTCTTTCGGGGAATAGATCATATTTTTTCGATTATTTTGCATGTTTTTGCATTGATTAAAATGCATTGCCACCATTTGAAAAAAAACTCGGAGGAACCATTGAGAGAAAAAAACAAGATTTTTCAATAATTCCGAAATGCAATGTCTGATCGACCCAATGTTTAATAGCAAACAATGGGACCGCATTCCCCATCAAATGAAATCGAAACATGTTGCGAGTTAGTCGGATAATGTTAAGTTCCAAAAAGTGTATCTACATAACTTGTAGACATACACACACATACATACACACAAACAGACATCATCTCAGTTTGTCGAGCTTAGTCGATCGGTATATAACACTATGGGTCTTCGGGTCTTTTATCAAAAGTTCTTTTTTGGAGCAATCATATAGCCTTTCGGTACAACTTTGTTGTACGCGAAAGGTAAAAAGAAGGCAAAAGTAAACAGGAATAAAAAAGAAATAAGAAATAATGATGTGATCATGGGGCCCTCCTTAGCCGTGCGGTAAGACGCGGGGCTACAAAGCAAGACCATGCTGACTCTGGCGGAGCCAGCTATTGTTATATGGTGGGGCACCGTTTGGTGCGAGAATAATAGCCGTTGAGAACAATGGTGTGATTGCATCGTGTGGTGCCCCACCTCTGTCTCCGCCAGTGGCTGAGGGTGGCTGGGTTCGATTCCCGATTCGGATTGGAAATTGTCTCGAATCCTTGGGCATAAAAGTATCATCGTGCTAGCCTCATGATATACGAATGCAAAAATGGTAACCTGGCTTAGAAACCTGGCAGTTAATACATGTGGAAGTGCTTAATGAACGCTAAGCTGCGAGGCGAGTCTGTCCCAGTGTGGGGATGTAATGCCAATAAGAAGAAGAAGAAAGAATGATGAAGAAACAAGGTCAAGGAACAAGGAAGAAGGAAAAGAAAGAAGAAATGAGGATGAAAGAAAAAGGAAGAAGGTAGTTGGTAAACGGAAGAAGGAAGAAAAAATGGAAGAACGAAGGAGGAAAAAGAAGGAGGAAGTAACAAGGAAGAAGGTAGTTGGTAAACGGAAGAAGGAAGAAAAAGATGGAAAAACAAAGAGGATCAAAGAAGGAAAAAGAAGAAAAAAGGAAGAAGGAAAAATTAAAAGTAAGAAGGAAGAAAGAAAACGAGGAAAAAAGAAAAAAGAAGTAGAAAGGAAGAAGAAAACAGGAATAAGGAAGAAATCAGAAAGAAACTCTAGCAGCACGGCCAGATTCAGTCACAATCAATTTGCTGTAAATCATTTTCCGCTGACTTGTGCTGCTCGGGACAAAGAAGGAGGAAGAAATCGAATAATGCTAAGTTCCAAAAAGTTCCACACACACATACATACACACAAACAGACATCATCTCGATTTGTCGAGCTTAGTCGGAGGAATAAGGAAGAAAAAAGAATGAAGAAGTTAAAAGGAAGAAGATATTGGATAACGGAAGAAGGAAGCAGAAGACTGGAAGAACGAAGAAGGAACAAGGAAGAAAAGAACGAAAAAAAGAAAAAAACGGTGAACGAAAAAAAACGGAAAAAAGAAGAAGTAAAAACGAGGAACGAAAAAGAAAAAAAGAAGAAGGAGGAAGGAAGAAGAACGGAGGAAGAATAGAGAAAAAAAGGAAGAAGAGAGATGGGAAATGGAAGCAAGAAGAAGAAAGAAGAATACAGGATAAAAAGTGAAAGAAAAAAGTAGTAAGAAAGAGTGAAAAATAAGGATGAAAGAAAATTCAAAAAGGGAATTGAAAGTAGTAAAGAAGAAAACAAGCAGAGATAAAGAAAAATTCAAAAATTAAAGGGGAAGAAGGAAGAAGTGCGGTACGACGCGCGGCTAAAAAGCAAGACCATGCTGAGGGTGGCTGGGTTCGATTCCCGGTGCCGGTCTAGGCAGTTTTCGGATTGGAAATTGTCTCGACTTCCCTGGGCATAGATGTATCATTGTGCTAGCCTCATGATATACAAATGCAAAAATGGTAACTTGGCTTAGAAACCTCGCAGTTAATAACTGTGGAAGTGCTTAATGAACACTAAGCTGCGAGGCGGCTCTGTCCCAGTGTGGGGATGTAATGCCAATAAGAAGAAGAAGAAGAAGAAGGAAGAAGAAAAAATGAAAATTGAGAAAGGATGATGAAAAAAGCAAGAAAAAGAAAGGAAGATAGATAAAAGGAATAAAAGTTAGAAGAAGAATTAATGAAGTAAGAAAAAGGAAAGAAAGAAGGAAAACGGAGAACTGACTATTTCCCAGCCATTTCTTCTCATTCGGTATAATGATCATCGAGCCTAATGACCGTTCGACCTAATGGCCTCTGGCCTAACGGCCAAGTCAAGATACTAAGTCAAGCGTGTGGATGGAATTTCTTGCTGTGCATTTTTTGATTTTTATCAAGTACATCTTGTGTCGAATTATGCTGATTGCAGGAAAAGTTGCTTGGTCTCTGCCGTTTGAAACGATTAATAGGTACCAAACATCCCTTTTTGGTCTATCGCTAGCACGGATTTCCACATACCTAGAGAAAAAGATTTGCTGATAGGAATTCAACACTTTTTCAAACTACTGCTGCCAAATAATCTTCCTGTTCAACTAGGGACGCATCTAGGGTGGGTTATTGCTGGGTCTGTTGAAGACATATACCCAACAATATTGTTAAGCTATTGATCTGCAAGTTCTTGTCTAACATTGTGGAAAGCTTCTGCACTATTAAATCTGTGGAGTCTTGCAATCCACTCTCCAGGGAAGACCAGTTATGTGAAGAAAGGTTCTCTCCTATTACGCATCGTGATAGTGAAATTACCCTTCAAGGATATTGTATCCGAAATGGAAAGCAATCGTTCCATCGTCCTACGTTGTTTTCTGGTGCTGTTACAGCGGTTCCGGACAGATCCAGATTTTAATAGGCTCTGTATGTAAAGTTTACTAATGAATACAAGACCCTCAGAACAGATTGACGAATCCAATGATCCTCCCAATCTTCTCAAATATTGTCTTCCTCACCATGCGGTTTTAAATCCTAGCAGTTCTTGAATGAAGTTAAGAGCTGTTATTTTTGATGGTCCGTTCAAGGTCAGAGGACCATCTTTATATGACTCTCTAATAATTGGCCTTGGATACCAAACTACCTCCTTTCGACAAATCTTTGCTTCCGATAGCATCGTTATGTGTTCTGATGATATTTGTAAGATGAACAGCTACAAGCAGATTCGGATGGATCGAGCTTCTACTCACTCTCTTGATCCGTATTTTCTTAAGAGAAACTCCCACCGATCCAGTAGAAGTTCTCGAATAAACAACAGAAACCCCCTCAACAGATTGTATTATATTCACAAGCGGCCCAAAAAGTCATCGATTAGTTGCACAAATGTGGCAACCTGCTATGTATTTTGGAGACAGCTCCAGAAATTGATAGAGAAAAGGTTTCGATGTAACCCTTTCAGGCTTACGGGGTCATATGTGACCCCAACAGAAAAATGGATGTATAAAATCGCACGATGGATAAAAGTGAACACTGTCTTCTGCAGAATTGCTTAAAATTAACTACCCTATCAGAGAAAAAAATCAAGCATGGGCAGTCAAGGCCTTACGACAACCTAGAACGTCACGGACAAGTTAGGGAAGAGAAAATATTAAATATATTGGCAGCGGAAAAGTAAAAGGAAAAAGGAAGAAATAAAAAAGAAGAAGAAAGAAAAAATAAGGAAGAAAAAAACAGGAATAAAGAAGGATTAAGGAACAAGGAACAAGGAAGAAAAAATAAAGAAGGAATAGGAAGAAAAAGAAGAAATAAAAAAAGAAGGTACAAAGAAGAAAAAGGAAGAAGGAACAAGGAAGATGAAGGAAAAAAGGCGGAAGAAGATAGAAGAAAGAAAAAAACTAAGGACGAAGGAAGAAGAAAAGGAAGAAGGATAAAACATAATGAGCAAGTGCAGTAAGGACAAAAAAATCGGAATCTAAACTGAAAAAAAAACAAGGAGTCGCAAGAAGAGTTCGGTTTATATCCGTTTGTGCCCCACTGGCCCTGACGGCAGCGCGAAAATAAAATGGGGGAAGGGTAATGCTTTTTATTTCACCCGGCAAGGCATATAGGACGTCAATTTTAAAATGCTTTTTAAACCGTTAAAACGCATTTCAGCCAAATATAGTCAAATTAGAAATTTCATTTACTTTTAAATTAACAGCACTTAAGTTGAATTTTATGTAGCTTTTTGTAGATTTTTGCTTTTTCAGCCTTTCTCGTTCTGCCTTATGTGATACAGCCTTACGTGGAAGTCCCTCTAAAACATACCGGCAAAAGTGGCAGCCACTTGTTGTAAGCTCTGTAGCAAACCCCGGGAACATTGGAATTGCTGTGCCACCACACTGAGCGGTTCTTCGTCGACCAACCGTTTCAGAGCCAATGCTGTGTAGAAACGTTTGTGTATCATCAGCGCTTCATGGTCAGCATCTGCGATCTTCCCTCGCAACCCCTTCACCAGAAAAGCATCTCGAATGCCCACCAACTCGCCGACCCGTCTCATGGCAGCGTCCATACTCTCCCATCGCTCAAGAAAATCCACCCAGCTTATGTTTTGCCACTGGTAGCTCACGGAGTACGGCGTCACCAGATAGATAGCGTGCAGTTCCGATTCCAACACGAAACACTGGCGAGATTTCTGTAGCTCGCTGAACAGCAGGAACCCATCGCGAGGGGCCATCGAAGCTGACAGACATGCGTTCCCTAGAGGAGTAGAAACTAGGAGCGTTTCACCACCCTCTGCGTTGCTCTGCATTCTAATGAATTCGTACTCCAACAGAAAACGGACACAGCTTGCGATAGGATCGGCCGAATCGATCTGCTGATCGCTGACCGATTCGTCTTTTTTCGACCAGACCCTGTGGCGATGACTTTGTTCGAGTGACTCAAGCGAAAAACTGAAGTGGCATTTCTTTTCATGACTGTAAAGGGTGCAGTTTACAAAGCGTTCCAGATCTGTAGTGCTGGAAGCCACACCGGAAGCGATTATTTCGAGAATCGCACGCTTCAGGTGGCTCTGGAAATAAAAGAAAAATGTTCTGTTATTAGCTTTAGACGAAACAAGTCGACTTATGTCGAAAAAACTCTTTTACAAATAATAAATAATTGAAATTTCATAACGTACATCTTCACGGACTTACGTGTAAAGTGATTCAGAGACGGTGGTAACAGAGAGAAGCTTATTATCAGATAACGAAGATGATGGCAAGAATCTGCCGAAACGAATGAGGAACAACAAAGTCCAATAGAGTTTGGTGAACTGCCACGAGAACTGCTACAAGATGGACTCCAAAGTTGATGTTGTCTAACAAAAAGTCTCATATTGAAATTCTTCAAATATTTTATTTTGAATCAAACAATATTATTTATTGAAATAAGGTAATAGTTGATTATCGTTTAAATCATCGTTTTCTTCTTAATTTTACAGCACTGAACAATGAGTTGCATTTCTTAATTTTATATTTTCTTATTTTCAATGCGATATCACACGGCAATTGTAAATTAAAGCCTGTCCACGTTAAATCTCGGACACCTATCTTTCAATGCAAATTTAAAAAAAAAATCTCAAGTCACTGACATGATCCATTTTCATAAGAGAGAAATCTCTACACTTCATGTGATGCTTTCAGAATGTTTTAGCTCTCGTCCAAATTCATGAAATGGCGATAAATCACATGGACATTATCTAAGTGTCCGAAATTTAACGTGGACAGGCTTTATGTGTGAATCGTTATTATTTATGCAAAGGGGAAAATTAAATCGCAAACCTATTCCTCTTTTTTCTGAGGAATACTAGGATAATTCTTAGACATAAGGTATAACTATTATGATATGAAATGACAAAACTGAGCACAATTTCACTTTCATAAGTCAGCTATGAATACATTCAGTTTAACATCGCATAGTGTTTCCGTGTCTGTTTCTATACAAATAGATTAGTGTCAATTATCATAACTTTTCTGTACCACTTGAACAAGCTTCCCCATGAACTGTCCAGACTGAATGATCGTACAGATGACCTCTTGAATAAACCAACTTTGCTCCACCACAGCACACGGCTCCTCGAGTACGGCAAAGTAGGTTGCTAGCTTGGGTCCGCTGTCAGCTAATTTTGTCCAAGCATACCAGAGAACTCCACATGCCACCAGCAGCAACAAACAATTTCGAGAGCATCCACAACGCCAGCAGCAACATCTCACTTGGTATAGCTCTGGCGACTCCAAATCAAGCTCTCCACGTCTAGCGTTGTTTCGAAGCACTCCCTGGTGTACTGCGTTAGCCCGATGCTCCGGACCCCACGGATTATGTAAGGTGTTGTAATGCCTTAAAGAATCGCGGATGTCCTGGGCCCGCTGGTGCTTACGAGATAAGAGAAGATCCATTCTCACCGTCCGATTACTGACTGCGAAGCAAAAGCATCATACTTGTTGAAGAGCAGCATGCAGCTTCTCGAAATAAACTTCCCGATCGAGTGCATGTTTAGGTAGCGGTACTACCTACATTGAAGATAATCAACACATTGAAAGGTAACACTGGTCCACAGAATAAAATAGTAAATCACGAATCATTTTATTTAATAATGCTTACGAAGATGATGTGCGAAAGTTCTTGAGATAATGTACGTTAATGATTGTGGGTTAACGTTTACTACGACTTAAAATGGGTACAATTGATTTTTCGACCTCCCGTAGCTCAGTGGTAAGACAAACAACTGCAAAGTAGATAACCGTAGTGACAGTTTGAATTCTATCTTGATTTGTTCAAGTTTAAATACAGTTTCATGAGGGTAGGTCGGCTAGAGGCTAGGCTAGAGTTAAACTGGCTAACCGATGAGGTAAATTATATTTTTGATAATAAAAAAGTGCATGTACAAAACTTAAGACAAATAAAAACATCCAAAATTTAATAGATCGTTGAATTCAAAATAAAACGCTCTGGCGGAATTACGTGGAAGAGTACATTCAAACTCGTTTTGTGACATAGTATTAACAAACTAATTTTTATTCAATTTATATTCAACGTTTACGAGTTTTTTTAAAGTGGTATTTGTATAAATATCCTATGAAAGTATTCGCAGTGTATACGATCCGAAAATTGTGCTAATTCGCATCTATTAGCGATTTTCAGTCGATGTTTAATTTGTTTTTCATTTGTACTTGTTTCAGATAGCTTAAACATTATTATTTGAAAACCAAGGCATATGGCAGAGTGGCGACTAATCTTCAAAATAAAAATTTCCTGATTTCTCCAGGTTTTGCCTTTCTTGTATACGTAAGTATACGTAAAGGCTATATGTTCGCTACAAAAACAAACTTTTTATAGAAGGTCCGGAGACCCATATTGGTATATACCAATCGATTCAGTTCGACAAATTGGGGTGATGTCTGTGTGTAATAATATGTGGCTCAAATTAGTATGGGAAAAACTTTTTTCAATTTTTTTGATGGGCCGCCCTCTTATTCGATTCTATTTGATGCCCTGATGCTCTGGACAAATTTTCAGCCAAATCGGTCAACGTTTGGCCGGTGCTAAACTCGTTTGAAGTTTATATGCAAAAATGCATGCAGAAACATCCAAAAACAGTGAATTGCAGTTGGACGGCACAACTTACGATGAAGAACTATGATACTCATTCAGATCTTGAAGAATTTAATACAGAATGTTATGCAAAAAACCGCGAGAAGATTAGAGTTTGCCCGACTAAGTTGTTAGTATTTCTCTGAAGTGGGGTTTGAGCAAATTTCGTTTCTTTTACCTTTGAAAAGAAATAAATTCACCCCTACAACACTCCAGTAAAATGCTAATATCTTTGCCTAATAAACTCTAATCTTCTCGCGGTTTTCAGCATAACATTCTGCGATCACACAGAAATCAGACGTGGAACAGATCATCGTGGACATGGAGACAGCGATTTCCCGAAACATCGAGCAACAGGATCAAAATACAGCGAGGAACATCGTGGCAGACGCCATCAAAGAAGGACGGCACGGGACAACGAACCATGACGAAAGGAGAATTCTAAAGGAGCTTAAGGAAAAACCAGTATACTACGTAAAAGCCGATAAGGGAAACGCAGTAGTGGTAATGGATAAAGAGGACTACGACGAACAGATGACGACGAAAATCAACGGAGGACCTTATAGACATTTGAGAGTGGATCCGCTACCAGGATTAATACGACTCACGGACAAAACAATAAAGGAGTGTAAGGCGATCATCGGAGAAGCCCGAGTAAAGACAGTAAACCCGGTTCTACCTAGGATTAAAGGACTACCAAAAATCCATAAACCCGGCAAGGAGATGCGAGAGATAGTTTCATCAGTGGGTTCCCCTACCCAAAACATAGCCAAATGGTTGGTAAAGGAGTTCCAAAGTATGCCGAAACCATTCCCCAGCAGGTCAGTCATCAACACCCAGGAGTTCGCCCAGAAGCTGTTGGAATCAGGACACATCGAAGAAGAGGACATAATGGTATCATTCGACGTAGCGGCATTGTTCCCTAGCGTTCCAGTGAAAGATGCTCTGAATCTTCTAGAGGACTGGCTGCTAACACAAAGGACGGAAACAACATGGCGAGGAAAGGTGAAGATGTACCTAAATCTGGCAAGGCTATGCATGACGGAGAACTACTTCACATTTCGTGGCAACTACTACAAACAGACAGAAAGGAGCACCGGTGGGAAATCCGCTATCACCGTTTTTGTGCGAACTGTTCATGGCGAATCTGGAGAACAACCTACAAGAACAAGGAATACTACCCCAGAAGTGGTGGAGATACGTCGACGACATTTTCAGCATCATCAACCGAAAGGATCTACCCAGGATTTTGGAAGCGATAAACAACGTGCATAAGGACATCAAATTTACCTTCGAAGAGGAAAAGAAGGTAAACTACCTTTCTTGGATCTACTAGTCATCAGGGAAGCAAATACAACATTGAGCCTCGAAATCTACAGGAAGCCCACGAACACCATGAGAGTCATCCCATATACATCGAACCATTCGTACCAACATAAAATGGCAGCATTTCATCACATGATCCACAGGATGCAGACGATACCCCTGAGCGAAGAAGGAAAAACGAAGGAACTACAATACATCTTGGAAACAGCGAAGATCAACGGATACCAGGAGAGGACTATACGAGCGATCATCAACAAGAAGGAAAGGACCCTACGACGAAATGGACATACAACGCTGACACCGATAGAGGAGCCGCTGAAAAGAGTTTCGGTCCCATATGATAAACACATCACCAACCAGCTACGCCCTCGACTAAGGAAATTCGGCATCGATCTAGTATTCTCCAGTAGAAGCAACCAACTCAAGTCTCTATTGGGTTCAACGAAGGATAAAGTAGAAATGTTGAATAAGGCAGGCGTTTATAAGATAAGTTGTTCCCAATGTGAAAAAAAAATCTATGTAGGCCAAACAAAAAGATCATTAGATATAAGGTTCAAGGAACATATGGCGGAAGTGAGTAAGGCGAAAAGAGAAAACGATAAGGGATTACATTACGAATTTAGATCTAAGGTAGCAGAGCATGTGTATAAGGAAAATCACCCAATTACGGCATCAAATATTAAAATCTTAAGAAATGTCTCTTCCCCATGGAAACTCGATGTAGCTGAGAGTTTGGAAATCCACCGACAGGTACAAACAGCGCTGTTGAATAAGGATCAGGGAAATGGCAGCTCTTGGCTCTTCAAGTTTCTACCTAAACAATAAAGTAATTTACTGTATAGGTAAATAAAGTAGGCAAATAAGATTAGATTAGGTACCTAGAGCGTAGTATAAATAGTGTAAGTTGCGATTGTTTTCTTCAAGTCGAGTCAAGTACAAGACACTGAAGACGACCACACAGTTGTGGTCGAAATACGTATCTGCAAAGATAACGAAAATTAACTGGTGGAATTAAATGGACAGTACTTAATTCGTCTTAGACGGTTTAATACATTCCACTAAACGAGCTTAATATATTTTTCTGAACATTCTGTATTTAATTCTACAAGAACTGAATGAGTATCATGGTTGTTGATCGTAAATTGTGCCGTCCAACTGCAAATCACTGTTTTAGGATGTTTCTGCATACATTTTTCCATATAAACTTTCAACGAGTTTAGCACCGCCCAAACGTTGACCGATTTGGCTGAAATTTTGTCCAGAGCATCAGGGCACCAAATAGAACCGAATAAGAGGGCGGCCCATCAAAAAATTTGAAAAAGTGTTTTTTGAGCCACCCTAGTGTGTATGTGTGTATGTATGTGAGTGTGCGCAAAAAGTAGAACTGTCAAATTTTCTTCGGAATTTCATTGAGGAACACCTTAAGTGATTCCTTAAGTATTTCTCCAGGAAACTTCTTTAGAAATTCCTTTAACAAAATCTCAATTCCTTTGAAAATTCCTTCCAAATTCCTTTAGAAATTCTTGCAGAATTTTCTTCGGTAATTATTTCTTTAATTCTTCCACAAATTCGTACTTCAATTCCTTGGGAATTGTAATTATGTATAAAGTCACTAGATGACAAAATCTGTACATCAGTGGAAAAGGATTTTAACGCTAATCAGATGTGAAACTGATAATCGACGGAGTTTCTGGGATTCCGAAGAAATAATTATTTTTCGAAAAGCTGCTGATTATTGGAAGCCTATTTGTTTTTTTTTTCTAGAAGTCGGTAGGATTTTTATAATTCTACAGTAAGTGAATAAATATAAACGATTGAAGTATAAAAATTTGTGTAGATTTTTGTAGTTTTGGACCTCAAAATAAAGCGAAAACTTTTGACATGTAATTCGTTAGCCATAATTTCAAAGCTACTAGGATTAAGCTTTGAATTCTGTCAAGGATTAGGATTAAGCTAAATAGAATTACCATAGTTGATATATGACTAGCGGAAAATGCTGAATATAAATATTCAAATTTAAGGAAAACTAATTAATTTGATCGACCATGTGCCCAGTTTATCTCCGTAAGTGTTCAAGTTCACCAAAAA
This sequence comes from Armigeres subalbatus, assembly GCF_024139115.2. Lineage (NCBI taxonomy): Eukaryota > Metazoa > Arthropoda > Insecta > Diptera > Culicidae > Armigeres > Armigeres subalbatus. The sequence continues at coordinate 66,135,255 of NC_085140.1, forward strand.
CAAATTCCAGCCTTCTTCTTGAAAAACAAGAAATATTAATCGACAGAAAACCTTATAGAGTGATTCTGCTTGAGTTGTGAGGCGAGTTGTTTGACAGCTTTTCTGTAGCTCATTGCTCTATGATGGGCTGCGAAATGGTGAGTTGACATCCGGGAAGGGGCGCCTAAAATAGCTCTGGTCCTCACAAGTTCCAATACTCACGCTTCCACGGGTCTTCCGATGACAATTGACCACCAGCTAAGGGTTGCGTACTTAGCTGATAGTGCAGCCTGGGCACTGTTGTCCTTCTGACATCAGCTAGAGTGAGAGGGTGCGCCCTGTGGGGTCTGCCTAGGATGTGGTGGGGTTCGACAGTGGGCTCTGTTGAACTTCTATAAAAAGCTGCATGTGTCCCCAAGCAGGCCCTATCAAAGCGACCGTGTGCCGCTCAAAGCGCACTAGCCTAGTCCTGGTGTTGGGTGGGACTTTAAACAAATTTGACTCGACTGATCGAGCGTCTGTTCACCAAGGAGGTGCGGCTCCAACAGCGTCTGTTCTGGCATCCAGCGGCTGAGTATGAAATGCTATTCCCCGGAACCTATACCTAAGATGCCAGCCCCATTCCGGTGGATAGGGAACCTTGGGCCAACAACCTACTGTTCCCGAAACATCAATTTGTTCGAGAATCCGATAATGAAAGAATACGGACTGATTTTACGGCGACGACTCTTAGCGCGAAACAACGGACACGAATAGGAACATGGAACGTTTTAACCCTAGCCCAGCAGGGTAAATTGGCACAACTTGCCAATGAGGCACGCCGTATGAAGCTTGAGATCCTGGGACTGAGTGAAGTCCGTTGGCCAAACTTTGGAGAACACAGAACGCTGTCGGGACAAGTTCTGCTATACTCTGGTTTACGAGGTGAACACGCTCCCCGGCATCGCGGAATTGACTTCCTACTAAGCGCTCAGGCACACTCTGCGCTTATGATGGGGGAACCTATAAGTGAAAGGATAATCGTTGCCAGATGTAGAGCACGGGTCCGAAACCTTACTATAATCCAATGTTATGCGCCAACCGATGCTGCCGATCTGCAAGACAAAGAGAACTTCTACAGTCAACTCAATGCCGTCGTAGATAGAATTCCGAAGGGTGATATCAAGATCTGTTTGGGCGACTTCAATGCGAAGATCGGATCCGACAACTCGAACCATGAGCGCATTATCCCAAGCAGCACGCGCAACATCTTTCAAATAGGTGTTTGTTCCTAATAAATTGCATTGAAGACACTGGCAATACATCGAGTCACATTAAAGCCACTTCCCAGTTTCATAATATCACAACGTTTCATTTCCGTTTAAGTGGCGTCGCAATATTCTACCCATCTGACTTCTTGGGTGGTTTAAAATTCGATGTGTTCCATATCAGAAACAAAACAGATAAGTTGCAGAATTAATAACACTTCGGTTCATTGCTGTTACGACAATGTTTCTGATATGTTGCAAAACACTTTGAGCTCAGCTGAGCAGTATTTTATTTTTGACAGTCTCCTGCATGTTCCGTATAAGGTACAATGAAGTTACACATGACTTTGTTGTTTATGTAGTGCACTTGTAGCAGAATCTCCAAATAGAATTGTTGGTGTGATGGTTATAGTAGAAGGTTGCCAATCTCAAGGTCCATGGTTCGATTCCCGGTTGGTTTTAGTGTTTTTATTTTCATTGTAGCCGCAAGATGTTGCAAATAGGCTCCACCTCTTGCGCTTTTTGTGTCACAAAGGAGTTCCAAATGCGACGTGTTGTGCATAAGTCAGACATTTCGTAAGTCACACCACAGTTGTTGTTACTCACTGAGAAACAAGAGGTGTTGCTTGGGATGGGACGCCATGGTCTCGGAGAAATGAGCGAAAACGGAGAGCTGTTCGCAGAATTTTGTGGTAATAACGACATGGTGATCGGGGGATCGCTCTTCCCTCATCGACCGGTTCACAAGGTCATGTGGGTCTCCCGTGATGGCTTTACTGAAAATCAAATCGACCACATCTGCATCAGCCGAAAATGAAAACGGAGCCTTCTTGATGTACGGAATAAACGTAGTGCCGATATCGCGTCTGATCATCACCTCCTCATCGGCGAAATACGCCTGCGCATTGCGCGGATTCGTCGGCAGGAGGAAAAAGTTGGACGACGATTCAACACACGCCGACTGGAAGATGCCACGGTGAAACGGTCCTTCATTGAAGAACTGGAGACGCGTGCTGCAGATATTCCGGAAGGTGGCAGCGTGGAAGACCAATGCCATCAAGAATGCCTTCATCGCCACCAGCGAGAACAATCTGGGCGAACTGCGCACCCAGAGAAAACAATGGATCACCGATGAGACCTGGGGGAAGATAGAGGAGCGAAGAGAAGCCAAAACCGCGATAGAGCGATCGAAAACCAGAGGAGCCAAAGTCTTAGCCCGTCGACGATACGCGGCTCTTGAGAAGGAAGTAAAACGCTCATGTCGACGGGACAAGCGAGTGTGGGCAGACTCTATGGCCGACGGAGGAGACAGAGCCGCCGCAACCGGGGACATTCGCCTCCTCTACGATATCTCACGACGCTTAAGCGGGGCGAAGATGAATGCACCGATGCTTGTGAAAGACGCGAATGATCAGTTATTGACCGACCCAACTGATCAACTGAAACGCTGGTTCGAGCACTTCGAACAACTTTTTCAAGTGCCAGCCAGGCCATCACCACCTCGGTATGATCTGCCTAGGATCCGACGTATAACACGCGTCAATACTGAAGCTCCATCACTGCTAGAGAGTCTAGCCCAAGGGGTCGATCGCATATCAGCCGAGATGCTCAAAGCTGACCCCATGACATCCGCTCAACTACTGCATCGTTTATTTGGTAATATCTGGGACACCGCAACTTTCCCGGTCGACTGGATGCAAGGTATCTTAGTGAAGGTGCCCAAAAAGGGTGACCTGACTGTATGCGATAACTGGTGAAGCATTATGTTGCTGTGCACCGTTGTAACGTTTAGATTTTGTTGTAATGTAAACATAGATGTTAGACCTCATGTTAGCTAGTGCGCTACTAATGCTGTAAATAACATAAAGAAAATACAATGCTCCATGAGCAATGATAGGAAAACCTCTGATGAAACCATGCAAGCAAAATCAACCTAAAGTCCTGGTTGCTCGAAAACCAGAAACGCACACTCAAACCGCCATCCACACACCTGGCCACACACCCGGCTAGAGAGCAGATACAAGAACACAAACTCACAAGGCGTCGCTCGCTCACTGCCACCATCGAAGAGAAGCCGAATAATGCAGCTGAGATACGAACACCCGCTCAAAAGAGCAGCACACGAGATCAATGTTCTCACCAACACACTATCACAAGGACGAGGCCAACCTATTCCACTTTGCGCTGCATCATCGACGATCAGTTGGGTTGTGTCGTTCGTGTGGAAAGCCTCTTGCCGTCTACTGCAGGTTTTTGGGAGAACAGTGCCGCGATTTTAGTTTGTCGAAGTCGGCCATCTTGACTAAAAGGAAAGTTGGAACCCGACACGTGCGGCTAGCCTTAGGGTCGGTTCCCAGGAAGCGCCGTCACACATCCCTTCGATCCGGAGGACTAGACGTGCTTTGTCAGTGGACGATATAAACGGCAAAAGTAAAATCGGAACTTCCAAAATAGCATAAATTAGCCAGTTCGGACGCGCTTCTGATTGAGCTCCACACGATAATCGTGCTGAATCGCATCGGTGCTTCGGTGTTTCCGTGAGGTGCACACACGCACGGGATTTTTGACTGTTTTTTGACTGCAGACCAGCCCGAAACAAAACGCACATAACCAACACTACTCTGCCGACGATCTTTGACTGTTTTTGGTGAGTTGATTTGTTTCACATAACGGACCGAAGACGGAAAATAACACCAAGGTTCTATCTAGATTCACCCCGCGCCAGACTACAGACCAGCCCGAAACAAAACGCACATAACCAACGCGAGTCTGCCAACGATCTGCCTCAACAAGAGCCTTCCCGGAGGAAGTAAGATGCCGCTTGATTGACTTTGGACAAATGCTGACCATTCGTTGCCATAGGGCTCTTTTTCTTTATCCACAGTTGCTGCTGGGCGGACTCGAGGCACAGGGGCGACCAAGCGGTACGGTAGACGAGTCGAGTGTGGCAACCTCGTTTCGGAAAATCCCCTGGGGGGACGGAAGGCCGTATCGGCGGAACCGACAGGCGCGCTTCGGACAATTTCGGGCCAACATAGTACGGCGTGAGGGCCATCGGACCGAAGACTGGCAGGGCCGCATCGGCGGAAGAGCCAAACACGAATTCGGACAATTTTGAGGCAACTACGAGTGGCGAGCAAACCATCGGGCAGAGCGCCGGTAGAGACAAGTCGGCGGAGAGCTCCAACGTGCATTCGGGCGATTTCGAGCCAACATCGAGTGGCGGGCCGAGCACGGACAGGTGTGGTGTGAGCGTGACGGCCCAGTTCAACGGCAGTGCGCAGGCAGGTGTGGCGACCCGAGCCATCCGGCATTAGCGGTGCTAGCATGCAGAGGTTACAAGTGATGGGTGCACCCGTGAGTAGTAAACTTAAGAGGTGTTAGATTTAGAAAAGAGGGAGAAGAGAACACAAGCTAGGAGAGAAACAGAGTAGGTGAGGAGGGCCCGAAATGGCGTTCAATAAATGATATTGTCATGAAAATTTAATCGTTTGGGTTTCAGTTTATTTGGTGCGTATTCCTTGAGCTAGCTGGGACTGATCGGGATTGCTACTGACCCCCCGACAGACCCACTCATTACACCGTTCTCAAAGTTCTATGCAAAATTATTCTAGCCCGGATTCAGGAGAAGATCGATGCGACCCTCCGGCGGCAACAGGCCGGATTCCGTGCCGGAAGATCCTGTGTGGACCATATTGTCATGCTCCGCATCATTCTGGAGCAGGTCAACGAATTCCAAGAGTCCCTTTACTTGGTATTTATTGACTACGAAAAAGCTTTCGACCGTCTCAATCACGAGAATATGTGGGGCGCCCTGAGACGCAAGGGGGTTCCTGAGAAAATCATCGGCCTCATCGAAGCACAGTACGAGGCCTTTTCGTGTAGAATGCTGCACAATGGGGTCCTGTCCGACCCTATCCGGGTCGTAGCTGGTGTGTGGCAAGTATGTATTCTATCACCGTACCTGTTCCTCATCGTAATCGATGAGATTCTGGTAGATGCGATTGACCGTGAACCAAACCGCGGGCTGTTATGGCAGCCTATAATCATAAAGCATGATGACGTTGCACTTCTCGCGATACGACGCTCTGATATGCAGAGTAAGCTCAACGACCTTGTCGAGCGCTCCTCTTCGGCAGGTTTAGACATCAACGTCAACAAAACCAAATCGTTGGATATAAACACGTGTTACCGAATACGATAACAATAAATATCGACACAGTTGAATGAATCGCTCTTATCCTGTGAGACTGCGCATGAAGTACCCATAAGGCGGAATACCCAGGAAAATTGTAATCTATTTGGGTATTCCGTCTTCATAGTGTAAAAACTAACGCGACGCTTCAACCCAACCCCGGCGAGAATAAGGGCGAACATCAGAGAGCCAGTGGAAGATCCGGGCGAAAGCGAAAAGAGGGAGAAGGAAAGGATGGAAAAAACGAAAAAAAGGGGAGTTCGTTCGAGGACGTTGTAAAGTGCGGACGCAGCAGATAACGAAGGGTGTAAAATCGGGCGGAGAAGTGAACCCCGGTCGAAAGTAGAATTGATAATCCGGGCTCGGTTTCCGTGCAACCAAGAAGCCCCCCGTAGCTGGGAAAATCGGGAAGCATCCGACATAACCTGGACGATTAGCTTCTACCCGTCTACGACCAAGGAAGGGTGATATTGTGCAATCCAGGTGCAACGTGCCACCTCTCGGGGCATGTTGAGTGCTGTATTCGCGTGTGCTCCGAACTGTGTAATCAGGCCATCCCCAGCTGATTTCCCATCCTGTTCACGTGCCTGCCAGGGAATTCAGCTCTACCCGCAAGCGTATTCACCGGCTGTAGTAACGGTCGTACTCATCGAGTGAGTGAAAATTCGGTCGTCTACCGGCCGATATCGAGTTCCCCTCAGACCCTGCCAAGCATCGGACGGCGATTTCAGCACCACCTAGCACCTTGATAGCCGTGAATCCCGTCTAACCCCTCGCCCGCTACAAGATCCATTCCGGCTTCAGTTGCCCGTTTATCGTCTCCGGCCATGGAATCTATACGCCGATACATCGTTTCTGGCATGGGACCAAGTCAAGCTTCTGGCGAGCCTCCAACCTATCCCAAATTCGAACCCCATACGAAACGGACACCGAAAGTCTTATCACAGGACCACTCGCCCGGCGGATTTCCGCCCAACCGCAAGGTAGGGAAAGCATCGATCGGCCGCAACGGTACTAACATGAAACTAACCACTAAAATCCAAAAAAAATGAAGAGAACCCATTTAAAATAAATAAGTAAAATGTATCTTGTATTTAAATTAATTACCCGCTTCCCTGGCATGCAATTGCGTCGATAGCTTTGTTGTGTTGTCCCCCGCTTCTCCCCGTTTCGTGTCGTTGTGTCCCTCAAGCAGGCCTTTAGCCGGCCCTGAGAATTAAGACCCTTAGTGACCCGTGTGGACGTCCATTGCCTAGACGTGTGGACGTCACCGGTAGTTACACACGGTGATTCCTTCCAGTTTCACAGTAGCCGGGCAACCAGTGGAGAATGTTGAAAGCTTCCAATATCTTGGTAGACAAATGGCGTCAGACGGCGGTACCAAGATCGACATAGGCGCACGGATCAAGAAAGTAAGGGCTGCCTTTGCGAGTTTAAGAAATATCTGGAAAAACAGGCAGATAAGTGAACGCACCAAAATACGAATTTTCAACTCTAACGTGAAATCTGTGCTGTTATACGCTAGCGAAACATGGTGTGTATCAGTGGAGAACACTCAACGGCTGCAGGTGTTTATTAACAGATGCCTGCAGACCGCATCGTGCTTTCGTGCTGTGCGGTTCTTTCTCTCTTTGCGGAAGGAAGTTTTTAATACTACCCGAAGCTATTTTAATTTCAACGGTGCTTCTCAGCGCTATTTGTACCCACTGATCCCGTTACGATCTTTGCAAGGACCCGTGCCTTCGTTTTACGTTGGACCCGTTTGCGGAAGTAAAATTCCGACAAGCGGTGGTAATCCTGCAGGGACACCGTTCTGGGAAAAAACCTCTTAGAAGGTCACGTCTCCACTCCACGCTCAGCAATGAGTATTAACAAAAACAAGAGGAAGGGGGAGTCTCTGAATTCTCCACTTCCTTCAAAGAAACAAGGTTTCAAGACCGTCCTGCCCAAGCGCGGAAAAAATAGAAGGAAGCTGGATACTTCAGATATTCCTTCTAAATCTAATGTTGACATTGTTTCTTCTCCTATCGAACTGAGCAATCAGTTCGATTTGATTAATGATGAAATTGAGCAAAATCGAATCTACCTTTAGCCAGGTGATTCGATTCATGCGAAGAAACAAAGGATTCCGCCAATTGTGGTATCTGTTGCCGAGTTTTCTGGCTTTCGGAATGAAATCTTGAGTAACCTTCAGGGGATCAAGGTTTCATTTCAGAGAGAAGATTCCAATAAATTTAAGTGTGCAAATTGTGGGGGAATCATAAATCCAATTTCTGGGAATGCCCTTCACGCAAAAAAGTTTTGAATTCCCGTACAAAATTGATGACGGGAAATTCCAATCGGATCCCAGATACGACGGGTAGAAATTTTTCAAACGCTCAAATTTCGAAAACGGTTACCGGTCGAGCAATTCATACCCACCACAATTCACAAACAAATTTTGCCGCTCGTCAACGGGTAGCAAGCACTTCAGTAAATTCCAATTTTTCCAATGTACCTACGTATGCAAACATCGCTGCTGGTAGACAAAATTTCTCTTCTCAAAATGAGGTTTATACCCATGTCCCAACGGAAAATAACGGTCATGTTGCCGATTCAGGTAGCATGACTGCTTCCGACTAACTGAACAATTGCATCACATGATTGATGCAATGTTCAAAGCAAATACCATTCCTGAAGCTGTTCAGGTTGGTATAAAGTACACACAAAAAATTGTTATCGGACTCCGTTTCAATGGATCCAATTAATTGTGTGAAAGTTCTAAATTGGAATGCCCGCTCTCTAAAGGGTAAGGAAGATGAATTATTCAACTTCCTAACAGTTCATAATGTGCATATTGCCATTATAACAGAAACGTATTTAAAACCAGGACTCTCCATTAAAAGAGATCCAAACTATTTTATCTACAGAAATGATCGTCTTGACAGCGCCTGTGGTGGGGTCGCCATTGTCATCAATAGACATATCAAACATACATTATTTTCTTCATTCGAAACCAAAGTTTTTGAAACCTTGGGAGTTTCTGTTGAAACAAATTTTGGACAATTTTCCTTCATTGCAGCCTACTTGCCTTTTCAATGCAATGGGCAGCAAAAGAATTTGTTGAAAGCTGATCTTCAAATTCTGACTCGCAACAAATCAAAATTCTTCGTAATTGGTGACTTCAATGCCAAACACCGTTCATGGAATAATGCTCAAAGCAATTCCAATGGAAAAATTTTATTTGAAGATTGTTCTGCGGGATATTATACTATTCAATATCCCAATGGCCCTACTTGTTTTTCTTCCAGTCGAAATCCTTCTACAATTGATTTAGTTTTAACGGATTCAAGTCAGCTGTGTGGCCAATTGGTAACTCATGCTGACTTTGACTCTGATCACCTTCCTGTGACATTTGACATCTCACAAGAAGCCATTTATAATCCAATCAGCTCTACTTTTAATTATCATAGAGCTGATTGGGATTTATATAAAACATATATCGATAGGAATTTTGATGTTAATATTCCTTTGGATACCAAAAGTGATATTGACAATGCGCTCGTATCTTTGACAAATTTAATTGTCGAAGCCAGAGGCATTGCAATTCCTAAATGTGAAATTAAATTCAACTCCATTATTATTGACGACGATCTTCAGCTACTGATCCGTCTTAAAAATGTGAGGCGAAGGCAATACCAAAGAACTCGCGATCCCGCGTTGAATGTTATTTGGCGAGATTTGCAAAATGAAATTAAAAAACGTTTCGCTATTCTGAGAAATACCAACTTTGAGAATAATGTCTCGAAGTTGGATCCCAGTTCGAAACCCTTTTGGAAATTAACGAAAATTCATAAAAACCTTAAAAGCCAATTCCAGCGCTTAAAGAGGGAAATAAAATTTTATTAACAAATGGCGAAAAGGCTCAAAAACTTGCTCAGCAGTTCGAGAGTGCCCATAATTTTAGTCTAGGTCTTACTAGTCCAATTGAGGATCAGGTTACACGGAGCTTCGAAGACATTCTCAATCAAGAGAATGTTTTGACCCTTCGTTGGGAACTAATTTGGATGAAGTGAGATCTATTACTAGAAAATTTAAAAATATGAAAGCCCCGGGTGATGATGGTATTTTCTACATACTTATCAAAAACTTCCTGAGAGCTCTTTATCCTTTTTGGTTAATTTATTTAACAAATGTTTTCAATTGGCATACTTTCCAGATAAATGGAAAAACGCCAAAGTTGTTCCAATTTTGAAGCCGGACAAAAATCCAGCTGAGGCTTCTAGTTATCGCCCAATCAGTTTGTTTTCTTCAATAAGCAAACTGTTTGAAAAGATTATTTTAAATAGAATGATGGTTCATATTAATGACAATTCTATTTTTGCTGATGAGCAATTTGGTTTTCGCCATGGGCATTCAACCACTCATCAGTTATTAAGAGTTACGAACTTAATTCGGCTCAACAAATCTGAAGCATATTCGACTGGGGTTGCTCTTCTTGATATAGAGAAAGCATTTGACAGTGTTTGGCATGAAGGTTTGATTGTAAAATTGATGAATTTTAATTTTCCTCTGTACATTATTAAACTGATCCAAAATTATTTATCAGATCGCTCACTGCAGGTAATCTATCAGAATTCTAAATCTGATAGATTACCTGTTAGAGCTGGTGTTCCCCAAGGCAGCATACTGGGGCCCATATTGTATAACATTTTTACTTCTGACTTACCTGATTTACCACCAGGGTGTCAAAAATCTTTGTTTGCAGATGACACAGGTCTCTCAGCCAAAAGGCGAAGCCTTCGTGTCATTTGTAGTAGATTGCAAAAAAGTTTGGATATTTTCTCCACTTACTTGCAAAAATGGAAAATTTCCCCGAATGCTTCCAAAACTCAGCTTATAATTTTCCCACATAAGCCGAGAGCTTCTTATTTGAAACCTTCTAACAGACATATTGTCTCTATGAATGGGGTTCCAATTAATTGGTCTAGCGAAGCTAAATATTTAGGACTTCTGCTAGATCAAAAAATAATCTTTAAAAATCACATTGAAGGCCTTCAAGCCAAATGTAACAAATATATTAAGTGTCTATATCCACTTATAAACAGAAAATCAAAACTTTGTCTTAAGAACAAACTTTTGATTTACAAACAAATTTTTAGACCAGCCATGTTGTATGCTGTGCCAATATGGACTAGTTGCTGCAATACCAGAAAGAAGGCACTTCAGAGGATTCAAAATAAAATTTTGAAAATGATTCTGAAGTTGCCTCCGTGGTATAGTACTAATGAACTTCATAGAATTTCTAATATTGAGACATTGCAACAAATGTCCAACAAAATAATTTCCAATTTTAGATAAGCTCCTTGTACCCTTAGTATAAATTAGGTTAAGTTTAGTTTTAGTAACAGATGCCTGCGGTATATAATTCGGGCCTGGTGGCCTCACAACTGGATCTCAAACAACGAGCTCCATCGTCGTTGTCACCAGAGGCCGATAGCAACAGAAATTCGGGATCGGAAGTGGGGCTGGGTCCGCCACACTCTACGTAGGGGCGGAAACGAAATCTGTAAACAAGTATTAGACTGGAACCCAGCGGGACATCGCAGCAAAGGTAGACCCAGAGGCTCATGGCGGCGAAGCCTCAATAAAGAAATAAAAGAAGTCGACCGAAATCTAACCTGGCAACAGGTTAAAGCGATAGCCGGGCAACGCTCAGGATGGAGATCTTTCAAGTCGGCCCTTTGCGCCACCGGAGGTGTACAGGATCCATAAGTAAGTAAGTAAATTCATTTTTTAACCTTTCTCGTATACTAAGTATACCTAAAGGCTATATGATCACTCCAAAAACAAACTTTTCGTAGAAGGCTCGGCTTTTCAAAGGAGGGAGGGGTCTCGAACCATCTTAAGAACATTCCCCGGCCCTAAATACCTCTGCATACATATTTTCACGCCGATCGGTTCAGTAGTTTCGGATTCATTTTTATGTATATAGATTAAGCCATAAAATCGATTGTGTATCAATAACAGCAACAATTTACATACTGTCACACATCAGTAAAGTTAAATTATATATTTCTTATAGAGTCTATGCGAAAACGGCGTAAGTTTATTCATTACAGATGTTGTTGATACAGAACGCTGGAATTGAGCAACGCACAGCAACTTATACCTGCTTCGGCTGCGTATACTGCCTGAATGGTATTGCATTTTCGCAACATCGCACACCAACAATTTGGGTTCCTATTTTTAGTCATTTGCTGATTAGCCACAGCCATAGCCACAAGATTCCCCACGCCCATGAAGTGATATTGCAACAGCAACAGTGTGTTCGTTTACGACGAGGCAATCTCGGCATCTGATAGGATAGGATGGATCCGCTGCTGTCCGACAAACAGAGGAGGGCAACGGACATTCGTGATGCCATACAGAAGTACCACGCGGAACGAAATCCGTGGGGACCGGATCATCGAGCGCACGCCGTGTTTCTTGGAGTTCAGCGGAATAATGCACGACGGCGCTTTCACATCGCAGATAATGGAAAAAGATGTTGTTCTTGTATAGGATGGATCCTGCTTTTGGTGGCCGCTTGTACAGCGGCCTGGTATACGTGGTCCAGGGTAATAGACAGCGCGAACAATTTGGCCACAAATTTTCCGGCACTGCGAACCATCGGAGAAAAACAATGTCTACCAACGGAGCCGGTGACTAATTCGTTCGTTCAAGTGGTTAATTGTACACTGCAGCAGACAGGATTGTTTGCAGAGAGACTGGCTCTAGTGCTGAAGAGCGGCTACGATGTTTGATTGACGACTTAAGTGACCAGAGAGATGGTGGTTGTGATGTTTTGTGAAATTACTTTTACGTTAGGTCTAGGTGACCTAGAGGAACAAAATTCACCTGTATTTTACATACATAGTCAATAGGTTATAGTGAAGTGAATGAAGTTACGTTTTTGTGTTCGAAATACACTCTGTGCATGGATGTTTTGAATAGCCGCAAACAGACTGATAAGTAACTATAAGATTGTGGGTGTTTACTTGATCAATGAATAAATATTTATGTGTTGTGCCTACAGCTTCATGCAGTCGTATTTATTCTTTTCAATTACACAGTTCTGTAGAATTCCTGAACTCCCATTTTTTTTATGCTGTATTTACTTTATGAGTGATTTCACGCATAATCGGTATACGACAAAACTTTAACATCTTGGATTTGGACAGATCGAATGTATTTAGTATACTGCATATTCGTCGATTTCGAGGTTATATCGAATGGTCATATTCCTCATAATATTATCGAATGTGTGTTAAAAATAGTCGGACACTTAATATATTTGTTACATTTGGCTTGAATGCCTTCAACGTGACTTTTAAAAGTTAAGTTTTGATCTAGCAGAAGTCCTAAATATTTAGCTTCGCTAGACCAATTAATTGGAACCCCATTCATAATGACAATATGTCTGCTAGAAAGTTTCAAATAGGAATCTTTCGGCTTATATGGGAAAATTATAAGCTGAGTTTTGGATGCATTCGGGGAAATTTTCCATTTTTGCAAGTGGAGAAGATATCTAAACTGTTTTGCAATCTACTACAAATGACACGAAGGCTTCGCTCTTTGGCTGAAAGGCCCATGTCATCTGCAAACAAAGATTTTTGACACCCTGGTGGTAAATCCGGTAAGTCAGATATGAAAATGTTACACAATATGGTCCCCAGTATGCTGCCTTGGGGAACACCAGCTCTTACAGGTAATCTATCAGATTTCGAATTCTGATAGTTTACCTGCAGTGAGCGATCTGATACATAATTTTGGATCAGTTTAATAATGTACAGAGGAAAATTAATATTCATCAATTTTACAATCAAATCTTCATGCCAAACACTGTCAAATGCTTTCTTTATATCAAGAAGAGCAACTTCAGTCGAATATCCTTCAGAATTGTTGAGTTGAATTAAATCCGAAACTCTTAATATCTGTTGATTGGTTGAATGCCCATGGCGAAAACCAAATTGGATAAAGGATAAAGAGCTCTCAGGAAGTTTTTTGATAAGTATGTAGAAAATACCATCATCACCCGGGGCTTTCATATTTTTAAATTTTCTAGTAATAGATCTCACTTCATCCAAATTAGTTCCCAACGAAGGGTCAAAAACATTCTCTTGATTGAGAATGTCCTCGAAGCTCCGTGTAACCTGATCCTCAATTGGACTAGTGAGACCTAGACTAAAATTATGGGCACTCTCGAACTGCTGAGCCTTTTCGCCATTTGTTAATAACATTTTATTTCCGTTTTTAAGCGCTGGAATTGGCTTTTGAGGTTTTTTAAGGATTTTCACTAATTTTCAAAAGGGTTTCGAACTGGGATCCAACTTCGAGACATTATTCTCAAAGTTGGTATTACTCAGAATAGCGAAACGTTTTTTAAATTTAATTCTGCAAATCTTGCTAAATAACTTTCTACGCGGGATCACGAATTCTTTGATATTGCCTTCGCCTCACATTTTTAAGATGGATCAAAAGAAGAAGATCGTCTTGAATAATAATGGAGTTGAATTTAATTTCACATTAAGGAATTGCAATGCCTCTGGCTTCGACAATTAAATTTGTCAAAGATACGACAGCATTATCAATATCACTTTTGGTATCGAGAGGAATATCAACATCAAAATTCCGATCGATATATGTTTTATATAAATCCCAATCAGCTCTATGATAATCAAAAGTAGAGCTGATTGGATTATAAATGGCTTCTTGTGAGATTTCAAACGTCGCAGGAAGGTGATCAGAGTCAAAGTCAGCATGAGTTACCTATTGGCTACAGAGCTGACTTGAATTCGTTAAAACTAAATCAATTGTAGAAGGATTTCGACTGAAAGTAAAACATGTTAGACCTTTGGGATATTGAATAGTATAATATCCCGCAGAACAATCTTCAAATATTTTTTTCCGTTGGAATTGCTTTGAGCATTATTCCATGAACGGTGTTTGGCATTGAAGTCACCAATTACGAAGAATTTTGATTTGTTGCGAGTCAGAATTTGAAGATCAGCTTTCAACAAATTCTTTTGCTGCCCATTGCATTGAAAGGGCAAATAGGCTGCAATGAAGGAAAATTGACCAAAATTTGTTTCAACAGAAACTCCCAAGGTTTCAAAAACTTTGGTTTCAAACGAAGAAAATAATTTATGTTTGATACGTCTATTAATGACGATGGCGACCCCACCACAGGCGCTGTCAAGACGATCATTTTGTCACTCTTGATGAAGAGTCCTTGGAGAAACTTTCGGACGACATCGTGGAGGAACTCCCAAACGAAATCCTGGATGAACTTCCGTCGAAATCTTTAAAGAACATCCAGACAAAATCCTGGAGATATTTCCGGAAGAAGTCCTGGAGAAACTTTCAGACGAAATTCTTTAGGAAAAACTGGAAAAAATTTTTGGATGAACTTTCGGAGGAATTTTCGGACGAAATCTGAAGCAGACATGCAACCTGAGTCGTCAGAACGAACATTATTTTCCGTTGAAGAATGGGTATGAAAATCATTCATCGTCGGTAATTTTTCAGAAATGAAATTTTGCCTGCCTGCAGCGATGTTTGAAAAATTAGAGTTTGACCTTGGCGTGAAAGGTTCCACCACAAATCATGCATTTAGCATCCATGTGGCAATATTTTGTTCCGTGACCCCACTTTTGGCACTTACGGCACTGTGTGGGGTTTTGGAAATTTCCCCCAGGCCTGCGGAAATGTTCCCATGTAACACGGACATGGGACTAATACAGGCCTTTTCCAAACTTTTCATATTATTTAGCTCATTTTTGTTAAAGTGAACTAAATAAAATTCTTGAGACATACCCCTCTGGGGAGTACCAGAGCGAGATTTATTTTTCATCTTACTTACTTGGACTGGTGAAAATCCAAGTAATTCAGAAATTTCAATTTTAATCTCATCCAGTGATTTATCATCACTGGGGAGACCTTTCAAGACGACTTTGAACAATCGCTCAGTTTTGTCGTCGTATGTGAAGAATTTTTGGCGCTTCTCAGTTAAATACTGAAGAAGACGTTTGCGATCGTCAGAGGATCCCGGCAAAACGCGGCAGTCACCCTTCCTGGCAATCTGAAATGAAACCTTGATCCCCTGAAGGTTACTCAAAATCTCATTCCGGAAGCCAGAAAACTCGGCAACAGATACCACAATTGGCGGAATCCTTTGTTTCTTCGCATGAATCGAATCACCTGGGCTAGAGGTAGATTCGATTTGCTCAATTTCATCATTAATCAAATCGAACTGATTGCTCAGTTCGATAGGAGAAGAATTATTTCCGATATTAGAGTTAGAAGGAATATCTGAAGTCTCCAGCTTCCTTCTATTTTTTCCGCGCTTTGGCAGGACGGTCTTGAAATCTTGTTTCTTAGAAGAAAGTGGAGAATTCAGAGACTCCCCCTTCCTCTTGTTTTTGTTAATACTCATTGCTGAGCGTGGAGACGTGACCTTCTAAGAGGTTTTTTTTCCCAGAACGGTGTCCCTGCAGAATTACCACCGCTTGTCGGAATTTTACTTCCACAAACGGGTCCAACGTAAAACGAAGGCACGGCTCCTTGCAAAGATCGTAACGGGATCAGTGAGTACAAATAGCGCTGAGAAGCACTGTTGAAATTAAAATAGCTTCGGGTAGTATTAAAAACTTCCTTCAGCAAAGAGAGAAAATAAAACCGCTCAGCACGAAAGCACGATGCGGTCTGAACTCATTGACTGATTTCAACCATATTTGGAACACGCATTCTTTAACTAAAGGAGACGACGATAAGTGGGTTAGGGATGCTCTTTGGAAAAGAGGGAGGGTTTGGGGGGAGAAGTATTGCTTAGTTATCTATCAATTCAACCTTTTATCGAAATCATGGCTTGCCCAGGGAAAATAGACGGAACGGTGGATATTTTTCCTTCTTGAGAAATAGACGTTTGCCCGGAACAAGGCGATTGTGGGTTTGTTCCCTTCTTCAAAATCAGCCAATGTTTTCAAATGAAATCTGCCTTCTTTTAACCATTGATGAAGTATTAATAAGAAAACACAATTATCCTGTTGAACAATTGGTTTATTCATTTTTCGATTGTGAAAAAACTGAGAATCAAACTGTCAATTCCGAGCAAGGCCGGGTACATACAGCTAGAAGTCTATATTAATCACTTCCCAGTTATAAACTGCAAGCACCTTTTTTGTAATGGTAAGATGTTGGCTTCAATTATTTTTAAAATTAACAGTGAACAAATGTTGAATAGTATCAAACTGGCATTTTCAGCGATATTCCACAGAATTTTAACAAAAAAAACTCATCGCATATATTTCTGAACATTTGGCAATAGATATCTCACTTGTCACAAGACGAGTTTGTACAATCCCATTAAATTCCACCACTTGATTTTAAGTTGACAGATACGTATTTCGACCTCAACAGTAAGGCCGTCTTCAGTGTCTCGTACTTGACTCGACTTGAAGAAAATGATCGCAGCTTACACTATTTATACTATGCGTTGGTATAATAATTTATCTAGGTACTACTAGGTACTACATTTACTACTGTGCTTACTTCTACTCGTTTGTTGCTTAGGTATAAACTTAATGCTTATGTATAAACGTGAAGAGCCAGGAGCTACCATTTCCTTGATCTTTATTCAACAACCGCGTTTGTACCTGTGGTAGCCGCGTGTTATCAGCACGAGAGTGTATATAAGACTAAACGCGTGATCCACTGATTTATGTAATTAGCAATCGCTGTCGCACCACTGGTCACTGGTGGCCAGTCGTGTGTCATATATAGATTCATTATATCCACTAACATAGTATCGAGCCAGTATGCGCGTCCTGTCAAGTGAGACACTAGTCACCACATCCCCCTTTCTATAAAATAAATATGTCTGCTGTAACATTCAAGTCGTATGCACGTTAAATATTTCCAAGCGTAATATCGCCAAAGAACACTGTAGCTCATTCTATTGTAAGATTTCTATTCTTTATTTACAAGACTTTTTTTCGCTATTATTTATTTACAAGACTTTTAGCCCGTGGCTGGTTCATCTTGGGCTATTTTATACTTCTATTCTTCCTATAAATAACCATAATAAAGATATCATATTGCACTCTATTTGATTACCAGATTCCATTCTTATTCAGACACTTCATTTATAAACTTCTTATTAACTTCGTATCACTTACCATTGTTATTCAGACACTTCATTCATAAACTTCTTTTTGACTTACAATAAGAGAATTGTTGCACAATTGTAAAAGTGCATAGACACGGAAGATTATGTTGGTTTAACTAATACTACTTTGGTTGCTACCTATCTTTTTACAGAATCGTTTAATAAACCAAAGATGTACAAACCTGATCGGCTAATAAGCATACCACTAACCATTCACACTTATTTAATTTATTATAATATAATCATAAGACATTCCACGTCGAGCATCCGTGCGAGACGGTTGTAAGTCCGCGTACGGTCTGCTTCTCATTTGGTTTTTTTCCTGAAGTACAGGTAGTGGTTTTTTTTCCGAAAGTGTTTTGAAGCATAGTGCTTGAGTGGAAGTGGTGCTTAGCTGTAGCAGTTAAGTAGCCATTTCGTTGGTTTTGCAACTACGCAAAACTTTGCAGTTTATTCGGCGTCCATCGCAGGCGCAGGCATCATCGTCCCACGCCGACAGTCATCATCCATCGTGCGTCTCCACCAACACAGCCGCTGCCGTCCTGCCACCATCCATCCACCCAGTTGCAGTGTTGGGTGCGGCGAGAACACCAACAATAGCGTGGTTCGCTTCGACCGCACCACTGGCGAGTGTCCATCGAGCTAGTGTGTGCTGCCAGAACTGTTAGCCGGCAACACAGCAGTGTGAACGCAAGTATTTAATTGAGCTCCCTCTCTTCTCCATCTTATTGGAATAGTTTTTTTTCTTTCTTTTTTACTCGTCTTCCCAAATCATTATTTTGTTTGTGTGTGTGTTTTTTTTTCTGCCCTTGTGATAATTGTTTAGTTTTAAAAGAGATTGTGCCTCGCTGCAGCGGCGCATTTCGTGTCCGCAATGCGCGAAGGCGAAGTTGGCGGGGGTACTTCGTATTCCATGTCTGATGTTTCGTTGCATTCGGGTGTTCCAAACCAAAACGAAATGGACACCAGCAACGCTAAAATTTCCTCTACGAGCCCCCGTCCCAAGGTCTACCCTCACGACTCTAGTGGGCCGTATGTTGTTTTCTTTCGACCCAAAGGCAAACGTTTGAATATCAGCCAGATTAGCAAAGATCTGGAAAAGCGATTCTCGTCTGTCACGACCATTGACATGGTTGGGTCCAGTAAACTCCGTGTCACGGTCAGTGATCGCAAACAGGCCAACGAGATTGTCACCTGTGAGCTTTTTACTCTCGAATATAGGGTGTATTTACCGTCAGCAGTGTGTGAGATCGCGGGGGTGGTGACGGAGGGAAGTATGACATGCGACGATTTGAAACAAGGTTTCGGTCGTTTCAAGAACGTTTCTTTGCCTCCTGTTGCGATACTGGATTGCAAACAAATGTATTCGGTGTCGCAGGAGGGAGAGAAGCGGAGTTATTCCCCGTCTGACTCTTTCTGCGTCACTTTTTCCGGGTCCGCACTGCCTGACTACGTAGTGATTGGCAAACTTCGTCTACCTGTTCGGCTGTATGTACCGAAGGTGATGAATTGTGTTAATTGCAAGCAGCTGGGCCACACCGCTCAGTACTGTTGCAATAAACCTCGCTGTGCATCATGCGGAGAGAAGCATGTGGAGGGCGCGTGCAAGACGGCACCGAAATGTGTCTATCCAGCTTTCCACGCTCACCATAATGGCGGCTGCTATAAATTATTTTGACATTAACTGCTTCCGACGCCTAATCCGTTCCGACGCCGAACCGTGTCTTAGCAACCCTTTCAATTTGTTTGTTTACCTAATCAAATTTATTAAAGATAATTTTATATTTTTCAGCATGGAAGCATCGAAAATAATCATTTGGCGAACATCCAATCAATTAATAGTTTGTGTTGTGAAAGCGGCGTAAACTTATACGTTCTGTTCATGCATAGTACTGCAAAAGAAACTACAAAACTACGTTACCAAACGGCTGTTCACGATTTAATCATGGATGTTTTGTGAATTATCATCCTTTTCGACCAACCATTGGTTGATCCAGAAATTATCGCAAATTGCCAGTACAAACTGGTCTCCAACATGCTTACTTTCCATATAAATGTGAATATAGAAAACTCATTGCATGTCAGTTTGCTAAACTCCAAATAAAGTTCTTACAGTTCTTATTATCAAAGACAAGATCAAAGATAATTAAAAATGACCTTGTCGTGTTTGCTTAGAAATTCCTTAAAGTATTCAAATGTACTATACTATGGTGCCCAAAAATTCATAATACTTTATTTGCTCAGTATAATCCACGGTATTTACTATACAATTTTGAAAGAAAAAACCTATTACTGCTACTCATCCTCTTGGAATAAAAAACGTGTAAACTTTTAATAGAAGGCACAGCAAACGCATGATTTCAACGCACCAGTATGTTGCCTTGCATAGCGTACAACATTCAATAAAATAGCCACAAGACGGTAAGGAACTCAATTGATTCCAACCAAATGGCGTGATGAGGTTACTGGTCAAGATCTTTGCCAATTATACATGATTTTCTGACCAAACGTTGAACTGTACGACGTTGAACTACTTTGGCAATGGTACTATTTTATGTAAAAGCAATGAAGATTGAAGACAGTGTCCATCAAACATACACCAAGTTGAAATTCTTTTGCTTCCATTCGCCGGAATGTAGGACCTAAAATACAAAAAAAAAATATAATAAATAGATTAAAAAAGTTTACCCATATCATTTGAATAGCTGATCGTTTCAATTCGCAACTTTTTTTTTCCAGTAAATAAACATACTGAAATGGTTGCTGAGATACGGTTCAGCGTCGGAATCAGTTGGGCGTCGGAAGCAGTTGCTGTCAGAATTATTTATAGCAGGCGCCATTATAGCGATCGTGGAAAGCTGGATTGTAACGAAAGCCCTCCACATGCTCTTGAAGCTTGCCCAACGTACATACAGCAGCGAATCCATCAGAAGCGGTCTTTTCAGCAACGTTCTCGGCGAAGTTACGCCGAAATGTTGAGGAAGGCCGCTCCTCCACTCGTTTCTGACACCATCTACTCGTCTCTTCCTTTGGACGATCAAGGTAGCTCTGACTCCGAGGTTGGAAATGGGGTTCCCTTTGTTTTCAATGGCTCAACGAGGAAGAGAATAAAACAGAGCCAGCGACCCTCGAAAAAGCCTAGAAAACAGCATCAAAGTGAGCCCCAATCCAACATGGTCAAATTCAAAGCGGATGGAAATACTCAAAAACGTTCAACTTTTGTGGTTTCATATCGGGATGATCGAGAGTTTCCACCGCTTCCGGGAACATCTAAAATCCCAGATGCCCCATTTTTTGCGATTTCTCAGCCAGAAAGAGAGCATACAGAGCGAACAGAAGAACTCCCGAGCGCTCCAATGTTCACACTTTCTGGCATCGTGGAGCTCATCCTCAACTTCTTTGATGCTTCCGACCCCGTGAAGAACATGGTCAAAACTGTTCTTCCTATTCTGACTCCTCTCCTGAAGCAGCTGGCTTCGAAAATGCCCCTCCTCGAGTCATTTGTATCCTTCGATGGCTAACTTAGTCAATAAGGGTAACATGATTTCGATTCTACAGTGGAACTGTCGAAGTATTCTTCCGAAATTAGATATTTTTAAATTTTTAGTTAACGAATTACAATGCGATGCTTTTGCTTTATGTGAAACATGGCTAACACCAGATGTGAACCTTCATTTTCCTGATTTCAACATAATCCGCCGCGATCGGGCAAATCGATATGGAGGGGTGCTTTTAGGGATCAAAAAACAGCACTCCTTCTATAGAGTCGATCTTGCGCCGATGTCTGGCACCGAAGCTGTCGCATGTCAGGTGACTATTCGAGGAAAAGACCTCAGTATCGCCTCGATATATCTTCCTCCAAACACCGCGATATCTCGAAGAGATCTCTCGCACATCTGCTCGGTTATGCCCGAGCCACGGTTGCTCCTGGGAGATTTTAACTCCCACGGAACAGGCTGGGGGGAACTGTACGACGACAACCGTTCATCAATGATATACGACCTCTGCGACGACTTCAATATGTCAATTTTAAATACAGGAGAAGTTACACGAGTGGCTCCTCCAGCAAGAGATAGCCGTCTAGATCTTTCCATTTGTTCGAGCTCATTATCGTTGGACTGTACTTGGAAGGTGGTCCAAGATCCCCATGGTAGTGATCATTTGCCGATCGAAGTTTCGATTTCCAATGGACATAAGCAATCTGCTTCCATCGATCTTTCATATGACCTCACGAAGCACATCGATTGGGGCAAATATGCGGACGCCATCAGCGATGGCATACAGTCGATAGAAGCACTTCCCCCGCGGGAAGAGTACAAGTTTCTATCGCAGTTGATTCTTAAAAGCGCTCTTCAGGCACAACGTCGACCGGTGCCAGGAGCTGCGGTTCGTAGGAAACCCTACAGTCCGTGGTGGGACATCGAGTGTACGCAACTTTATCGCGAGAAATCCGCCGCGTTCAAAGAATTTCGGAAACACGGGACGATCGTTCTTCACAAACGATACACCGCGCTCGAAATCCAGTTCAAGAAACTGGTCAAAGTGAAGAAGCGCGGATATTGGCGCACTTTTGTTGAAGGTTTATCGCGCGAGACTTCAATGAAAACTCTGTGGACCGTCGGGAGAAGAATGCGCAACGCGTCGTCCGTAAACGAAGATCGTGAAAGCTCGTCGCGGTGGATACTTGACTTCGCAAAGAAAGTTTGTCCGGATACGGTACCGGTGAGGCAAGAGCTACGTGATGCTTTTGCAGACAGGGATGATATGGATCGTCCCTTTTCGATGATTGAATTCTCACTTGCTCTCCTTTCATGTAACAATTCCGCTCCAGGGATGGATAGAATCAGGTTCAATATGCTCAAAAACCTCCCAGACGTCGCGAAGAGGCGCTTATTGAACTTGTTCAATCAGTTACTGGAGTGCAACATTGTTCCGGATGATTGGAGGGAAGTGAGGGTGATAGCCATCCAGAAGCCCGGAAAACCCGCGTCGGATTGTAACTCGTATCGCCCCATCGCGATGCTGTCATGTCTTCGGAAGCTGTTGGAGAAGATGATTCTCTTCCGGCTAGACAAATGGGTTGAATCGAATAGTTTGTTGTCAGATACACAATTTGGTTTCCGCAGGGGCAAGGGAACGAACGACTGTCTTGCGTTGCTTTCTTCAGAAATTCAGCTTACTTTCGCTAAAAAAGAGCAAATGGGCTCAGTGTTTTTGGACATTAAGGGGCTTTTGATTCAGTTTGCGTCGATGTCTTATCCGCCAAACTCCACGAGTGTGGACTTTCACCAATTTTGAACAACTATTTGTACAATTTGTTGTCAGAGAAGCGTATGAGTTTTTCTCATGGTGACTCGGCAACTTCACGAATTAGCTACATGTGTTTCCCTCAGGGCTCATGTTTAAGCCCCCTTCTTTACAATTTTACGTCAGAGACATTGATGAATGTCTCATGCCAAATTGCTCGTTGAGACAGCTTGCAGATGATTGTGTTGTATCCGTTTCAGGGCCAACATCGGTTGATCTGCAAGGACCGTTCTAAAGATACTCTGGACAATTTGTCCACTTGGGCTACGAAGCTGGGTATCGAATTCTCTCCGGAGAAAACTGAGATGGTTGTCTTTTCAAAAAACACATAAGCCGGCAAAGTTCCCGCTCCAACTGATGGGTAAGACAATCACTCATAGCATATCTTCTAAATACCTCGGGGTCTGGTTCGACTCGAAATGTACCTTCGGGAAGCACATTGTGTATCTGACACAAAAATGCCAGAAACGGATCAACTTCATGCGATCAATAACCGGAACATGGTGGGGAGCGCATCCCGAAGATCTTATGACGTTGTATAGAACAACCATTTTGTCGGTCCTCGAATACGGTAGTTTCTGCTTCCAGTCCGCGGCTAAAACACACATGCTTAAGCTTCAACGGATTCAGTACCGCTGTCTTCGTATCGCGTTAGGATGTATGAATTCGACACATACAATGAGCTTGGAAGTACTTGCGGGAGTACTGCCACTAACAGATCGTTTCGCGGAATTATCGCTCCGGTTCCTCATCCGCTGTGAGGTTTTCAATCCATTGGTCATTGATAACTTCGAGAAGCTGCTCGAACAAAACCCTCAATCTCGATTCATGAGTATTTACCACTGGTACATAACGCTGGAGGTAAGCCCTTCTTCGGTAGATACCAATCGTGCTAACTTCTTAGACTCTTACAGTTCCTCTGTTACTTTTGACCTGTCCATGAAGCAGGAGGTTCATGGAATACCAGACTTTCTGTGTGCGGAGGTCATACCTCCATTATTTGCAAGCAAATACGGGCACGCCAGTGAGGAGAGAAGCTTTTTTACAGACGGGTCAAAAATTGATGACTCCACTGGTTTCGGTGTTTTCAACGTTTTTCATAGCGCCTACTTTAAGCTCAAAGAGCCTTGTTCCGTGTATACTGCTGAGCTAGCAGCTATACACTATTCACTCGAGCAAATCGCATCCCTACCTCCTGACCACTTTTTCATCTTCACCGACAGTCTAAGTTCCTTGGAGGCTGTTCGGTCAATGAAACCGGTTAAGCACTCAGCGTATCTTTGCGGCGAGGATTATCAGGACATCGATCATGTCGTGTGGGCGTGCGAGGAGCATCGTGGCCCCAGATCTGCGCTAACTGAACATCTCCGGGTCCGAGGAAAACAACCAAAGCCTATTAGGGAAGTGTTGTCGGGCCTTGATCTCGAGTACATGTCCCTGGTCCACCAATTTTTGAAAGTTGCTGATGTAAAACTGTAATCATTGCCTGCCCATTCCCTTGTCTGTCGTACCCCATATCGAATGTCTTCCTCTTGTTGTACATTTCCATGTCTGTTGTAAATCCCTTCCGTATGTCTTCCTCTCGTCGTTGTCTCCCAAAAAAAGTTTGTTTGTCCCGTTACAGATGTAAAAATGCGAGGAATATCAACTTTGTGAACATCAGCATCGTAATTACTTAAGCACCCTAAAATCCTTTCCTTTCCTACTGTATTATTGTATTCCCTAACCTCGACTAAACCGCGAGTCTTTCGGTTCCCCAAAACTAACACTATGTATAAGAATCAAGAAATGTATTGTTAAACTTGATTTCGGCTCCGTAACGCTTCA
This sequence comes from Armigeres subalbatus, assembly GCF_024139115.2. NCBI lineage: Eukaryota > Metazoa > Arthropoda > Insecta > Diptera > Culicidae > Armigeres > Armigeres subalbatus. Next base: position 66,159,997 of record NC_085140.1, read on the forward strand.
CGGCAAATGAGCCTTCCAAATAAACGAAAGATTAAAAAAAAAATATATATATAATCATAAGAATTTTTTTTATGGACTTTTTTTATAGATTTATTTATAGACTTCCTTTGATTATATCATTTGTCAACACTTGTGTAATAGATCGATACAGTTTCAACGTTGCTTAACATTCAATCTCTCCAATAATATTCACCAAAATTCACCGGAATCTCCTGATATACATACGATGACATAGATAATGTACAAAATGTTGCTTAGCGAAAAATTAAATCAATATTTTAATTAAATCAGATGTGAAGAATTGATAAGGAAAACGTAAAAAACTGGACACCAAATTGACCATGTTTTTCTTTTTGAAAACTTCTACTGAAGTATATAGTACCACACGATATGTATAAACAAAACAATGTTGTTAATATTTAAAATGCGATTCTCGATAGCAAGGTTTATATGTAAATGTTATTGAACCAAAATTATCCCACTTAGATATACACCCATATTCTTGTTTTCGTACGAACGCGCATTCGAACGAAAGTTGATGCGCATTCTCGTTTACGCCAGCAAAAGCAAATAGGGAAACGGTTCGAACGAATCGCATTCGTTCGAAAGTTTCATTCGTCCGTAAACAAGAATAGGGGTGATAAACCTATCGCATAAGGAAAGAATATTCACTAAAAATGTGACCCATAAAATAAGGCCCAATGATCCACAACTCTAGATGACAGTACCAATCTTAAACAAAAATGAATTAAGGTTCTTGTTGCTACGATTCAACTTGTGAAAAGATTGTTTGGTTGTCAAGATTTTCCCTCTTGCAATACGAATCAAATGATAGCTTACATTGCACCTGTTTTCTGTTTTCTTAGCTTTGTATAAGACGAGCTCGGTAGTCTAGTAGCAACTGCTTCAGCCTAATAAGCAGGAGGTCGTGTTTTCGATCCCAGGCTTGTCCCTTTCCTACTTTGTATTTCTCTCTTAATTCGTTCTGTGTTTCAAGTTCTACCAACATACCAATACCTTTCACACTAATAATGCCAAAACCTTCCGTGGCACATATGAGAGGTCGTAAAGATCTCTGCAGCCTTCTTAAGTAGGTGTCCAACTAAGTATCCTTCCCCTTCCGTAGCATTCGCAAGGACGTGGCCAGGACAGATCTTGACTGTTTGAGAGTGCCTTGCTTTCATCTAAGAGGTAGTGATTAGTCCCAAATCAATATCAGTGGTAACGGATTGAAGTGATGCTATTCCCCTACAATAGTCTGGGCTTGTCCCACCTACGAGTTTGCGCGAATAATTCAATGCTAATGCTAATCTGGCTTTTTCAGGTTTGTATAGAAAATTGTTCAAGACACAGCCATACCTCTTTCTTTTTGCATACTCATAATATCCTAGCAATCACAGTTTCTTATAATATAATGTTAGCTTCTTGGCGGACGCTCCTCACTTAGAGTGAACATAATCACGATGCACTCGGGCCATGGTCAGGCCATGGTCATTTACGATCGGTCTCTGTTGGATTTTCGAACGATTTGTAGGGTTCAGGCAGCAGTAGGTTGTTGGTTCGAATCCACCGTGATGGGATTCCATGGTTAGTTATAGCTTCCGCGATAGAGCATTTCGTATTTCGATTTAGCGCCAAGATAGACACTGTTTAAGTCGCACCTCCAACGTTTGCAAACCTCCAATGGCGCGGGGCTTCATGCCAGATTTCTGCTTACGGATTCATGGAGCTTTTCTCGGTAGTTTCAGTAGTTCAGAGCTCAATGTCACACATCCCAGACAGGTTCTGACGGCCGCATCTCACACTTTTATGTCTGAAGCAAAATACCACTCAGCTAAGTAAACAAACTATCAGCTAAGTAAACAAGCTTTAATTGACGGTTGATTGTCATCGGTGTACCCGTGGAATCGGGAGATTGGAACCAGTGAAGACCAGAGTTATTTCGAACGCCTCGTAGATTATTTCTGTCCAAAACATCCTTATAGAAGTGTACATAAACAATTTTTCAATGAACACTTTTCATGTCAAACTACTGAGCTTTTTTAGTAAAGTGTCGGGCATACTGGAAAAGCTGCTGGTGTTGCCGGTCGCAACGAGCTGGGACACGAAAGTTGGCCAGCCTCTAAAGCTCTGGACAGTCTAGATGACTATTCAACAGTCCTCTGCAAATACACTCGTCGCTGTCAAAGAGTTTCGGCTCTAATTAATTGAAATCATTCTTCCAAGTAATCTCAATTTATTGAGGGTAAATCAAAACGAAACTGCTGTGGACCTTTTTGATTTATGTCGTCTCGATGTTGGGATAGGCCTGACTAATCACAGCTCTCCGCACTCCTCTCAAGAATATTGATTTCCTTTCTGATCAATCCTTAAGCGGTGGATTTTCGCGTATTCAGTGAATTTAATCACAGTGCCTTTTTTGCACTCTCAGTGAATTTAATCACAGCACATTGGTTGTGCTCTCAGTGAATTTAATCACAGTGCCTTTTCGCACTCTTAGTGAATTTAATCACAGCACATTCAATGTGCTCTCAGTGAATTTAATCACAGTGCCTTTTTTCACACTCTCAGTGAATTTAATCACATTGCTTTTTTTTTTAATTGCACTCTCAGTGAATTTAATCACAGCACATTTGATGTGCTCTCAGTGAATTTAATCACAGTGCTTTTTTTTCACTCTCGGTGAATTTAATCACAGCACATTCGTTGTGCTCTCAGTGAATTTAATCACAGTGCCCTTTCGCACTCTTAGTGAATTTAATCACAGTGCTTTTTTTCACACTCTCGGTGAATTTAATCTCAGCACATTCGATGTGCTCTCGTTGAATTTAATCACAGTGACCTTTCGCACTCTCAGTGAATTTAATCACATCGGGTTTTTTAGAATATTTGCACCAACAACTCTGATTCAACAACTAATGAGATAACATAAAAGGTCTCTACCAACAATACAACCATTTTTTTTAAGTTTGTTTGAGTTGATTCAGTTGAAAAAAAAATCCTCATCACATTTCTTTCGATTCTATCGGATTCTATCGAAGTCATGTCTATTCAAGTCAGTATCAAGGCATGTCTGTCTTTATGAGTTATTAACGCCTATTAACGAAACAATCAAAGAAACTGAGAATATTTCAACCCTGAAATGCTTTAAAGCGGGCAAAGCATAAGCTTAGTCCATCTTGAGACATGGTTCTATTTTGAAGTCTCACTTATTGGTGCTTAAACAGAAAAGGTTTTTTTTTTCTGTCCATTAGTTTTTTTAAGCCACAAATATTCAGGTTTAAAGATTCTTTTTGTACTGATTAGTTTTCAACAATCAAATCTTAACTTTGGCAAAGCAAATTTATATCATTAGAATTGTATAAGGGTTGAAACACATTTTCCCAATGCTTACAGAGTCGTCACATATCTTCCAACAGAACAATTGTTCTTTACGAGTACTTTTGGTAATATATAATACCAATTTAGAAGCTAAAAAACAAAGCATTTCCAAGCGCGTATTTCATTAATTTAGCTTTTATCTGAAATGAATCAAAAATTTGTCGCGACATATGAAGGTATGTCGAGAGCTGACGCATGAGAAACTGATTTCCTCGTAATGCTTAAAATGCTTTGGAGCAAATAAGAAAACGACTGAAACAAATAGGTATCTCTACAGAACGTATACAGTTACTCTGAGTGAGAGGAACTTTGCCCAAATAAATGGATACACGATGCAAAGGCTAAGTATTCTTAAACATAAATAAATCCAAAAACTTATAATGTTTATGGAAGACATTTGGATCAAATATGATGATATAATTATTATTATGTGTTTAGCAAATTGATGAAAAACGCATAGTACTGCACAATAATCACATCGTCAGTCCATACCGAGTGATGAAACTATACTTACAAAATTCCTTTATTATAATATACTACACTTTTCATCAAGGCATCAGCATTAAATGTTGTTAAAATAACACATACCTCGCATACGCCAAAACCACCCGAAAATCACTTGCTATACTCACATGCTACAGCGCACTGTAAAATCATTTGATATAACAAAACACAAAGACGAATAAAATATAAATCACTCGACGCCGTGAGCCCACTAAACTTGTCAGGACATGTACAGAATGTGACGCGCGACACTATCAAATTTACCAAGAGATTCAAAGAAAGCAAACAAGCAATTTTCAATTATTGAGCACTCGCATCCGCATGATCAAATTCTTTGCTTTCTTTCAAACACCATATTCTTCTTTTCTATCCGTTTTGTTACATGTATACTGGCATGATCACTGATCAACATCCAATAATTTTTTTTCCTCGTCGCCACTTGTGGTAGCCGCGTGTTATCAGCACGAGAGTGTATATAAGACTAAACGCGTGATCCACTGATTTATGTAATTAGCAATCGCTGTCGCACCACTGGTCACTGGTGGCCAGTCGTGTGTCATATATAGGTTCATTATATCCACTAACATAGTATCGAGTCAGTATGCGCGTCCTGTCAAGTAAGACACTAGTCACCACAGTACCTGTCGGTAGATCTCCAAGCTCAGGTACAAACGCGGTTGTTGAATAAAGATCAAGGATCAAGGTAGCTCCTGGCTCTTCAAGTTTATACCCAAGCATTAAGCGCAACAAGCGAGTAGAAGTAAGCACAACAGTAAATGTACCTAGATAAGTACCTAGATAAATTATTATACCTACGCATAGTATAAATAGTGTAAGCTGCGATCATTTTCTTCAAGTCGAGTCATAGTGTATAGCCGCCAGACATTCTAAATACTCACGCTCCTCTAATGTGGACGTGTACAATACACATGTAAAAGTATTGGCTTGATAAATGGATTGCGAGTGATTTGACTATGCGTCCAATTTGGGAATCTCGAGCTCGTTCAGTAGCCGCTAGGTTGCGAAGGCCGACGGAGGTCCTTCGTAGCTTAGTTGGTTATAGCACCAGTCTAGCGTACTGTAGGGTCATGGGTTCGAGTCCCATCGAAGGGAAAGTGGTTACCTCCAATACATTTTTCAAATTATATTTTCATATTTCTATTTATATATTTTTCAAATATGTATTCATACTACCACGTTCTCATTTTATCATTTGTTCATAGTTTCCTAAGTTCAAATTTTTATATTTCCATTTTATCTTGTTTTCATATTTTCGTTTCTTCGTGCGTTCATATTTTTATATGTTTATGTTTTCATTTATTTATATTTTCATATATCTTTATTTTCATATATTTTTATTTTCATCAGTGTTGTGCTGAATCATTGTCAGACGATAATGATTGCAATTTTCATGTGAAAACTTTTCACGTGAAAACAGTAGGCGCCGGCGACAACTTCTCAAATTTTGTACTCAAACGATAATAAACACAGAATTTTCTTTCAAACATTAATCTTTACTAATATCAGCTAATTGTCTACAGTCCCGTTATATCTTCTATTTGGCGTTATGGTTTCATGGTAGTAAGGAAAAAGAGTTCAAAATGTAACGGTAAATGCTTGAAATCAAGATATGATTTTCAAACGATTCTTAATCGCTGGTGAGTTTTTATCACTTGATAATTTAAAAGCAAGATCGCGGGTGAGTTCGATCATCCTCGATTTTTTGAAAATTTGATTTTTCCCAATCCTGATTTTCATATATAATTTTTTTCATATACATTTATATTTTCATACTTTCGTTTTCTCATATTTTCATTTTTATAGCATGTGAATATAATAGTGCGAAAGTGTGAAGTTATTTTCATATTTCACACTTTCATATTCTTATGCTTTCACGTGTTATATTCTCTTTATTTTGCTTGTTTCAATGTTTACTTCTTATATTTCATATTTCAGTTATATAACATATCTCCATATATTCATGACTTATATTTTCATATATCCATATTGTTATATTTTGATATTTTTATTTACTATCATATTCATTATTATTTATATTTTCAAATGTTCATATTTATTTTTTAATATTTTTATATTCTCATATTTTCATATATACATATTTTAATCCCTTCATATTGTCATATTTTCTAATATCTATTTTTCCACATTTTCATTAAAATATTTATTAAAAATTTACTAAAAAAAATACGGGAAGATCGAGAGGGCATCATTTGCCTAAGACGTTATTATCTGACAAAATTTTAATACGTTCGATGATCAAACTTTAGAAAAACGGGAGGAGCTGACAAGATACAAAGGAAATGTAACATTTTCAATACAATAGAAGAAACATATTTATTTTAATAATTTTACCATTTGTATTTTTATAATTTTTGACACACGGTGATCTAGTGACGCTGAGGTCCTTCGGTCAGGGACACTGTAAACTATTTTTCAAATAATCCCGATCTAAATATTTGTATTTCCTTTTCAGCTGAAACAAGTGTTGCTGGTGAAGTTTGTTTCACACCAAGGATCAATTTGCTCTCCTTTGATTTTCATAAATTTTAACGTTTTTTATACACTTATTCTTAATATTCCCATACATTTTCTCAAATTACCATGGAGCTCCATATATTTTAAATAATCTCGCATAAACATTTATAAACAATCATCTTGTCATAAACGATTTACTTAACCAAATGACAATAATCTTCACTTTCAGAAACATTGGGTGCTGACGTAGATTCTGAAGACGCATCACACTAAATCACACTCTAATATTACTACAATTTATTATTTCAGAAATATGCTGCAGAATGCAAAATCAATGGAATTGTTTTGCCAAAATCTATTCATTCATATTACATTCAAGAACAAAACATCACATTTTACAATATCAATACCAATAAAAATATAATATTCAAGCTTTTTCGCCAAGAAAAGCACCCTTAATAACCCATTCAAATTCCAACTCCAGATACCTATGAAGGTCGCGCGAGTTCTCCGCATCTTCTTAAGTAGGTATCTAATCAACACTTCCCACCCAAATCCCCACTGATCGTAAGGACCTGGCCAGGTGTTGAACAAAGGGATCGTTGAATGAAAAACATGCCAAGCCCCAGGCTGTTTTTCTGGCGCATCTAACGTCCCTATCGACAGCCAACCCAGGATAGTGTGCGGTCAGATATGCTATGCTATGCTATGCTACAAAGTCATAATCTTCACATTAAAATGTATACGATGCTTAAAAACGGCACTGACCCATCTTACCCCGTGTCCCACCTTGCCCCGCCTAACCCTACCAATGTGTTTAGAATGTAATGAGCGCAAAAGCATATTTTTGATTACTTTTACTAATGTAAACGTTTTTCTGTCTCCATTATCATCGAACGACAACCTTATTTGACAAATTGACTAGAGTTTGAGATTTTCCATCAAAGGGACAATTGGGACAATTATGCATATAACGGCAATATACGAGAAAGGCAAAATACGACATTAAACTCATTTCGGTAGTTAAACAAGGAATTGCCCAATCTGTTAATAAAATAATCAGCAGATAGATTGGAATAAGGTTTTTCTAAATTTTTTTATCACTATTGTTATCAATTTATTTAATTTGTAGTAATAATAAGAATATAGAAACACGAGATCAACATTAATTCAAATTCCCAAATAAGCGTAAAAAAATAAAAACAAAATTAAATACTATTTTGTTCCTTCTTTCTAATCGGGATGTTTGTACTAAAATTGATCTCCCATCGACAGACGACACTATTATTCGTCTCCTGACCACAAACTATTCAATTCATCGCCCATTGTTCAAGCAGATGCATTATTCGATAAGTCGTCAACAACAGATTCGCGTCAAACATATCGGAGCAGCCAAATCGGTTCAATTTCAAGATTTTAAAGTGCCTCAAAGCCATACACCACAACCCAAGACATGATCGGTATACGATTTGCCCGACCGGACCGGGACTACTACGATATTGACGAAGTCGGCCGAAGTGCAACCGTTTTGGACAGGTTGCGCGGCCGAGCTCGATGGGCCGCGTGCTGTTACAATTGCTGCATCTACTGCCAGCTGGTGTTCAACTGGAAGTTGCTGCTGGTATTCGGCATAATTTTTATGGTAGCTTTTATAATGTATCTCAACAGTGACACCATCGAGGAGCTCGTTGCGCGGACTAACCAGGAAGCGGTGCCCATCTAAGTTTAGAAGTGACTGTTTTTTTTCTGTTTGTGTGTGTGTGATCCGGACTATTGTTTGTGATAATTATGACTATTCATAACTCTGATATGAAATAAAAGTAAATTAAATATGGAAGTACTTACATAGCCGTCTCCGTCCAGACAGGAAGAAATCGGTTTCAGATCCGTTTTGACCAGTTCCCAAGCAGCTTTCGAATTTTGACCGTCGCACATCAAAATTGATTCTCCCAACACATCACGGCCCTTTCGGCCAGCTCGACCTATCATCTGACGATATGTTAACGAATTCATCACCGTCCTACCGAACATGGGTGTTCGGATGATAACCCGCCTAGCCGGTAAATTCACTCCACTACTTAACGTGCTGGTTGCCACTATGATTCGCAGAGTTCCACCCTTAAAGCAACTTTCAATAATATCCCTTTCGTCGGCTGTCAGTCCCGCATGATGATATACACACCCATAGCGAGCCGTTTTCCCCAACACTGCATCCAATCCCGTTGGACAGTTTTTCAAAAGACCTAACGCTTCCGCCAATTTTTCTGGACTGATTTCTTTTCGTAACTGTTCGCCAAGGTCCCCCTCACTTTTCATGGTTCGATAAATAAACTCTGCCAAATGAAGTGCCAACTGCTCACACCGATCCTTGGATGGACAGAACACAATAACCGAGCAACCCTCCAGAATAGTCTCCAAACATAGCTGAGCCACGTTATCTTGATCCCTCATAATCCCTTGGAATGGATCCGGGTCCAGTTTTCTCAACAGCTTTTTCTGATTATCAAACACACACGTCCCCAGCTTGACCATCTCCTTCAGCTCGATCGGCCGATAATCGGTCCGAAACTGTTCCGCCTGCAACCACTCCACCAGCAGTTCCATGTTGGGCAACGTGGCCGACATGCCCACAATTTGAATCCGCTCGTCAAGTCGTTCACCGGCGAAGCGAACCTTCGTCAGCAACAGCTCCAAAATATAACCGCGGGAAGGATCCGAAATCAGATGGATTTCGTCCACCACCAAAAGCCCGACGACGCTCAGTTTGCGTTGCTCCAGCAGGCGGTTGACGATGGAGTTGGCTTTCTCGATTGTACACACGGCAACGTCAACGCTGTCGAAACCACCCGGCGGGTTGTGGCCACCAAAGAAGCCTTCGACGCGAATGCCCGCCGGTGCGAGGATTTCCTGCCGAAAGTAAATGAAAATGAGATTAAATTTTATCATGAAAGGGGTATTATATGTTGCTAACGTAATTGTCGAAATAATGTTGCCTAAAAATATTATTGCTTCTAGTACTTGAAATCAATTTCTTAATAGCAGATTTATTTTTTAATGATGTTTACTCTATTTTACTCAAAAGATAGTAACTAAATTATTCACCTTAATTGAAACCTTATGAAGCGAACAGTTAAATACGCACCTGCAGATAAAACATCTTCTCCCGGGCAACGGCCACAAATGGCAATATCACAATCGCTTTTCGTTTCCGCTCGACTACGGTCTTAGCCACCAGGAATTCACTGACCAGCGTTTTCCCTCCGGAAGTAGGAGCGCTGTAGATTAGATGAGCGCACTCGAGGATCACCTTTGCGTTGGCGAGGCAATCCGCTTGCCACTGGAACAGCTCGGTTATGCCTTTGCGCTCGTAAGCTTTTGTAATGGCGGCAGGCAGACCCCAGTTGGACACCAGGCGCAGGTTTTTCGAACTGTTGAGAGACATTGACCCGTCAGAGGATGGTTCAGATCGCATGTTCACAACATTTGGCTTTGACGGAATTTGGGAAGGGAATGTGTGGTTCTGCGTCATAGAAAGTGTCCTGCTCAGATTCGCTTGCCTGGCGTTTTCCAAAACTTCGACAATCGAAGTTTTGGATTTCTCGATTGCTTCTGATAGGAATTTGTCCATTTCTTGTTGTTCCACCCCTAAACTTTCTACCGAAGGTATTCGAGTGAAAGTCACATTTTCGATAGACAGAGGGATTTCTATAACTTCAGATAAATTTGCTAGTTCCGGATCGTCTGGGTCAACACGAAGCGACTCTTGAAGCTCAGAAAATTCTCTCAACTCTTTATCCTCGACAGGTTCTTGAAAGTAGCCAGTCACATGCGGCTCTGCCGCTCTAGGTTCTTCTGGTACCTCTAATGTAAAGGCGCTTTGCTCGAACATGTTGTCGTAATTCTTCGAAGCGCGACGGGAACTCACTAAACTTTGGCTGCGCGGAAGCAAATCCATTGAAAAATCGGTGCTCCCAAACATATTCTCGAATTCATCGCTATTTCGCGCAACTTTGGCATCCGTTGGTTTTTCCTTTTCATTCTGATGATTGGACAGGGCCTTGAAAATTACAAAACTTATTAAATACCTATACCAACTTTTATTAATTTGATAAAAGGGAAAACAAACAGAATAACAGAGGACTGTTTCTTCAAAGCATTCTTAATAAAAACTTACAGGCATTTCAAAACTTATCTCCGAATCCAACAGTTTCGAAATGTTGATCTCCGTTTTCTGCGCGCCCGCTGCCAACGCTTCCACTCCGGACAACCCATCGAAATGAACGTCGCTTTTCAGCAGTTCCGAATCGATTAAATCCAACTGCTCACGACTTTCACTGCGAGCTTTAGCTTTCTGCGGACACGACACGCCTACCTCCGTTGCGTCTAGCCCTTTCGACACGATCGAATCGGACTTATTCCGGCGAAATGCTTTGCGCGATCGCGACGACCGTGACTGCGTTCCGATGGTTTTCAACCGCTCGCGGACACTTTTCTGCCGGGAAACGTTCCCACCGCCGAACCTGGTCACATTATTGGTTGGCGATTCTTCTATCACTTCCAGCGGCTGCTCGTCGCTACTTTGGCGTTTCACAGCCTGGCTAGACCGGGTCACCCGCCGATTGGTACCCCCGGAAGTCGGTGGAGTAGAATGGATGTCTGGTTTTTTGCTCTGGATTGCTTGCTTCTCTATTCTATCCAGAGTGTTCTCCCCGAGAAATAAGGATTGTGAAAATTCTGACATGATAGTAAAATTAAACGATCCTTTCTAAACAATGAAACTGTAACTGATTCATCGAAACAGAATAAAATAAAAATAACCGAATATGAACCGTTACTTTTTTACTGTTTGCTCTTTAAAAATTTGCGCCGCGCTGCTCGGGTCTCGATCGGCAGCTCGGCGGTTGCGTGTTGTTTTTTTGCAAACTGTTTTGCCCTTCAGAATTTTTCAGTCTCGTATAGTTTTCAACTGAGACGTTTTTCAGAGTAAGGAGACTCGCCGAAAAAAATCTCACCAACACGAACGCGCCTTTCTTGGTCTCGTTTTATTGTATCAGTCAATCCTTCGGTTTATTTATTTATTTATTACCAAACTAAAGCCGGAGTGGACTATGCAGTACACAATAGTATTCTCCATTCAGCTTGGTCCATGGCTGCACCTCGCCAACCACGCAGTCTGCGGAGGTTCCGTAAATCGTCCTCCACCTGATCGACCCACCTTGCCCGCTGTGCACCTCGCCTTCTTGTTCCGGTCGTATCGTTGTCGAGAATCATTTCCACCGGATTACTGTTCAACATTCTGGCTACGTGCCCGGCCCACTGCATCTTCCGATTTTTGCGGTGTGAACGATGGATGGTTCTCCCAACAGCTGATGCAACTCGTGGTTCATTCGCCTCCTAAACATACCGTACGCCATCTGCACATAACCATAGATAGTACGCAGCCCTTTTTTCCGAAATCTCCCAATGATCGTTGGTCCTCCACGAGCATCGTCCAGGTCTCGTGTCGGTAGAGAACTACCGGTCTAATAAGCGTTTTGAAGATAGTCAGTTTGGTACGGCGGCGTACAATTTCCTGCCATGATACGTCTCCGAATTTCTCTACTGGTATCGTTTTCGGAGGTCACCAGTGAGCCTAAGTACATACACGTATTCTTCAACCACCTCGATACAAACTCGTGGTGGGTGGCTTACGTTGTCCTCTCTCAAGCCTCTTGCTATCATATACTTCGTCTTCAACGTGTTGATTACTAGTCCAATCCGTATAGCTTCGCTTTTCAGCCTGATGTAGGCTTCCTGCATCCTTTCAAAGTTACGTGCCATAATATCAATGTCGTCTGCGAAACCAAATAACTGGACGGACTTCGTGAAAATCGTACCAGTCGTGTCAATCCCTGCCCTTCGTATTACTCCCTCCAAAGCGATGATGAGTAGCAGACACGAAAGACCACCACCTTGCCGTAACCCTCTGCGCGTTTTGAAGGTGCTCCTGAAACAATACCTGACGTACAGCGAACACCTAATCTGTGGTGTAGCGTTCACTCATAAATCCCGCCTGGTACTGCCCTACGAACTCTCTTGCAATTGGTGTTAGTCGGCAGCATAAAATTTGGGAGAATACCTTCCCAAGTAACACGGTTTGTTGTATGAGTGTAAAAAATACATCTTTCGAACATATAGGGTAAGACACCCAGAAATCGCCCTCCCCCCAGTTTTCGCCCACCCATTTTAAAATCTTCATTTCTCGTAAACTAGTAGTTGAAAACAGTTACAGTTAAGGTTTTTCCATACAAGCATCAATCAATCATGAAAAACCCTGAACTTTAACTGTTTCCAACAACTAGTTTTCGAGAAATGAAGGTTTTAAAATAGGTGGGCGAAAACTGGGGGGAAGGCGATTTCTGGGTGTCTTACCCTAGTTTGTTACGTTTTGGTATGAAAAACTGCTTTGATTACTTTCACACGACCCAAACAGCGCACAAATTATCGATATTTTCAACATCTTTTAATCGCAACCTTGTTTTTGATTGCACATTCACAAGACTAAACTTAAGTACTAATGATGTTTTCAATAAACGACTTTCAACATGGTTCTGTGAAATTGAATACCAAAACAAAAATGCTGACCAACATGTTCAAAGAAATAAATTTTATACAAAAAAACGAATTTAAAAAAAGCATGCATGAAATGATGAACACCATTTTAATAATATTAATAAACATATACAAATTGAATAAATAAGTCAAATTTGTTTCGAAGTCTCGGTCGAACATTTTATGCGGCTTATGTTTCATTGGCTAACTTTTCATTTTACTTCTCCTAAATTCATGCGCCATCGATTGAAGAAAAATAGAACTATGCCAAAGCAGAATTATGAAATTGATATTGTCTATCCGGAATAAAGTTAGAACGCTTTTTATACCGAAGTGGGATTTTTCTCCAGATACAGAAAACTTTCCCAACTTCGGAAGTAGTGCGCTGGATTCGACTAAAGATGCGCTAAACAACGCATTAATTAGTTTGACAGATAAATCTTCGGAAGAAAGTTCGGTTCGGAAGTCCCGACTTCCGAATTCTAAGTTGGTGCTACGCCGACAATATGTAAACAAATTCTCGAATCTGCAAAAGGAAAACATAATGGCGATTTCTCGATAAACAACAGGGTCGATGAAAAACGTTCATTACATTGATGTTGAAATTACGTTAAAAATGCATATTTTGCCTGGGTGCTGCGGATAGAGCCGCTTTTCTGCGCTCAAGCGAGCTGAGGGATATTTTGAAATCACTCCCATAAACAAAATTATTTTGCAGTTACTTGGCTGTCAAACATTTCTCGCTCTTCGAATTTCTCTTTCCACGCTGCATGAGGGCGCTCAAATGCGCTAGAGTCTACATGACTTTACGATTGTTTACATACATTCATGCTCCAATCAGCTGCTGAATCTCGTGATATTTCGGATCGAGTGCTTTTTAGTTGCATTCCCACTAATTTTCCACTCGAAATATGATGTGAGAATATTTGTTACAAAGAATACAAAACTCAAACAAAGTTTATTTTTATTTTTTCTCAAAATAATAACAATACTTCTCAATATTAGATCAGAAACGAACATACCACAATCTTCAATGTTTGGCTCCGGCACAATAGATAATTTTGGCTTCAGTTTGACAACCAAATCGATTCTATCCGCACCACCCAGATTTTAGCTAGACTGCTATCATTGGGTTATATTGTCAGATTTTCTGGATATGATACACTGCGCGGCGTTTGTAGTGTTCCCAAATGGGTACTTGCACAAAGCTTCACGCGGCGAATGACTGTCGAAAGGTACGGCCGCACCAAACGATACACCGCAATGCTATTCACCCATAAGAATCAAGTAAACGGGGTGCAGAAAGCGCGGCGGTACCTTTCATGAAGGGTTCGCCGCGTGCAATTTTGAGAAAATCAGGCAATATATTCTGACGAAACAAATATCAAAAAATGAAGATGTTATGACTTTGTTCATAAAATCTTCCTGTAGACATGTTTTATGTTGTGAGAATGAAAAACAAAACATCTCAAAAAACCAAACAAATGTCAAAAATCGAAATGTTATCAGCAAGTTGTGAGAATGTAATATAAAACTTCTTCTCTAATCAAATCGCTGTATGTTTTGCAAAAACCTTTTCACAGCTTTCCTTGCACATAACATGTTTTGTATTTCATTTTCCCAACCTTTATTCAACATTATCATTAGATCTTGGTTAACAATTATCTTTTCGGTGTTACTTGGGTTGTAGGCGGCATTTAGCAATGTGATTGGGCTGTGGCTGCTACAATCCAGCTTATTGCCCTTTTGTAGATGGGACACCTTCCATCCACATCTGCGGCAGAACCTTATCCTCCCAAACCTTGATAATTACCCAGTGCTGCGCTCTAGCCAGTGCCTCACCACCGTGTTTCAAGAGGTCCTCTGGTAGTTGGTCAACTCCAGGGGCTTTGTTGTTTTTCAGCCGGCCGATCTCCTCCTGGATTTCCTGGAGATTCGGAGCCGGAAGTCGTATGTCCTGCGCGTGTGCTCCTAATTTCATTACCATACCACCACCGTTGACTGCCACATCGCCATTCAGGTGCTGTGGCCACCTTTGGATCACCTCAGGCTCGTTTGTAAGAAGGTTCCCGTTTAAGTCCTTATACATATTGGGCTGTGGCACGTGGCCCTTACGTGAACGGTTCAACTTCTCATAGAACTTTCTTGCGTTATTAGCGCGGTACAGTTGCTCCGTCTCTTCAAGGTCTCGATCATCCTGCTGGCGCTTTTTCCTCTGAAAAATCGAGTTTTGACTGTTCCGCGCCCGTTTCTATCGTGCCTCGTTCGCCCTCGTGCGGTGTTGCAGCAATCTCCCCCATGCTGCATTCCTCTCCTCAACAAACTGCTTAGATTCGCCGTCATACCAGTCGTTTCTCTGATCCGGAGGCACCGTGCCTAGTGCAGTGGCTGCGGTGCTTCAAATGGCGGATCGAAAATCTCTCCAGCCATCTTCAAGAGACGATGCGCCTAGTCTACGCGTAGTCTACCGTCTTGTAGCCGCCCAATGTTTAGCCGCGGTGGACGACCCTGACGCGTGTTGTACACCGTCGAGAGTTTTGAGCGCTGACATACTGCAGCGAGGTAGTGGTCGGATTCAATATTCGCACTGCGGTAAGTGCGTACGTTCGTGATGTCAGATAAGAATTTACCGTCGATTAAAACGTGGTCAGTTTGGTTTTCCGTTTCTTTATTAGGTGATTGGTTGTTGCCGTTCGATAGGGTATGCAGACTATCCGGTCCGATGACCGGTCTATAGATTTCCTTCCTTTCTACCTGAGCGTTCATGATGACGCGATGACGATTTTGACATCCCGTTGTGGGCATCCATCGTTTGTCTGCTCCAGCTATGCATAGAACGCTTCTCGTCTCGTCGTCGGGTCTCCCTTCGTGTGGGCAGTGCACGTTGATGATTTCCATGGGAAAACTGTCAAAACGTACGCAAACGTATCTATTCTGCTTAGCTGTCGATCGTCCGTCGGTAAAGCGATCAGTAAAAAGCAATATCCGAAATTGGGTTTTCCAATTTTGAAAAACATGTTGTTTTTTTATTCATTCGATAGAATACATTTTTCCTCGCCTTTTTCTGAGATATTGTGGATTTACTCGATATCAAGATTTTCCCGATTACTTTTACGGCTACTCACAGTAAGCGCAAAAATCGAGGGGAACGGCAATGTTAGTGTCCTATAAAACTTAATTTTAATGATTACAAATATTTAGTCAAATGAAATCAATTCTTCAATATTACAGTCACAGAACTTTATAAAATAATGTACACAGCAAAAAAAGTTGTTGAATATTACATCGAAACAGATGCAACCAACTGAATGCATCGGTTGTTGAATATTACATCATAGGATGTACTTGAGAACATTCTGCGTAATAAATATGAGCGATGTAATTTCATTGGCGACGTACTTAAATAGACAACGTAATCGAAGCAATGTAAAATAAAGTGACGTATTACAGTAGGATGTAATGATATGAATTAATGGGTTTTCTTTCTTGATTTTTTTTTTCAAAATAGTGTTTTCTAATTTTGCTTAAATTAAATTATATGATTTATTCTTTCATCACTCAACACCTTTTGTTTTTTTTATTTCATTGAAAGTGGTTACCTGAGAGATTTCATGTAATGACCATCCCAGAGTTTACGTTTGTGTCGTAGTGTGTGGCTCTTCCGTTGTAGCTTCCCAGTAATCGAAAGCTGCTGTACCGCTGAACCGCGTAGTGACAGTGCTGGAGTGCGATACTCCTTCGTTAATGATTCCCTGTCCTCCAATGGTGCTACCGCTGAACTGCTTAATTACCGGCGCTGTCAGATTCCACATAATCAAGTCAAAAGAAACATGTATGATCCTATATATTAGTGCTCGCGAATCTGTTTTTGCAGCCGGCACTGAGGAGTTCCCGTAAAAGGTTCACAGATAGCGATGCATAGACCTTAAAACAGAAAAAAAAAGAAAGTATCAGTTTCAACTGTAATTAATAGATAAAACAAAAAAAGGAACGTGTATTTTATATCCTGCACATATAATTGGGATGACTAATTTGAAATTCTATCTTATTATCAGCGAAATTTTTCACCCATTTTAAAAGAAATATTAATTCTATAGCAGTCTGAAAGGCATCTTTCTTGGATTCCCATTTAAATGCATCAGAGTTTCTAAACGGAATTCTGAAATTTTGAACTGAATCCTACAAATTTGAAGGTAATCCTTCTGCGACTTCGAAGTGAATCCTTCAGGGATTCGGAAGAATATTTTTCTGAGATTTCGAAGGGAATCGAATAAAATCCTTTTTGGGTTCCTCGCTTTTTGGGTACCGAACGGAATCCTTTGGAAATTACAAAAATAATCCTTCAAGGGTTTTGAACGGAATTCGCAAAGGATTTCAGAATCACTAAAGGATTCCGTTCGTAATTCTCAAAGGATTCCATTCATAATTTTTATAGGATAGGTTCGTAATTACCAAAGTACTGGGCTTGGAATCCGCAATGAATTTTTGCTTGAGTTCCTCCTCCTTTGCGGATTCCGAGCGAAATCCTTTGTGCATTCCGAGCAGAATCCTTTGAGGATTCCAAACAAAATCCTTTGTGGGTTCCAAGTGTGATCATTTGTGAATTTCAACCGAAATTCTCAATCGTAGATTTCGAGCGGAATTTTTAAGAGATCCCAAGCGGAATCCATTGAGGTTTCTGAGCAAAAAGTTTAGGGATTGGAATCGGATTCCACTCGTGTACCTCAAACTAGTCCGTTCAGAATCCCCAAAAGATTTCTCTCAGAATGCACAAAGTATTCTGCCCTCTAAAGTTTCCGTTTGAAATCCACAAAGGATTATAATGAGATTTTTTTCTAAAACCTTGATGAAGAATTTGGAACCCTTGAACTATTTTGTGTAGAATTCTAATAGCACCTAATAGTATTCCGTTTGAAATCGAATATGTTGAGAAAATCATTTGAAGATCTCACATCTTAGTAAGAACTTACGTTAGGTCCTATCCTTGGTACATCCTCTTGGAGTTCCAAGACATCAATGTAACGGCAGTCCGATCTTCTTAAAAAATGGTTGCAAAATTAGTCCTGTAAACCGGCTCATCGATTCCAGTATATTGCTTGGTGGTACAAGTCATGACTGCTTTGGTGGCCCTTCCAGATTTTTCTATAGTCGCTAAGTTGCCGTGCACGTTGGTAATGATCATATCTGAATAGAAATTAGAGATGTAAAGTAAACTGCTCTATAAATAATATATAAACACTTACCTAACTAGATAATTACAGACTTTTTCTCCAACATTAAGAGTTGCTACCCAGTGAAAGTGGTTCTTGGTGATCTGACGAGCATGACAAGCTAGCTGAGTGTTGGCGACGTGCAGTTATGGACCGAACGAAATGAAAATCACTCCAGCATTCCAGAGGCCACTCCGGTATTAACATGAAAAAATGAATAAAAATAAAAACTACAACTATTTATAATCAAGATAAATCGTCTGAGTAAAGAAAAATGACCAATAGTAGACCCTACTACTAGCGAAATTCTGGACTAGCTACTAGCTACCATGAGAAGAGGAAATTATTAAATTCGCGTGATATCTAATAACAAGTTCTGCATCATCTCTGATACATACATCACATCTTGACATACATAAATCACTCAAATACACGACATCATTCGTTGACAACTTTTGAAAATTTGACCGAAGTCACCCAATAGTAGCTCTTTTGGAGGATTATAATATTTTCTTAAGAAAATTATTTTGAGCTTTTTAGTGGAATGTCTTCACTTGTCATAAGACGAATTTGTACCATCCCATTTAATTCCACCACTTGATTGTACCTTGACAGATACGTATTTCGGCCTCAACAGTAAGGTCGTCTTCAGTGTCGACTAGTCGAGTCAAGTACGAGACACTGAAGACGACCTTACTGTTGAGGTCGGAATACGTATCTGTCAAGGTACAATCAATTGGTGGAATTAAATGGGATGGTACAAACTCGTCTTATAACAAGTGGATTATAATAGTTAATTGCTTTTCTATAGTCGACTCTTCATTTGCTGGGTGATGCATACCGTTGGTACTTTGCGTATACGCTTATTTTTTTTCACCGAGGCCGGCAAAATCAATTGCCGAGAATCCAACAGCTGATATCTCGGTAATAATCTCGGTGAAAGCTCAAACTACCGATTGGTCGTAAAATGTTCGTCTCAACCCAGCTGTCAAAATTTACCGAACCGTTCGGTAGTGCATTGCCGAGTTGATCGGTAAAGTGGTTTGCCGAAATTCAGTGAAAATTTATTTTTGTTTATTTTCAAATAAGTCAAAACAAATGTTTAAAGCGTCAATCAATGTGAAAGTAGAATATATTTTGGATCGTATTTTTGTTATTGTATTCATGATATTGCCAAATAAAACTTAAGAAATGGTAACGAATAGTACGAATACAAATTTCTCTGCCAACATTTTCGATCTAAGAGCATCTAATTGCTCCTCGATTCCATAGAATCAGAACAGAATCAGTTGGGCAGCACATCCTATTCGCGTTTTTAATATCTGCACCTCGTCGCTTACAAACTTTTTTTTGTGCATAGTTAGAAATTTATAGACGGCGACGGAAGCGGCAAGATCTGAACGGCTTATCACTGAGTCCTGTTCTAATATTTCCGTAACGTTGACGACGGGAAGCGGGGGTGCTGCTCAAACGGTCCTTTTCCCGTTTCAGATTTTTCCATCGATAGAATCATGTTTCATTCGGCCCCTTCGCGCGGGCATAAAAATTCCATCGATCTTGCGGTGTCTGCAGCATACATCTGAAGCTGAAATTAATACGGAAATAAGTATAATTACTTTCTATGTTGAAAATTGATTAATAATTAGATTAAATGCTTACCAAAAAGATGAAAAAATTAAATTCCTTTTATTTATTTTTTGCTTTGTAACGTTTTTTTTACAACACTGACAGAGTACGCAAGAGGTTACACGTACACTCAAAATAATCCAAACGTCATTATTACGTGAAAACATAGGTGGCTTTTTTCCATCACCTTTTCCACGTAAGTGCTACGTGAAACGTAAGTAAACAAAAAATGAACTCATGAACACTCACTTCACCTGAGTGTCACATGACAGCTACGTGATTTTTTGGTGACTTACACGATATGATGCGGTAGCTTTTCAATGATACTTCAGTGAAATGTAATAATATTTTGATTAAAATTCAAGTTATTTTTCGTTGACTATTATTAGTCCTAATATTTCTTCGAGTGAAATAAAAAAACAAAAACTTCTCGAGCTTTGTAGATATTTTAACTAGGTATATTTATTGAAAATAGTTCCCAATTTTTTTTAACTCGATTCATAATGTCGTTGCCAACAGAGTTTGCAAAATAACTTTTGATCTCGCTTTTGATAGTGGATGTGTAAACAAAGATTAATTGCATTTTTGGCATGGGTTTCTGGGCAGCCATCTGAGTTGATTCCACGATTCAATTAATTCCCTGTAAATATAAGCAAACATTTATATACGATTTGATTCAAGCACAATTTAGAAAATAATCTCTCACTAGCGTAGTTTTTTTGCTTCGTTAGCTCCGGTTGTCATACACTTGAAACCGAGCTTGAAACACAAAAATTAGTTACCATTTTTGCTTATCCCTAATTTACCTTTATTTCTATATCTGCGATATTTCAGTAGAGTTGGTGTTTCACAAACAAATAATAATGTTACTGTGTTTAACTTTACAATTAAAAAGCAACAAATCTATTTTGGCGCGGCGCCTGATCAGTATACATTTTCAGAATGAATGCAAGTATTAGCTGTCAAAATGAACATCAGTCGTGTACGTGATTTTCACGTAACAGTGATGAAGCTGTAACCATAAAAGCGACAAGATGTTCGTGTAACGTCTATATTATGTCCGATAATGGCTACCTTTGTCAGATAAAACTGTAAGTAAGTTCATTTTCTGCGATCTACGTGATTTTCCACGTAGCATGGACGTGTGGATTATTTTGAGTGTATGACAGATGGATTTACCGAAACTCAGGAAAAATACGAATTACCGATCAACATTGCAAATTTGACTACCGAGTTTCAGTAATTTGTAAAAACGTCATACTTATTTACGAGATATCAGTTAAAATAAGCTTTTACGGTCATGTTCGTCAATTTATTTCACCGAGAAAAAATATGTCGTTTAAGTGTGATATCAGAATGAATAAAACAGACTCGGCGGGCCACTACTCGGGATGTGGGTGATCCCGAGTTACTCGATGATATCACTTGTCATAAGACGAGTTTGTATACTTATATTTTTATATTTATACAGACTAATGCCGAAGTGACCTGTGCGGGATATAAGAGTCTTCTCTATTCGGCTCGGTCCACGGCTACACGTCGCCAACCACACAGTCTACAGAGGGTCCGCAAGTCATCTTCCACCTGATTGATCCATCTTTTGCTTGCTGCGCACATCGTCTTCTTGTGCCCGTCGGATCGTTGTCGAGAACTATTTTCACCGGGTTACTGTCCGACATTCTGGCTACGTGCCCGGCCCACCGAAGTCGTCCGATTTTCGCGATGTGAATAATGGAGCAGCATCTCATGCAACTCGTGGTTCATTCGCCTTCTCCACGTACCGTCCGCCATCTGCACCCCACCATGGATGGTAGGCAGCATTTTCCTTTCGAAAACTCCAAGTGCGCGTTGGTCCTCCAAAGTACGTCCAAAGTTGGTCCAAAGTACGTACGATTTCCACCCACTATGCGTCTCCGAATTTCACTGCACAAGTGAGCCCAAGCACACAAATTCTTCTACCACCTCGATTTCGTTACCGCCGATGCAAACTCGCGGTGGGTGGCTCACTTTGCCTTCTCTTGATGTGAAGAATGGATTCGACAGCGCAAGCTGGGATACCATCGCGCTCTCGTTACACCGCCTTAGCCAGTCGGTGGGCCTGTACCAGATTTTGGAAAGCTATTTCCAGAACCGTGTACTATTATACAAGACCGATGCCGGTCAGAAAAGTGTTCCTATTACCGCATGAGTTCCGCAAGGTTCAATACTGGGCCCGGTATTATGGAACCTTGTGTATGACGGGGTTCTGAAGCTAAAGATCTCTCCTGGTGTTAAGATCGTTGGCTTCGCCGATGACGTAACCTTGTAGGTCTACGGGGAGTAAATTCCCGAGGTAGAACTGACTGCAGCACACGCGATCAGCACGGTAGCGGATTGGATGAGCGCCAGAGGCCTGGAGCTCGCTCAACATAAGACGGACGTGGTTATCGTCAACAACCGCAAGTCGATTCAACATGTGGTGATTCATGTGGATGAACCCGAGCAGCACAAGTCAGACAAAAATGGTTGCAGCAACTTGATTGTGACTAAATCCGGTCATATATGAGTTGCAGTAACCTATGTGGAATATGTGTGCTGCTAGGGAAGTAGCGACCGCGCCGAGCAGAAGTCGACAAGCACGACTAACTTGTGATTGCTTAGTTAGAGCAAAAACAGGCTGAGTGCAGGGAAGTGAATGGGAGGTTTGCACATGTCGAGGTAAGAGTGTCGCAGCGGGTGACTATCGCAGTCCCCACCTCGAGACATGGCAGAAGAGTGAACACATATGGACTGCACATGCCAAGGTAGGAGGGCCGTAGCGTAGAACTGTTGGTACCTATAGCTATCGAGGCATGGCAGAGGAGAGTAGAGTGAGCATCCAAGTCAGCCTAACATGGTATGTTAAGGGTGGAAAACCATGGGCGAGAACAACTTTCCCGGGAAACCTACGAGGCTGTTGGGCTACGAAATGATGAATTGGCATCCGGGAAGGAGCGCCTAACATAGCTCTGGTCCTCCCAAGTTCCAATACTCACGCTTCCATGGGTCTTCCGCTGATAATTGACCGCCAGCTAAGGGTTGCGTACTTAGCTGGTAGTGTAACCTGGGCACTGTTGTCCTCCTGTTGGGTAAGTCCTGTGGGGTCTACCTAGGATGTGGTGTTGTTGGACAGTGGGCTCTGTTGAATATCTATAAAAACCTGCACGGGTTCGAGACCCTACTATAATCCAATGTGATATTTTAAGGGTGATACCAAGATCTGTATGGGCGGCTTCAATGTGAAGATCGGATCCGACAACTCGAACCATGAGCACATTATGGGACGCCATGGTCTCGG
The DNA here is from genome assembly GCF_024139115.2 of Armigeres subalbatus. Classification (NCBI taxonomy): domain Eukaryota; kingdom Metazoa; phylum Arthropoda; class Insecta; order Diptera; family Culicidae; genus Armigeres; species Armigeres subalbatus. Next base: position 66,183,121 of record NC_085140.1, read on the forward strand.
AGAAATGAGCGAAAACGGAGAGCTGTTCGCAGAATTATGTGGTAATAACAACACGGTGATCAGGAGATCGCTCTTCCCTCATCGACCGGTTCACAAGGTCACGTGCATCTCCCGTGACGGCTTTACAGAAAATCAAATTGACCACATGTGCATCAGAAACGGAGCCTTTTTGCTATACGCAGTGTCAATGTCTGATCATCCTCATTGGCAAAATACGCCTGCGAATTACGCGGATTCGTCGGCAGGTGGAAGGAGTTGGACGACGGTTCAACACACGCACTGGAGACGCAGATATTTCGGAAAGTGGCAGTGTGGAAGACCAATGAACCGCTATCAAGAATGCCTTTATCGCCATCAGCGAAAATAATTTGGGCAAAATGCGCACCTACAGAAAACAATGGATCCTCGTTGAGACCTGGCAGAAGATAGAGGAGCGAAGAGAAGCCAAAGCCGTGATAGAGCGATAAAAACCAGAGGAGCCAAAGTCTTAGCCCGTCAACGATACTTGTCTGTGGAGAAGGAAATGAAACGCTCATGTCGACGGGACAAGCGAGCGTTGGCCTCTCTGGCCGACGAAGAAGAGAGAGCCGCAGCAACCAGGGACATTCTCCTCTTCTACGATATCTCACGACGCTTAAGCGGGGCGAAGTTGAATGCAACGATGCCTGTGAAAGGCGCGAGTGGTCAATTATTGACCGACCCAACTGATCAGCTGAAACACTGGTTCGAGCACTTCGAACAACTTTTTTTAGTGCCAGCCAGGCCACCACCACCTCGGCATGATCTGCCTAGGACCGATTCAAACAGTCATCCAAAGCATGAAATCGAATAAAGCCCTAGGGGTCGATCGCATATCAGCCGAGATGCTCAAAGCTGACCCCATGGCATCCGTCCACTATTGCATCGTTTAGGTATTTCCTAATATCTGGGACACCGCAACTTTCTCGGTCGACTGGATGCAAGGTAACTTAGTGAAGGTGCCCAAAAAGGTTGACCTGACTGTATGCGATAACTGGCGAGGCATTATGTTACTGTGTACCGTTCTCAAAGTTCTATGCAAAGACATCCTAACCCGGATTTAGGAGAAGATTGATGCGACTCCCCGGCGGCAGCAGGCCGGATTGTGAGCCGGAAGATCCTGTGTAGACCATATTGTCACGTACCGTATTATACTGAAGCAGATCAAGGAATTTCAAGAGTCCCTTGGTATTCATAGACTACGAATAAGTTTTCGACCGTCTCAATCACGAAAATATGTGGGGCGCCCTGAGACGGAAGGGGGTTCCTGAGAAAATCATCAGCCTCATCTTCACAGGCACAGTACGAGGCATTCTCGTGTAGAGTGCTGCACAATGAGGTCTTGTCCGGGATGTAGGCTGCTTACTTGATGGGCTACAGCTCTTCGATGAACCTACGCCGAATGGAGTATCCTTCTCCACTGGACTAGATCCTGGGCCAATCGCTTCCAGTCGCCCTGAACATTGAGCGCCCTCAGGTCCTCTTCAAAGCCATCGTGTACGCGGCCTTCCACGAAGCCAGCGGCCTCTTCCGGGTTCTCTACTAAATATTATCTTCGCTTGACGTTCTTCCGGCATACGAACAACGTGACCAGCCCACCGTAGTCTGCCGTGTTGTATAAGCTTAATAATATCCAGCCCTTTATACACTTGGTACTATTCGTGATTCATGCGACGCCGCCTGATACCGTTCTCCTGTTTACCGCCGAGTATTGTCCGCAGCACCTTACGCTCAAACACTCCGAGAGCTCTCCGATCAGCCTCCTTTAACGTCCATGAGATTAACTATAAGATTTTCTTGAAGTAAATTCTTCATCATTGGTCGTCTGGAAAGAGATTGATAAAAGAATTGGGCCGCTTTCACTCGCCGGCCCGCAAAACATTAGTAAGTAATTAATCTTACTACAAAGACAAAAATACAGTTCTTTTAATTCTGCCTTATTAATGGTTATCATACATGCATATCTGCTATTTAACTTAACTAAAAAAAATCGAAATGACATCCAGTATAGTAAAGAAAGACGTAAGTCCTACGTCAACATATCCTTAATACTTAATAAAACGATAACTGTATATAGTTTCTATTATTGTCCATATATACCTACTTTTCAATCTAGGATTCCAAATGGGATAAATTAATTCAGTTCCTAACTAAAAGCTTATCCTCAACGCTTTGGCTGTCAATAGTCTCCACAATATGAACCCTGAAGGTTATAACTTGTTCAATCCTACATCTGTTTATATTTTTTTACTCAATCCTAACTGCCCCGAAACCGCTTTCAACACACAACTGCCCCGAGCACAGCCACTACATCTGTGCTGTACAGTTCAGATCGATTTGGTTGCAGCAACTCCAACGTCACTGGATTTGATAGCATATGAGTCACAGTGACTGATATGTGACATGTGTGCTACTCAGGATACGCTAGCGAAACATGGTGTGTATCAGTAGAGAACACTCAACTGCAGCAGATGTTCATCAACAGATGCCTGCGGCCTGCGGTACATAATTCGGGCCGGGTGGCCTAACAGCGTGATCTCAAACAACGAGATCCATCGTCGTTGTTACCAAAGGCCGGAAGCAACAGAAATTCGGGATCGGAAGTGAGGCTGGATCGGCCACACCTTACGTAGAAGCAAAAATGAAATCGGTAAACAAGCATTAGGCTGTAACCCAGCGTGACCCAGCAGAGACTCAGAGGCTCGTGACGGCGAAGGAATAAAGAAATAAAAGAAGTCGACCGAATTCTAACCTGGCAACAGGTTAATGCGATACCTGGACATTAGGTGTACAGGATCCATAAGTAAGTTAGTAAGTTAAAGGGACTGATCAAAGCAACGACATATGGTGTGTACGATACAATTCGTTCGAATCCCGCCGAGATCTACGACAGAGTGAAGAACTTTCGTGTCTGTTGTTTAATTTTGTGGTAAAAGGTGTCATGCGGAGAGCCGGGTCTAACAGCCGGGATACGATTTCCAACAGATCCAATGAATTTATTTGTTTCGCAGATGATATGGACCAAAATCAGATCATGAGTAAAAATCGACTAAAATCATGCCAACTTGATGCTCTACTGCGGCCTAATCGATGATGCTTTCTAGATCGTTGAAATTTGTCGTTCGTTGATTCAAAATTTAAAGATCTTCATCGCTCACCAATGGAAGACAACTGAGCGAGACAAATCATTTGGTAACCTAACAATGAGTGTTGTTACGATACGCTGTTAGAAAAATCTTTTCAGACATTAGGAAAATTTAGTCCGCTTTGAGAATGGAACTCTGATACACTGCACGGGAGGTTTTCATACTTTCTCTTCTCCATCCCAGCAACTTGAAAGCAGAGTGGATGAAGCAGAACACATGATGTATTTTGCTGTTTTAGTTTTATTCTATAGAGCAAGCATAACGCAAATGCTCAAGTCGAAGCTCACTCACCGGCGTAGGATGCTATGATTGAATTAGATCTATGCTCATCCGCTTCACTCACGCTTTCAATGCCTGATATGGACATTGTCGGCCGAACATTTGTAAAGGTGGTAGAATTGTATACCCGACTGAAACGTGAAGTAACAAAAGTTGGACTGGTGGTGAATAAATCGTAAACTAAGTACATGCTAGTGAGTGCGACACCTGGGACACCTTCCACCTGGGAAGCAGTTTTACGATAGACGTGGATACTTTTGGAGTGGCCGATGAATATTCGGCTACCTCATCTGTGGAAGTGGAAGTCGGGCCTACTACGGGCTCCATAAGAAACTGTAATAAAAAATTCACTTGCACCAAATGTGTTAGGCACAAAACTCTCATAAGACCGGTAGAACTCTGCGATCATAAAACTTGGACCATGCTTGAGGACTTGCAGGCACTCGGAAGTATTTGAGAGAAGGGTGGTTATGACCATCTTTCACAGTGTCGAATATTATATATTAACTACTTAAATATCAAATATCTTTGGCAGTGTGCAAGAAGACGGTATGCGGCGGCGAAGGATGAACCTCAAGCTCGTCCAACTCTACGGCGAACCCAGTATCAAGAAGGTAGCTCAAGTTGGAAGGGTATGATGGGCAGGGCATTTTGCAAGAGTGCCGGATAGCAACCCTGCAAAAAGGGTGTTCGCTTCTGACCCGACAGGTACAAGAAGCCGTGGAGCGCAGAGAGCTAGATGGGCGGACCCAGTGCAATTCGATTTGCAGGGCGTGGGGCGCAATCGAGGATGGAGAGATGCGCCCTCGCACCCTGTATTGTGACGCAAAATCGTTGATTCAGTATTATATGTTTAGATGTATGTTAATATTGCTAATGAATAAATGATCTGATTGCTGGGTGTTCTTCCCACTTATGGACCACCTAAAGTATTCCTATAGAACGGTTACTTTCATGTTTCGTATCTCCAGTTAGCCTTGCAAGCAAATGTGTAGGATTGCCAATTCTGCTGGCGAGTCCATTTTTGGAATAGACTAGGATGTTTTCGGGTTAGAAACATTCTCGGCTCCCTCAGCATAATGTATCCATAGTACTTGCCACACAAGATATATACTTCATGCATTGGCGGACATTGATTTCTTTTAAATTCTTTATTAATGTGTTTTGTAATGATATGTACATTAAATTTCAATTAATATCTGTGAGAATGCTAACAAAACATTAAGTTGAAAAGCACGTTGTGATCTGCCCATGCACAAAATGCATGTCTATGCGAGCCTTAATTTTAGTTTTTCAGTTTTTTTTTGTTCTGGTTTTTTTTAGTTCTGGTGATAACCAAAGAACCTATGCTTGTTGACATGATAGAGGAATTTGTAGTTTCGAACTTGGGTAAGGCGGCTGACACCCGCGTTGAATAAATGTGTACCATGCGTGCCCCCACAAAGATCGTGATCAAAACGGATGTTAAGCATTGTTATTGCTAATCAAAATATAATTATATTATCATAGATATTCTCATAAAACTCAACCCTAACTACCCCAAAAATGTTATTGCCATACTGCCGCCCCGAGCACAACGCCGCATGCCACCCATAAGCGATATCTATTCCACCGCCTTAACAGCCTCTAGAAGTATTAACCGATAGATTTAAGATCTACAATGAAATTATTGGCATGTCCAGCCTTTATATTAATTATTTTTCAAACAATGGCAGCGAGATGGACATCACAATAAACGACATGGAACATCTTAGACTATGCTCAACACGGCAGTGCAACACTGCACCGAATTGGGGACTTCCTATACTGCCGTCATACGCATATTTGTCCCATGTTTGCTGGGATTTCCTATGTACATGGGACAATTATGCGTAGAACGGCAGTATACACTACACAGTTTACTATAGAGTTTACACCCTCTCTCATTAAAATATAACGAGTGGTAATCACTTACGATACTAAAAAAAATCGTGAATAAAATTGAAGCAGGCATTGTTATTGCTTATCATTTTAGCACCCCCAGGAGAAACTTAGGCAGTACCCATTGCACTTTTCTTTCCCGTCCGATTCCGACAAAACATAGTTCGTGATATTTCAACGGAATCTTATTGGGAACTCTGAAAAGCCACACAATCAGTGATTGATTGATGCTTGTATGGAAAACCCTTAACTGTAACTGTTTTCAACAACTAGTTTACGAGAAATGAAGATTTTAAAATGGGTGGGCGAAAACTGGGGGGAGGGCGATTTCTGGGTGTCTTACCCTATATTGCTATGGTGTACACATTATATTACAATCGTGTATATACAGGAGTATATGCATTATATGATGCAATTGATCGAAAGATTAGATAAACATTCCCCTATCTAGATATGTACTGTTTAACAAGTGATATGTTGTAGAATGAATAGGTTATTAAAAACTCACCAGAGCAATCTATTCAACGTAATGCTACGTCCCGGCGACTGCGCTATGTGTGCGATCACCCAAGCCAGCCTTCGAAAGTCTACCACCAGCTTCGATAGCGGTGCTCGGAGCAGGACCTTTGCCTAAAGCTACCTTCGCAAGGTCTTCGCCAGCTGCTCGCCGAAACTCATCTCGAAAGACGGTCCTCTTTGGTCAAACACACAATACTGCAGCGCCGAGTTTCGTCCTGGCGTCACAACGATCACATCCGGCAGCATCCAGATGATGCCCGCAAACTTCCCAAGCTTCAAGCTGGCGAACATCTACGCCTAAATAGCTAACTATCTCGTGAGAATGAACATCAACGCACCAGCACCGAACAAATGGTTTCCGTTTTAGTAATCAAACTCGCGATTTAAACAAATCGGACCGCATGAAAACCGTAAAAATCACCGAGCAAAAGCGCTGGCGCTTGCTGCTTCTTTTAACAAACATGGCGACATGGCGATCAAAAAGTAACGATGTTGTTGACGTCAAGTCAAGTCCGCAGTGTTGCGAGAAAATTATATTATCAATTGATACAATATTGTATCCATATTTGTGTAATTTTACATAACTTTTTTGGATCCTATGGGTTGCATCATATTCTGTGTAATATTCGATGTGTTGCTAATCTAATATTACACAAATGTGACGTGAGGGAAATTTTTCGATCTGCTTTTGTGTAATTTCCAAGCAATGTGAAATTACATCAAAATGAATGTTTATATGCATTACGATTTTGGCATCGCATAGAAATTTTAGTGCATCGCATAAATTACATCGAGGCACATTACATTATTTTTTGCTGTGTAGGTATTTTTCGCGGTTTTTTTGAGCAAGTATTAAACATTTTATATCTCTCGATCAGGTAATGAATATCATTTACATCTAACTACCCCTCACCTACTGGGACACTTGCTCATTCTTTTGACCGCCAAAAATGCAAATGCCAAAAAGCACGTGGTTGCCGATAAACAAATATTCGCTCTTTCACTCAGATTGCTGGTTGGAATTGTTTTGACGTTTACTTTGTCTCGCTCAAACCAACAGCGAATACCCTAGCGACTACTTTAACGAACACTTGGTGGAACGGCTACTCTAACCGACCGTGTCCACTTAGCAAGTAAACGTACAATACAACATATTTTTTTCATACTCATAGACCTTAAATTTTATGTTTAAAATCCATTTAAAAAGATTTTGAAAATTTTTCTGCTTTTCTAACTAAATTAATGATTTCGTGTGTGTTACTTCTACGTGAAGTTAAACGATTTACAATGATATGGAAATGCTAATATCATCTTCCAAACTTGGACGTACATGTTCATGATAGCATTAGAGGCGAAAGTATAGAATTGATAGTTCCGTTAGGATACGGCAGGCATGAAGAATGTTTTTTATAGAAGTCGATTTGAAAGCGAGCGGAGGGCAATATTTGTGATGGCACATATCGCACGACCTTCCTTCTGCCAAGCTCCCGTATGAAGGGGGAGGGAAGAATATCAGTGTGGAAGCTGATATATCTCCACTGGCAAAAGGAAGGTGGTTTGACTTGCTCATATGCCATCGCGTGCGGAAGGATTTGTTATCGACGAGTACTGTCTCCAAATTTCTAATATGACATCAGCACAAGCATCCCCGCATAATTACAAACTGTTCATGGAAATTTTCCCGTGCGGTCGACAACAGTATCCTTTACTGTTGACAACTGTAAATGAACAATCTCATATAAAGTTTTAACAGTTTGTGGTACGGTTATTTGACAAATAACAATATGTTGAATGGGTTGTTAAGTTATGTCACCATAAAAAATCGTCTGTTTTCGTGTGCAAAATTTTCGCTCAACAGTATGATAAAATGTTGACATATAATGCAGGAAATAAAGAACATTTTTGAGACAACATGTTATATGTTGACAATTAGTGATGATGTCGAGCAGTTATGGTTGAATCGATCGAAAAGTATTTGATAACCGCAACGTAAACTGTGAAGCTATATCTTACATCGTAATAATGATTCTGACCATATAACATGTTGTTTTTTATTATGCGGGTCAGCATTTAGTGCAATAAAAATCCTATTCGACTAAATGCTGATGTCATATTGGAAATTCGTTCATTTCGGCGAGTTTCGAATCGGCACCAAAGTGGTCCCTCTTCTTTGCCGCGTTTCCGAAGGGCCAGCAAAGGCATTTAATTTTGACACTTTCTTCGCGGAACGACGAAAACACAACAAAGAAAACATTTCGCAACTCGCTTCGTGCGTGTTCGTATGTTCCGTTCGTTCAGTCTCGTCCGTTCGTTCGTCGTGTTTAGTCGCAAAAAGTGTTTACGGTGGAAAATTGATCCCGTTTTATTTTTCATTTCTTTTGTTGGGAGTTATTTTTCGGTATTTTTGAATAACTTTTGTTGGAGCATTGCTTGTGAATATTGTGTGTAAAGTTCTGAATTATATACATTGAAAAGTGCGATAGAAGTTGTGTTTCAATCCTTTTCCTTGGGCTCTCGAGTGCATTTTCATTGAGACGTCGCGACTGAAGAGGCGTGAGAAAAACAAAAATAATCGCTTCAGGCCATAAAAGGTAAAAAATCGGAAAATCAGCAGGTGAAAATCCCTGAATCTGGGATATGGAAGATTCTTTTTTCATTGTGAAGGTCAATTGAATTAACTGTAGTAAGGTTGCCTTTTTTTCTGCGGTGTCGTGCGAGAAGAAAGAAAAATTTAATTTATTGGTGAAACCAGATTGCTGCGGTTTGTTTGAGTGTGTTGGTGGCAGCGTATCGATGCGATAGAAGATGCACCGGATTCCAATAAGAAATAACTGGCATTAAGGTGCGAATGACTTTCCGGGTGCATCGGAATTCCATGCAACAATATTCGAGACAGATTGCAGTTGGTGAAGTGACGTACTTTTTGACTGTGGATCATTGCTGAAATCGAAAAGTGAAGAAAAAGGAATCCTTAACCTTGAGTAGTGTAAACTAAAATGCTTCAAACATAGGGGAACTGTTCCGTTTTCCATCTCACTGAACATATATTCATCTCATCGCGAAACAAAGAAATACGGCGCCAGTTTCGTCGCTTCTTTTTGCTAACATGCGTGCTCACTGCTGAAAAAAATCACAAAAATAATAAACAAACCAAATACCTTTTCATTGCTTTGTTTTTCGTGGGACCAATATCGGAGCTATGAGATGAAGTCCAGGAGCAGTAACCCTATTAGAAAAATATATAAAATTAGATTAACAACATCAGTACATACATATTATTAACTCGACGTGTTAAGGCTTTTACAAGGATATCAAAATAAGAATTCGTTACTTTTACGGAATACAATTTCTAGAGGGGGGATTTCAGGATATTGCATTATTGCTTTTTATATGCTGTTTTGCTTTTATATTCTTTTTCATGTGCGGGATTTCAAGAATATAACACAAGCCTAAATTATGATTACTATTCTACTTTTTATCATTTTTCATACAAATACTGCAGTAATTACTTAAGGAACCTGCACACCCCTTGGGGAGCAAAGGACCGACTTGAAAGATCTCCATCGCTTTAACCTGTTGCCAGGTTAGATTTGTGTCGATTTCTTTTATTTCTTTATTGAGGCTGCGCCGCCAATAGCCTCCGGATCTGCTTCTGCTGCTGGGTTCCAGTCTAATGCTTGTTTACAGATTTCGTTTCCGCCCGTACGTAAGGTGTAACCGACCCAGCCCCACTTTCGATTCCGAATTTCTGTTGCTATTAGCCTCTGGTGACAACGACGACGGAGCTCGTTGTTTGAGATCCAGTGATAGAAATAAAATAAAACTTCTGCAATTTAGATGTGCTACTATTAGTGCTATTGTATGATTTGATTACGCATTTGCAATTCAACTGATAAAGTTTATTTTTAAATGCGTTATTCATTGAAATAATTCAGGGGAAAACCTCTAAGAAATACTTAAATGAACTGCTTTATTTGGGTAGATGTCTATCAGATACAGGCCAGTTTATTGAGATCGACGGCCTGGCACCAGTTGTCCATGTTTTGGACCATTCTTTCTGTTTCATCACTTGATATAACAATTACCAATACATATTTGAAATGCTATTATAAAATGTTCGAAAATAGCTAACAGGGTCACGATTGCTGGTAGTCGTATAATTATGTTAGTGGCCATGCTTTGTAAATGTCAAAGAATTTTTGAATTCTTTAACGCGATAATGGAGATCAAGCAACCGAAGGACGTTGAGTCACTTTTAGCTTTTTCAGGTACACTGACTGAAAAGTACAATGATAAGCACTGGCGGAGTTAAACTGGAGTTCGATGAGGCAAAATGAAATTTAATTATATTCACCAAAATTGTTCTGAGAAAAAAAGTGATTTTCTGAAATCCAGGAGTTTCTTAGGAATTTATATTCGAAATTTCTTTAGGCATTCCTTTACAGAATCTTTTAGATTTTCCTCTGGAAATTTTTTCGAAAATTCATTCTGACATTTCTCCAGGGATTGCTTCAAAAAATTCTCTGGAAAGGTCTTTGTAAATACTTTCATAAAATCCTTACCGAAATTCCGGAAATTTTGTTGAAATATTTTTTACGGAAATTTATTAATGAATGAAATAAGAAATCCTAAAGGAATTTTCGTAAGTGTTTCTAATGAAATTATTGGAAAAAATTCCAGATAAATTTCCGAAGAAATTCTTGAAAGTAGTATTTACAAAGGAATTGACCTTTCCCGTCAAAAAAAATTATCCGCTCAATCGGTTCTATATTTGGTTTAAAATAAACTTTCCCAAAGAACCCATATTTTTTACGCTTTTCAGTATTTTTAAAATTTAAAACAAAAAATCGAAAAAGTGCTGTTTTTCAAGGTTGAGCTAACGTTTGCCTAATTTTGAACAAACATCGGGTGAAATTTTCAGGTTCACACGTGCAGCACTTTTTCGGTTTTGTTTTCGATTTTTAAAATAGTTGGAGGATTTAAGAAATTTGGGTTCTTTGGGAAATTTGACCTTAAATATGTCACAGAATCGAGTAAGACAATAAAATAGGATACAATTTTTGTCGGGAAAGGTCAATTCCTAAACAATTTTTCTACAGAAATTTCCAAAAGAAGTTCCTAAATGAACTCGTAAGAATGCTCAAAGAAGTTTGTGAAGAAATTAAAAAAAAAATCGACAGGGATATCCAAAAAATGAACTTTTTGAAGGAATTTTGAAAAAAAAATCCAGAGGGAATTCCCGAAGTAGGGGAAATTGCCAAATGTTGAACGGCTAAAATTCTTGCCTATTGTTGAACGCCCATAAGAAATGCACGTGCGTTCAACAATAGGCGAATAAATTAGCCGTTCAACATTTGGCGAATTACCCTAGTTATTCAATAAAAAAATAGGCAAAAGAATTTCCGAATGGAATTAAAAATTAAAACCTAAGAATTTTCGACATTATAATTTTTGCAAGATTTTGTTTTGATATTCCTCCATTAATTCTTTCAGAATTTTCTCCAATGATTTATCAAGAAAATCGTCCGGAAATTGCTTCGGAGATAAATCAGGAAAATTCCTCAAGATATACCTTCGAAAGGGCTGCAAAATGGTGGGTTGATATCAAGGAAGGAGCGCCCAACAGAGCTCTGGTCTCCACAAGTCCCTATCTCACGCTTCCACGGGTCGTCCGATGACAAAAGACCGCCAGCTAAGGGTTGTGTACTTAGCTGGTAGTGCAGCCTGGGCACTGTTGTCCTGTTGTTGACATCAGCTAGAGTGAGAAGGTACGCCTCGAGCGTCTGTTCACCAGGAGGTGCGGCTCAAACAGCGTCTGCCTGGTACCCAGTGGCTGATTAACGAAATGCTGTATCGCGTCAGCTATACCTAAGGTGGCAGCCCCATCATCGCGGTGTAGGTAACGCGACCCCGGAACTGCATTCAAGTATAACATCTTTCACAGCGGCAGTGAAAAAGCATAGCATGGAGTTGATTTCGTAGTGATGGGCAAGCAGATGAAGCGAGTGATGCGGTGGAAACCCATTAGCGAACGATTCTGTGTGTTGAGGATACGGGGCAAATTCTTCAATTACAGCCTAATCAACGTTTACGCACCGACAAACGATAAATCCGACGACGTGAAGGATACGTTTTATGAATGTCTTGATAAAGCCTGTGGAGAGTGCCCAAAGCATGACGTGAAAATTGTTATCGGAGACGCTAACGCTCAGGTCGGTAGAGAGGACTTTTTCCGTCCCATAATCGGTAGGGAGAGCCTTCACTCCGCTACCAATGACAACGGCCTACGGCTAGTAAATTTTGCTGTTGCCAGAGGGATGGTCATCAGTAGCACCTACTTTGCACGAAAGAACATCCGAAAGCACACCTGGAGACACCGAAATGGTGAAACTTGCAACCAGATAGACCATGTTCTGGTGGATGGGCGCCATTTCTCGGATGTTATCGATGTGCGGACATTCAGAGGTCCGAACATTGACTCTGATCACTATCTCGTTGTCAGTAAAATTCGATCACGGTTGTCAACTGTATCGAACGAAAGATCACAGCGAACGATGCGTTACAATATCCAGCGATTGTCGGCGGAAGGAATATCGGCTGAGTACCGCCAGAAGCTCGACGAACGGATAAGTGCAATCAACGTTAGCGACAACATCAACGATC